>NC_138736.1:15919723-16299432 GCF_965113295.1 Leuciscus leuciscus | reverse complement strand
TGTTAATGTATTACATCCTAAATGGTGTAACAAAAGTCCTTTTTTTTTTTTTTTTTTTTGAGGTTTTAAATTTAGGGACAGAACAGAAGAACAGGAATCATGAAATGGCCTAATGTTATTATTACATTTCATGAAGCTGTTACTAGGGCTGGGTATTGGCAAGGGCCTCACGATACGATACATATCACGATACATGGGTCACGATACGATATATCACGGTACAATACGATACATATTGCGATATATTGCAATACTTTTTTTTTTATATAAAAAATTACAAAAATTTAATAAAATAGAGCTGAATATACAACTTATGTACCACCTGAGGTATTCTGGTATGTGTATCACATTATATTGATAACAAAAACTTAAATTCCAATTTATTCGCAAAGGTATTTGCATTGTGTCGAGTGTGTCTGCGTCAGAGTCCTGCACGGGTCCGATTTTGTAAATCCGCACCCGCCCGTACCCGCAGTACTTCAAACCGCATCCGACCCGTTATCCGTCAACAGCACTAATTAAAATCCGCACCCGACCCGACCCGCTTAAAATAGAACCGACACCCGATCCGCACCAGAAATAAAATCAGTTTAGCCAATCACATTATAGACACAATTACAAAAATGTTTATTGCCAGCAATGCCAGGTCATACAGATGTTATAACGACAATTAACACAAGGACAACTTCAGCCGAAGCTGTCAAAAGGCCGGTACATGAAGAACATGGCTAACGTTACCACAAAACTGAGTAGCCTAACAGTCGCGGCTACAACACTAACGTTATATCTGCCACGCAATTTCGTCTAGCCTACATCTGACAATTTTGGGTTCAAACACTCCCTGCACACCACACATACTGAACAGTGTTAAATTTGAAAAATACTGTTCGATAGAAGAACTGCTTGGTTTGTTACCACAGTTATCTGCGTGCTTCCTCGGCGATGAAGTTCCACATTTGCGGCTATCCAACACGAAAATGCATGCAGCAAAGCCTTTCACAATATTGTTTTCTTCAGATAACTCCAAATTTCTCACACACTGGACTTGATTTTTGATGACGTATTGTCAACAACTTTACAATCTCCACTAGCTATTCTTTTCTTCAAATCTTCAGCATCCATCTCGACGACTGCAAGCAGTTCGCGCGCGCGGTTATGAGGAATTTTTAAAAGTGAAAGTAACCTAGGTAACGTTATAGATCCTGGGAGGGCGTGGCGCGTGGGCACAAATAAACTGATGTGGATTTTAAATTATTTTATCAACTTGAAATACAGGAATATTTTTGTGTTCCTAAAAATATGCATATATTTTTACGTTTGCATGTGATTGTTTTAAACCCGTGTTTAGACCCGTGTTTCCCCCGTGTCCGACCCGACCCGCACCCGTATCCGACACAGTTGGATATTTTTCACCCGTTTGAGCAAAATATGCAGGTCGGGTACCCGAACCCGTGCAGGACTCTAGTCTGCGTGCGCGAGCGCCAGTGCGCGAGAGACAGAGTGTGTCTGCGCGCGAGAGAGACCGAGTGTGCCCCAGCATTAGTAGCCTAATTGGTACATAATATTATATACTATAAGAGGCATGGAAGTTCGATTAATGGACAGCAATAATCACTACTACAAACGTCTTGTTTTGAACTATTGTTTATAATAATTTAATTGTTGTTTTTATTTATATTGTTGTCCATTAATCGAACGTCCATGCCTCTTATATAATAATTATATATTACTATGTACCAAATAAGCCTACTAATGCTCGGACACCATGATTTGCACTGACAACATCCTGATGTTGGTGAATAAAATTCAGAATCATTGTTATTTGACGCGGTCATAATATAGTTAGGGAATCATACTACATACATTCAATCTTATTTAATCCTCCATATGGAAGTTTATGTGCTCGAATTATTTATATTTATTAAACAATAGTTTTGATTGTCCATTTTCCAACAATTATTGTTGTCCATTAATCGAACTTCCATGCCTCTTATATAGTAATTATATTACTATGTATGTACCAATACTAATGCTCAGACACCCTCGGTTTCTCTCGCGCGCTCACACCCTCGGTCTCTCTCACACGCAGACACACTCGGTTTCTCTCGCGCGCTCACACCCTCGGTCTCTCTCGCACGCAGACACACTCGGTTTCTCTCGCGCGCTCACACCCTCGGTCTCTCTTGAGCGCAGACACACTCGGTTTCTCTCGAGCGCTCACACCCTCGGTTTCTCTCGCGCGCAGTTCGCTTCGCTTTTGTCCAGTCCGGCTCCTCATACAACTGGACAGCGAGTCAGCGACAACTACAGCAGCGGCGGAGGAGGTCGTTTGACGCACACAGAGGGATTTAATGAAATTATTTTTTTTAATCTTTTTTATATCGATGCAGAGGTTGAAATATCGATACACTATCGTGAAAAAAAATATCGCGATAGTTAGCTGTAGCGATATTTTTGCACAGCCCTAGCTGTTACTGAAGTAAATAAATTTAAGCGACGGTTAACAATCAAGCAAAAAGGCACATTTCAGTATCAGACTGTTTTGTTCAGTGCTATGGTTTTTCACTGTCAGTCTGTGTTAAAATACAGATGTATCCAGAAACTTTGCTATGTGTAGTTAGCCACATGAAAAATATATATACAGAAAAAGTGAGCAAAGATCACTGCCAATCACTGAAGCTGTCAATTACAATGCGAGGTACACAGCTGCACTCATGCGAACACTCCTGTTATAATCAATAAAGCTGTGCAATGAATCTCTTATTGACATTGTGTTTATACTTTGTTGGTTATAATAAAAGGATATGCGAGAATGCTGAACAAAAAAAGCAGCCGTTTGAGTGGATTCTGACCAAATTAAACAACTGGCCATTGCGTTTATACACACAACAGATATGTCTGTGATTGGTTACAATACACAATGTAAATAGAAACCTTTAACACTGTTCACAGAGCACTTAACTCTCGCGGGAACATTTTAAAGCATCCGGCTATCAGCGGCTACTGGTACTGCAGAACGCCAGGTATTGTCACATTAATGGCGCTTTTCCACTGCATGGTACGGCTCGGTCCGGCACGGCACGCTTTGGCGCTTTTCCACTGCATGGTACGGTACGGCTCGGTTCGGCACGGCTCACTTATAGCGCATTTCCACTGCATGGTACGGTACGGTACGGCTCGCTTTAAATGGTACCACCTCTGTTGAGGTTCCAAGCGTACCGTACCGATACTAAAATGTGACGTGAAAACACTGCAGATCACTGATTGGTCAGACAGAATCATCACTACCAGCGTCATTGTATTTACGACACGAGAGACGAGACACTAAACCCGCTAGATTTAAATAGCCAGTAGACAACAGCCAACACTGTAGCGCCTGTTTTAAAAGTATTTGCTTAAAAAAAAAAAAAGAGTATAAACTTCAAAAAAGAAATGGCAGAATCGTGGTCAGTGGACGAGGTGCAGACGTTCCTCTCGTTGGTTGCCGAGGAGTGGATGAGGAAACACGGAATGAAAAATTCGCATTTAATATGATGTTGTAATGCCAGTAGAGACGGTAACAATAACGATCAGTCCCACCCACTTTGAAGCGGTACTAACTGCACCGCGTCGAACCGTACCGAGCCGAACCGAGCCGTACCATGCAGTGGAAAAGCGCCATAAGTTATCAAATTAATCTTAGGAAAAAGATTCATTTTGGCAACCGCCTATTTATTTTCAATCCAGGAAACCCCTGATTATGCATAATTTTAGAATTTTTGTTACACAAACTGCATCTGGCATGTAATTTAACGTAAACTCTTGTAGCTCATAGGAAGGAAAGACAAAGTACACTATTTAACACATTCATTATATAGATTTTACAACTATTGAGTATTGACAAAATAATCTGTTTATTGTCTTTCTTTAAACACATTGTTATTGTATCAACAAAGTTCACTATCCTCTAATTCGTATGTATTGATTTTTTAGTACATAAACCAATTTGAATACATGTGTATATATTGAGTATATATTGTAAAACATGGCATGAGTATTTTAAGCATGTAACCTGTTATGCAGCTGAAGGTGTGCCCCAGTTTAATTACGTAAAGCATCTGAATTTGAGATACAGAATTTATTGTTAATTGTCTGGCTTTGTTTTCCATGGTATTCATCTTATTTGTGCAGGTCATAAAATAGGTCTTAAAGTCTTTTTAAAAACTCTGCACAATAATATATTTCATTCTATTTTGTGTACAACAGCTAGATTGATTTGAATGAATGATTCAATGACTCACTCATAAATACTTCACTTATTTTATTACTAGATGAATCAGCGTTTTTTTTAACAAATCTCTTGAATGAATGATTCAATGTTAAACAATACACTTTTTAAGTCACTTGTTGCCACCTAGTGTCAAATAAGCGATCGATATTATAAGCTCCAAGTTACCTTTACAATGTGATTTGTTCCATTTTGATCTCTCTCTGGTCGACATTTGTTCTACCATAGACAGCAGTGTTTTGTTTTTTTATTTTTTTTATCTGAACTATAAACTTTTATTCCAGTACTTCTCTGATCATGTGAATATTTGTAACAGAAATAATGATACTGTGTGGTTGAAAAGACTGTTGGTGAAGCTGTTTCATACCTATACGTGACAACTGCTTTTTCTGGGTCAACAGCAGTGCCAACGCAGATCTGGATGTTCTGGTGTGATTTTGTCGAAGGTTTAATAGGCATCTTGCTGAATCGTTGTCATTTAGAAATAAGATTGTTTAAATCAAGATCGCAAACTTTTAATGATTAATCGTGCAGCTCTAGTTTTCAATATTAGAAAGCTTTTGCTTTTAGGTTGTGATTAAGTTGCCTTAAGCAGGCACTTTTTGTCTAAAGTTATTTTCGGTAGACTAATTGCAGGGACGATCCCTGGAGAATCCTGTGGTGAAATGGCTTTTCTCAGGCACACAAAATAGCAGTTCTTAGTAAAAAACCTTTGTTACTCCTCTAGATTCAACACCATTGGCTATCTTCACTCCGCTGGCAGTTGCTTTACATTGATGTTACTACAGGATGATGTAGGCAGGTGGTAGGTTTTACGCACGTCTATTACCAACCAATTTGTGTGGGTAGCATTTCAAAGGTCACAAGTTCTAAAATACATTAGTCAGCCTTTTGAGATTCGGTTTTGGTTTGAATTTTTTATTTATTTTTTACAAATGTGTAGGTGTGCCAGACTTTTTTGGCATTTAGTGATTTTGCATTGCTAACAACTAGAGGTTAGTGCTGGGCAGTTTGACCAAAAATCTGTATCACAGTATTTTTTTAAGATTCTGGTGGTTTCACAGTATATCTTTTTTTTTTTTTTTTTTTTTTTTTTTTTTTTTACTGTCAGGAGTACAAAGAATATAAAAACATTGTAAGGACAAATACAAATTTACTTTGTAATGGTGGTAATTAAATCAATTTATAAAACTAACAATTTAGTTCATCTTAAAATGCAATCAAATATAAATATAATATAAATAAAATATAATTCCTTTAATTTTTTTAATTAAAATTAAAATTTAATTTAAAAAAGTTTAAATTAAAACATGTATGAAAACTTGTGTGATATTCCCTTGAAATAATGTTTTGATAGATTTGATTATTATTACTTTAAGTAAATTTTACTGTGCAATTTCTTTCATAATTTCTTCAAGTTAGAC
This sequence comes from Leuciscus leuciscus, assembly GCF_965113295.1. Classification (NCBI taxonomy): domain Eukaryota; kingdom Metazoa; phylum Chordata; class Actinopteri; order Cypriniformes; family Leuciscidae; genus Leuciscus; species Leuciscus leuciscus. Next base: position 16,293,741 of record NC_138736.1, on the reverse strand, counting down.
TGAACTTTTATTTTGCCAGGTTGTAATGAAGACCTTTCTGGTTCTGTGTTTTATTAAACTGTATTATTATTATTACTTGAAGAATACTCTACTGTGCATGCTGTGTGTGATATGTTTCTGTTGTAAGTTCTTCAAGTTATACCCAACTTTTATTTTGGCAGGTTGTTGTGAAGACCTTTGAGTTTGTGTGTATATGATATGACGAATGACGATAGTTTTAAAATGAAATTCTTGTGAAGTGACTCTCAAAGCAGCTCTGCCGATGAAGTTCATGTGTCCATGTCCTCGTATAGTGAGATGGCAGATGCTGAAACAATCGAAACAATAGATCCATATGGAGCTATTCATACAAGCGCAATCAATCTCAGCGCAACAAAGCAAGATTTCTTTTTTCAACCAGTTTGCCTATTTTTGTTTTTCCCATCGCCCCATAATGAAACATTGAAATGAGAAATGCTGTTCAGTTTATTATAAAACACTACACATAATGCACATATTCCCATTTTTTTAAAATCAAAATCCACTTTAGATCGCAGTCGGACGTTATTAAACGCACTCCATGCTGGTTTCTGTGTAGTACCAAATTTTATTTATTTTAATTTACTGTTGTGTGTTGTGCAGCAGACAAGGTTAAAACCAAATGGGAAAGCATACGAGATGCATACATGAGGAAAAATATATTCTCAGTCAGCCCCACCTATTGTGCAGGCTTGAATTAGCTGAAGGCAATCAATCGTTTTGCGTTCAGTGTAAAAGCTCCGTTCGTCTGCGAGTCGTGTAGCTTTATCCCATCGCGCTCAGTGTGAAAGGACCTTAAGTTCCATTTGTAACTGGATTCCATGATTCCATCCTCATTGTGGAAATCATAGGTCTCTACATGGTTTTTGCAATATTAAAGATAGTTTTCTATGTTATTTATTGTTGTGTTATAAAATTATAAGTTATTAGTAAGAAGGGTGTGCAGTTAATAGAGGTCCACTCTCAATACACTCTATATATCGCTCTTTGTGGCCATTGTATAGATACAGCAATTGTTTCAGCTGCACACCAGTATGGCGGTATTTGAAATGTCATCTTAAGAAAGCCCTGAAAAAATATAAAGTTGGGTTCATATTGCTTAAAGGGATAGTTCACCAAAAAATTCAAATTTGGTCATTCTTTCCTCACCCTCAAGTTGTTTCAAACTTGTATGAATTTCTTTATGTGGAACCTAAAAAGGATATTTTGAAAAATGTCTAAAACCAAACAGTTTATGGGTCCCATTGACTTCCCCCATTGTATCTTTTTCCCCCATACTATGGAAGTCAATGGGGTCCATCAACTGTTTGGTTACCGAAGTTCTTTAAAATATCATCTTTTGTGTTCAACAGAAGAAAGAAATTCATACAGGTTTGGAACAACTTGAGGGTGAGTAAATGATGACGGAATTTTCATTTTTGGGTGAACTATACCTTTAAGGAGCTATTACATAAACCATACTCTTGTGACCATTGTGGCCCATCCCTTCTTCTTTTCAAACTTTGTGTGTGTTTCTCTAATTTCAGGGTCCTCTGAGAAACACCTGTGGTCACTTTTGGCTGATGATCTGGGAGCAGAAGACCAAAGCAGTTATCATGCTCAACAGAGTAATAGAAAAAGGCTCGGTAAACATCATTGATCTAAACTTTTTCTCTTTGAAAGCACCACGCTTTCAGCCTCCACACTCATTCATACAACAATAAAATGTTAAATCTTAATTCATATTAAAGAACTAAGACAATAGAGATACTGCAGAAGATATAGCGCTGTTAAGACTATTAAAACTAGTTTTCTAAAATTGAAATGAAACATAAATATTAGATGAACAAATTTAATAAAAAATAAGAAATAATGCCTTGACAACCAACAACCAAATAATGTTACAGCTGAATTGCCATCCTGTTTATTTTTGTATGACATTGAGGTATTTTAAATAACACTTTATTAGAAATGAGTCTATGCGCAGTTTGAGTGGGTTGGTGGCATTTTAAACATGTAGTGTTTTCCTTTTATACTATTAATATGTATATTTCACAATAGGATAATATGACAGATATTTTAGAAAAGCCTAACTTTAAGAATCTTTAGTTGTTGTTTTTTTTCAGATCTGGTCATTTAAAAAAAAAAAAAAAAAAAATGTAATTCATACATTTTATAATTACTATGATTTAATGGCTAAATGATGAACTGATTTAAAATTATCTTTTTTTTTTTTTACTTTCTGAATGCAAAGATTATCATCATTTTTTTGTGCATCAATTAGCACATACATTTTAACTGGATTTTTATCTTCGACTCATATCATTTTTATTTGTCATTGCCCTAATAATCACTGTATATTCTGTGATAAATGCTGTTAGTGGGTGTGTAACTGAAACTCTTTATAAATGGCAAATCCTAATTTTGGAACATTCTAATTTTGGCCAGTTAACTCAAATAACTATCACATGTTCATTTGTTTTTGGACATAGTAGACCCTCTTTTAGGTTTTAAAACAATTTTTATATCAGGACATTTTTACCACTTGATTTAAATAAAAGAAATGTTCTAAATCTGCTTCTACATTTCATTATTTCCACACGTTCCGTAATGCAGGAAAAGTGTGCACAATATTGGCCGACACAAGAAGAACGAGAGATGTCCTTCCGTGACACACGCTTTGTGGTAACACTAGTGTCAGAGGACGTCAAGTCATATTACACCACTAGAGTGCTGGAACTCCAGAATGCAAATGTAAGTTTCTCACATTGACCACTTAAAATCACATTCATGCTCACAGAATGCTTTTTCTATCAGATTCTTTTGCAATTCTAATATCTTATACTTTTCTTGTCTGTTTTTTTATTTATTATTAATTGTATCCACTTAGACGGGGGAGAGAAGAGAGATTTATCACTTTCATTATACCACATGGCCTGATTTTGGCGTCCCAGAATCCCCAGCCAGCTTTCTGAATTTCCTGCTTAAGGTGAGAGAATCTGGTTCCATCGGGATGGACCATGGTCCAGCAGTGGTCCACTGCAGTGCAGGAATTGGGCGATCTGGAACGTTCTCTCTGGTAGACACTTGTCTTGTCTTGGTGAGTTGGATCTCTAAAACTAGGAGCCTACAGGATTTTAACTATCACGTTTTTTTGTGAGTCTCATGATTAGACAACATATATGCGATGGTGGTGCCACATCATAAGTTATACTCTGCGGTATTATATTCTCATGAGTTTGGAGTATATATTGTTATTTTTTCCATTTGTCTCCCGCTCAGACTTAGAGTTAATTAACCACTGCTTTTCCTCTATCAATGATGTGTTCAGATGGACAAGAGAAAAGACCCAATGGAGGTGGACATCAAAAAGATTCTTTTAGAAATGAGGAAGTATCGGATGGGTTTGATTCAGACCCCCGACCAGCTGCGTTTCTCATACATGGCTGTTCTGGAAGGTGCCAAGTACATTATGGGAGACTCCTCTGTGCAGGCATGTCATCACCAGTATTTTAAACAGAATCACCAGTAACTGGTCCCTGGACTAGACTTACTGTGTTTGTGTTTATGACTTTTTTATGGCTGTGTGCAGAAACAATGGCGAGAGCTCTCTAGAGAAGACCAGGAGCCCCTATCTGAGTCTCCCCCGCCGCCTCAGCCTCCTAAATGCACAGAACGCTACAATGGCAGCAAGCTGTCTCGTCTGGAGGATGGGATGGACTCAAAAACAAGCAAGAAAACAGGCCTGGAGACCCCCAATAAAGAACCAGACAGAGATGCTCGAACAATGTATGTAACAAGACGTTGTATATTCTTGATTTAACAAAGTTTTTCCAAACTGCATGTGGCCAAAAAGGAATCAGCAAGCATGATTTCAGATTCTGGATTTGGTTGCCAAATGAATCCCAGGATTATTGTACCATTTTAATGTTTTAGAATGGTTAGATTACTGATTTCCTTGTATAATTGGATAAATCTTACAAAATCTGTCAAGATTCTCAAGAACATGTCAAGGTCATATTTCACCACAAAAAAGGACTAAGAAATATAATTTAGCTTTAAGAAAACAAGGCATATTAGACCATTTACTTTTTTGCGTTGTTCATGAGGTTTTTTTCAAGACAAGCACATTTCCCACCAAACTTTAATTTGATTTTAATTAATATAATTTGAAAAATATTTATTTTATTAAAACCTTTTATACATTGTGGTATTACTTAAAAATAATACTACGTTATTACTTTAAATCAATGTATTACAATTATTTTAATTTACTATAAAAATGTTTAGTGTAAAACTTTCATACTAAAAGCTATAAATTACAGTATCTGGAGGCATTTGCAAAATGTGCTTATTCAAACAGATTTGGCATACCATGTCAAAAAATATGCCTGGGCCAGTGCAGATGCGTTGGATGGGTTTATTATAAGCGAGACGTTCGCATTCGCTAGACAGTGTTTAGCATACTCAATTGCTTACTCATGACACATGGCAATACAGCTAAAAGTATTCCTAATATGTTGGACATTTTATTGAAAGTAGTCTATACCTGTTGAGAGATGCCTTCACAAACACCCGTAAAGAGCTGTATTTGTGATGTTTGAGAGTTGGGGAGGCGCAGTAGCGGTTCGCAAAATTAGCTGTATTTTTGTAATTCCGCTAGGTGCCACTGGTGTCACAGAAACTACATATTCACCTTTATTTTCTTTGTGCTAAAAATGTTACTTATTTATTTTTTCCTTTTGATTTTGGGGTAAATTGTGAACTAGACTAGATTTCCGTGAGATTCACCAAATTTGTGTCCTAAATTAATAATTGAAACTTAAGGCGGCCGCACACCGGACGCGCAGCTCAGCGCCGCGCCGCGCCACGTCTAGGACAACTGTCACCTGAAAATCCGATAACATCAGCAATTTTCTGATTTCTGTAAATAAATATAAAACTAAATGTATATTGCAGCACAGGGTGAGGTCCGTATATATATTAACTACGATTTGAGACACATACATGTAAATTTAATATAAAACTATGTAAATGGCGCTCTGTGGCGCGGCAGGATTTTGAACACGGTCCTGAGCCGCCGCGGACAGACGCCGAAAGGCGCCGCCGGTGTGTGTACTCTCATAGAGAATAGTGTGTTCGAATTTAAAAGACGTGGCGCTGCGCGGCGCGCCGCTGAGCTGCGCGTCCGGTGTGCGACCCCCTTTAAGGCGAACACCATGAAGTCTTATCTCTTCCATATCCATATTTAGGTTTTGTCCAAACAACATGCAGCCACAAGCAACATGCAACAAGTCATTGTCACTTGCTCTGTTTTACTTTTTCATTTCTGTTGTCGTGCTGGGGAGCCCTGCCTACTGGGGAATGCCATTAGTCTAAAATCTCACTCCACATCTATTTTCTATTTTAAACGTCTATTATATTCTGATGATAGAAAAAATACTTTTTACTGGAAATGAGACTTGCCTAGTACCTTGTTAGAATGCTGTTAAAACACTACATTGTCATGTTATATTCACTCTTTTCTCTCTTCAGTGGTCACAAAAGACCAAGAGATGAGAAAATGTCCAACCCCATCCAGAAGACTCAGAAACAGACAAAACCCAGGATCAACGACCCTGATAAGAAAAGAAAAAGGTGAAACTGTCTGTCTGGAAGGAATGTGATTTTTATTATGCTCTGCTTTTCACTGACTCCCTGAACAATTTCAGCATGTCTGATCATGTGTATGTAATGTCATATAATCCCACAGATCTTCAACCCACTCAGTTCTCATAATGTCATTTGGTATTTCGTGTCTAAGATGCAGGTGGCCTTACTAGACTTAAGTTACTATTTAGTCTTTTGGGACATTCAGAGACCAAGCCTTTTGCAGACTCATGTCACAAAATATCTCTGTTGTATTATGATTTAACAGCACCTGCAGAAACAGCTGTTCTTTACTCTGTTTGATATGTGGCATCTGCCCAGGAGAGATTTGAGTGGTGATTTTGTGTGCCTTTGTAATGTCTGTGTGTGCCAGAACTTACTGTAATATGTGAGTCCAACTGGCATCACTGATAATACTATTATATTTATAATATCTTCATATAATAATAAATTGTACAGACGTGTTGGCCAATATGATAGCAGATAATTATTTTGGATTATTTATTTTGTATAAATTTACAATATCCACCTTCATAAATTGGTGAGTAGGACAGATCTCTTGACAGAAGACGGCAAGATTTCAGATTTGAGTAGGCTAGTGGGATGCTGATGGAATCAGACTGAGCTAATCTGATGGCCTATTTAAAAAAACTACGATTTTTTTGCATTGTGACATTTTCATGACAAGCAGATTCTCCCTTAAATGCTCATTATTGTAATACACTGTAATACAATGTTTTCGTGTAATAAAATTAATTTCAGTATAACAAATACTACTATGATCTTTACTTATAACTGTACTTTACAAATGTATTATTGCGTTTAAAATACATCATTACTTACATGTTAAAGTTAGATTTTTTTTTACATTACACTAATGATAATTTGGGGGGAAATGTAAAAATACAAGAAACTGGTTTTAAAAATAGTCTTAATTTTCTTTAGTTAACATGTCATTTCTTATTTTTAGATTCAGCCCTCAGCAATTTTGTAAGTGTAAAGAGGTCATATGGGGTCAGGTCAGCGTTGTGTTGAGGCTTGTTTGTGTCTTATATTATGGTTTCAGTCTGGGCTGTATTTGCTGTACGTGACACAGCGAGTGCTGCCCTGTTGGGAATCAATGAGGCAGCAACGGCGCATCTGCAGGATTTTTGTACAAAACAAGCTTGACCGGGCTCCTCAAATTCCCCAGGCTGTACGTGAGAGCCAGACACGAGCCTTGTGTGCTGTGACATGCTGGTTTGGAGCTTGCTGCTGTTCTTATGGCCGTGGCTGTTGGCGTTTTAAGACTGAGCTTCAGCATGGTGTGATGTTTTTGCTTTTTTCCTCAGATTTAGACATTCGCCTTTACTACTTTTAAAGAGATTTAAACCAAATGTAAACAAAAACTTAAGGCTTTTGAGGGCCATAGATTTGTGTTGAGCTTAAACCTGATGGTTCTTCTATATTGAAATGTGGCAGAGTTCTTTAGCTCTTCGCACAGCTTCAGTGCAATATTTCTCAAATTTTGTGGGTGTGTGGTTTGCGTGCAGCACTGGTATGTTTCTGCAGACTGAGCTGAGAGTGTGTTTTGCTTGGTTAATTGTGTGTCACTCAAGTAGATTTTATTTCTTTACTTTTCTTGTATAATGAAATACTTTTGTTTAATTCTGCCATTCTGAGTCTGACCAAAAAAGATGCATGTATAACAATCATAAAACTTCCCTCACTCACACATTCATGCCCCCTTTATCACACTCAGGTTTGCAATATTTTATTTATCACATCATTGGAATTGCAACAACTGTGAAATGAACCCACTAATTATTTGTCATTGGATGGATAAATAAATACCAGTGGATAAATATTTGTATCAGTCAGATGGCTAAAGATAGACAAAATAGTCTTAACCAGTGATTCTCAACCAGGGGACAACTTTCCTTGAAAAATTATTTAAATTGTAGTTATATTAATATAATATTTATTAAAATTCTTAAAAACGCTAAAAATAAAGTTGGACAACAATAACATAATTTTGAGTTATTTTTTTTTAGCAAAAGGGGTGAAAAAGGAGCAGGGAACAATATACCAATATTGAATGTAATTTTGTCACAGTAATAAGAGCTTGGTCCTTATTGGTTGTTAATGCCCCTTCTGCATGTTGGGATATTAACTACCATTTATTTCCTAATAGACTGTCAATCAGTGGCAGATATTGCATATATATATTGAATGTGCTATTTAAAGGGATCACCCAAAAAATGAAAATTCTGTCATTTACTCTGGCAGCAGAAATGTATTGCCACAAGAATTTATATCATGGAACACATTTGAAGGTTAGCCGCGGAATGCATGCAAATATTATGTCAGTCTGATGTCGTATTTCATTTACACATGATAAAAGCTGCATAGTCACCTCTACGGTTGCGTTTACACTGCAAGTCTTAATGCACAGATCTAGATCTTTTGACCATATCCGAATTTTATTTTGGTCCTGCCTGTTTATGTTCACTTTAGATACGACTGGTATCCGATATCTGTGTTTACATTAATCCCCGCCAAAAATGATTCTGTTGTTGATCGTTTTACTATGCGACATTATTGACCCTCAGGTTTTGAATGGCCATGCTATTAAAATGATTTATATAATTCATGTTGGGTAGTACCATGATTATTTGCCAGTATGGGTAAGTTAAAAGCTGTCATAGATGTTTGTAGTACAAAATCTGACTGAATGGATATAGACCGGAAAATAACAGTAATTAAAAATTGTAAAGATCTAGAATTCTGAAGTGAAATAAAGTGGGGGGGGGTAAGATTACATTTATTATCAAATTAATTAACGAGAGAGAGAGAGATTGAGTGTGAATTATCTGCGTCTGTACAGCATCTCTATGGCCCTGGTATTAAGATGTGTCTTGGTCGATCAGATCATAAGTGGATGATTAGCAGATCACCTGCTAAATACAGGTGTGAAGAGGGGTTAGAACGTTTTGAGCTTGCCCACTTTCGACCACTTGCAGAGGTAGTCGAAAACGCGTTAGACTGGATTGCTTTTGTAGTTTAGATGGACATAAAAGTCCACATACTCTTCGCGTACTGACCTAATGCGTAAACATTGCAGGAAGCGCGCTAACCAGACGAGATTTAAACTTTGTCGGCTGAAGAGCCATGTTTTATTTGAAGACAAAAAACGTACCAAGCACAATGTTCTCTGACCATTCCAGATTTCTAACACGCACTCACAGCATTCAGTGTGGGCTTGTGGCTATCAGAGCAGTCTTAATGTTTTTCCATCGTCTACACAAAATGTGTTTATGTGTAAATTAGGTGTGCTTATTATATCGATCTATTCTATCTAAATAAGCCCATACATTTAACTGCCCATAGACCCTCCCCTTGAAGAAATCAGGACAGAAGTGGTCGAAAGTGGATAAAAGAGACAGATTAAGACATGTGTAAACAGGAATGTCTCTCCCTCGTCGTCTTGTGATCCGATCGACCAAAATGCATCTTAATACCAGGTGTAAACCTCTAGTATGTAATAGAGAAACTGTGAGTTTAATTACAAAAACAGTGAGGTTATCATCGTGTTGCTGAGAAATATAATGTAGCTTTCAGTAGCGAAAGTGCTTTATTTATCAAATTCACAAGGCAGTTTCTATGCTCCTGAATATTTCTGTGTGTGTGCAATTTCTTAACTATATATAAACTTTCCTCCTCAATAAAAAAGCAGTTTTGTGCAAGTGCATAGAGGCACGTCTGCTTCATTATGACATTAAAAAGATATCGTTGTGGGCAAATATGTCGCCTTCGCCTTGTGGTAGCTTGGAATTTGTAGGAGAATCGGATATACGTGTTTAGACGTAGGTCATATGTCCAGAACGAATGCGAAAAAAGCAGATCTCGAGCGGATTTTTGTGTTTATACGTGTCTGATATGTTTTTTTGTTTTGTTTTTTGTGCCAGTGTAATCGCAGCCTAATACTGGGTTGTAAAACCTGCTTCAGATTTTAGATTATTTCGTTTGACCGCCTGGTATTTTTGGAACTTCCCATTAGGGAACAACAAGAACTCAGCTAAAGTTCTTCTTTGTGTTCCATAGATGAAAGTCATGCAGGTTTAGAACAAAATGAGGGCGAGTAAATGTTTCATTTTCATTTTTGGGTGAGGAAACCCTTTTCAACATTGTGATTTGAAATATAATATATTTGACTTTGCATTCTGTGATTTATATTGACAGAGCAAGAACAACCAGTGACATCTAACTCCATGGCAACCTCTGCAAGAGATCTCCATCCCGTAGTCCTCTCCCATCCACCCCTATGTTTTTAAAAGCTGTTTACAGCATGAACTCCTCAAGAAGGTTTCTCCACTCCGAACAACAGCACACACCAGCACTATATCAGTGGATGAAGCTCAATAATATCAAGAGGACAGCGCATCGCCATGGTTTGGATTTGGTTTTAATTTCATTGGACCTATTTTGTGTCTCTTTTTTTTATTTTATTTTATTTTTAGCTTTTTGTTTTGTTGGAAAAAGCAGCAGGATCTGAAATTGTTCTATGCATTTCTAATGCTGTTCACACATTGTATTTTTAGACAACTTTTTTTCAGAGGCAAAATGAAAAGCTCTATTTTTTTATATGAAATTACTTGAAATTTCCTATCATATCTTCAGGGCTGAATGCTCAAATTCAGTTTGTGAGATTGTTAGATGACGTCTTATGCTGAAGAGTGTTCACATTGTGTACATAGTGTACCTTATGAGATGTAAAAACAAAACAAAAAAAACAATTTGATAGTACAAAATGAGGATACATTGCATTTGGTTAAAACAAACAGACCAAACCAGCATTGTCTGATGTTGAAGAGTCTTAATTTTCTTTATCCAAGAGTAGCATCCATGAATAAAACTGCTATCATTTAGTTTCTGTAACGATGTGTTGCTTCATTCACTTTTTCCAGGCTGTCAACCACTGAGCTAATATTATTGCTCTTCTCTCTATAGACTTAAGCTGGCCATATTTTACAATAATATTCTGTTTTCCCTTACTGGTAGATCACTTTGTGTTTAGTGTGAAGGTAGATCTCATGAAGAAAGTCCAGTTCATAATTCACCCTGAAATAAAAATGTAGCCTTTTTTAAGACCATTAACTTTTTCACATGGTGACATTTTCGTGACAATTAAGCATGTTTTCCCCCAAATCCTCAATACTGTAATGTAGGAAAATATGCTATTGTTATTACTGTAAGATATTTGTTTTTGTTTTTTACTTAAACCAACAAATTCAGTAAAATATTCCTGTGAATATTCTTGAAAATGCCGTTTTCCACTTTTTCACATTACTATAATATGCTTAATTATGAAAATTTCGCAATGAGAGGAATCTTAATTGTAATTAAATAGACTAACATGATACATTTCTTGTTAATGTTTAAATACACTCTTTTAATGTTTTTGAAAGAAGTCTATTATGCTCACCAAGTCTGCATTTATTTGATCAAAAAAATGTATATTGTGAATTATTACAATTTAAAATAACTTTATTTGAATATGTTTAAAAACAATTTTCTCATGAATTTTCAGCAGCCATTACTCCAGTCACATCATGATCCTTCAGAAATCATTTTAATATGTGATTTGCTGCTCAAGAAACATTTATCAATGTTGAAAACCGTTGTGCTGCTTTTGTGTAAACTGTGATACATTTTTTCAGGATTAGTTGATGAATAGAAAGTTCAAAAGAACAGCATTTATTTTAAATATAAATCTTTTATAACCATGTCTTTCCTGTCACTTTTGATCAATTTCATTAAACTATATATTTTTTTCTATAAAGTAAAACACTTACTGCCCCCAAACAGTTGTATATGACCTGGATATTTCTTGACCATTTTTTTTATTTTTTATTAAACCCATAATATTTCATTTCCATCACTGTTCTATGAAGGTTTAAGACCGCAATGATGGGACATGACTTGACACTTTTACCATGGTAATTCTTGGTGCACCAACAATGAAAGCATTGTCAAACTATGTAGAAGGGCCTTTTAAATGTTTTCACTTTCTTCCCAGAAGGAACAGTGTGTCACAAGCGACTGGTCACAGCAGGTTTAGAACTGCGTCACATTACAAGAACTGCTACACTGCTGGGAAACTCAAGTGGAAGAGAGCCAGACCTATGCTGTCATCAACTGATGGGTGGAGAGATGAAAACAAAGTATCAGCATGACTAGCAATATAAGAAAAAAACGACACGGGACACACAATTTGGCAAAAATAATGTTCCGGGTTATTATTTCTGTTCTATTTCACTTATATTTACAAGCAAAATGTGTATTTAACGCTTTGTGCAGTTTGACAGTTCAACATCAGTGATTCATGTTATAAACGGATGATGTTTCAGCCACGCTTCAGAAGAGAAGCGGTGGGATCCCGCTGCCGAACAGCAGCTTCCATGAGGGAGGAACACGCCACTGCACTGAGCCCTGCGTCTAAGAGAAAACATCACATTAACAAAACAGCAACAATATCTATGCTAAGAAAAAAAACTTTCACTTCTGAAATTTTGAAACCACATCCTTGTAAGGTAATGTTCCATGCTCAACAAGTTTTGAAATTATCCAATGGTCGTTCTGCATGTTTTTCTTTTAGAATAACCAGATCCCATTTCCCTTAAGGTCCTTAAAGTCTCAAACTAAGTTTCATCAAATCAAAGGCCATAAAAAGTCTTAAATATGTTAAATGGTATAATAAAAGTATTACTTATTATTTCAAGAATTCTTAAATTTGGGGACAGAGAAAACAGGAATCGCGATATGGCTTAATGTGAGTTCAGTATATTTCAAAGTATACAGCCTTGTGGTTCGCGATCAATGAATAACCCACATTTATGCCAAGCGACTGTTCATGGTTTACTGTTGATTAATTATGACAAGGTTTACTTTTATGGTGTTTATATCATACCTGCAAACTTTTCACTTTACTGGCAGAGAATACATTTTCATTCTGCTGTTTTTGTTCAGATCAATGCAAAAAAACATTTTGTACGCAGCATACACGCACTGTTATAAATGTTAACTGGAATCAGGATAATAACGTGTGTTTGTGAGTGTAACATCCCTGTTCCTTAAGGGTTAGTTTACCCCAAAAATTGTAATTATCCCATGATTTACTCACCCTCAAGCCATCCTAGGTGTATATGAGGTGTATCTTCTTTCAGACGAACACAATTGGAGTTACATTAAAAAATATCATTGCTCTTCCAAACTTCATAATGGTAGTGAATGGCAGTCCTGATTTTGAAGTCCAAAAAAGCACATCCATCCATCATAAAAGTAATCCATACGACTCCAGGGGGTTAATAAAGGCCTTCTGAAGCAAAGCGATGAGTTTTTGTCAAAAGAAATATCCATATTTAAAACCATATAAACTAAAATAACTAGCTTCCGGCAGACGGCCTACGTAAGTCAACTTACGCCAAAAGAGTAACTTCTGACGCGATGTATGGCGTATGATGTAGGAGTAGCGTATGCTTTGACGCCTCTTGCGGTTCAAACTAATTGGGCTGGGCAACAAACTCAAGCTCCTCTTCTCTTATATCAAAAATCCTCAGACATTTCTCTTTAAAAATTCTCCTTTTAGACTCCTAATTCTTGACCGGTGTTTTGTTTTGCTCTGTCTTCCGCGTTCATCGATACGTCATGCGTCAGGTACGGTACTCTCTCGCCGTAAATCGATGCAAACGGCCGGCTGTCGGAAGCGATTTATAGTTATAAATATGGATATTTTTCTAACACAAACGCATTGCTTTGCTTCAGAAGGCTTTTATTAACCCTCCTGGAGTCGTATGGATTACTTTTATGCTGGATGGATGCTCTTTTTTTTTTGGACTTCAAATTCAAAACCCCCATTCACTACCATTATAAAGCTTGGAAAATTATAAATTATAAAGCTTTATTTTTTTAAATCTCCGACTGTGTTCGTCTGAAAGAAGATAGTCATATAGGATGGCTTGAGGGTGAGTAAATCATGGGATAACTTTCATTTTTGGTCTAGGTTTGATTTAGGTTCATTATTTTATGAAACTTTTTATTTTTGTCAAAACCTATTTGAACTGTAAAGTTGAATTGTGAAAGAATTGTGTTTTTTTACAGTCATTTTAGGGTTTCATATTTTACCATAGACATTGCCCTACTCCACTCATCAGGGTTCCCGCGGGGTCTTAAAAAGTCTTAAAAAGTCTAAAATTCTGAACTTTAAATTTAAGGCCTTAAAATGTCTTAAAAACAGCCAGATTTTGATCCGTGGTCTTAAATTTCATTTAGTCAGGTCTAAAAAAGGTCTCGCCAACAGGCCGTTCACATATCACATCTTTTGCGCGCTCAAGTTCGTTCAAATGTAGGCGCGCGCGCCCTCGTAATTGAAGTGACGCACTCGTTTTTTTCCAGGCGCAGCGAGATAAAAAAAAATCTCAACTCTTCAGAATGCCGCAAACGCACCGCAGGTCATGTGACAAGAACCAACCAATCAGCTTCGCCCCTTTCCGTAACAACATTGAAAGCTCACTCAACTGGAAGGATGCGGGTGCACCCAAACACTACGGGTGTTTTTCTCTTCTCCGTAAATAAATCTTGAAGCAGAGCTACAGCAAGCGTTTCTCGCCGGTGGAAATCCATTAGCCACTAAAACTTCTTTGTCATTGTGGAGAGCGCAGTGCATGGTTGCATTGCAACGACAGACGCCACGGGAAAATCCGACCGAATTTTACTATTAATAATAAAAGATAAGCTAAAGTGCATTGTAAATGTCAGTAATTTATCTTTTTATAAAAAATTATTTAAAGTCTGAAATATGTGAGGTTTATCTTTTTATAAAAACAACTTTTCTGTCTAAACTTTATTTGAACTTGTACATGTTAGTATATAACATGTTGCAAGACACTTTTAAAATGTGGCTATCATTTTTAATGGTATTATTTTAATGTTTATGTAAACAAAAAGTGCATATTGATGCTAATTTTATTTGTTATTTGCTGGTTTTCGACATTGTGTAGTATTAGTACTTTTTGAACAGGATTCTGTGATCACCGTGGTCATTTTTGTCACTATAATCATTGAAATGAAATGTTCATGCCATTTCATCTCTAGTTATGATCAACTATGATCAACTAAAATCAACTAATTATGTGTTTTTTACAGTATAATATGCATAGTACAATTTGACACACGTTGTTGGGTGTGGAAGGTTACTAATCGTTTTATCTGTAAATTAAATTAAAGTTTTTTCAATTACTTAATTCATTGAAATAAAATGAATTCTTTGATTTGAATTTTTTTTTTTGGTAGGTCTTAAATTTCAAACTTTATGGTCGTAAAAGGTCTTAAAAAGGTCTTAAATTTGACTTGCTGAAACCTGCAAGAACCCTGACTCATACAGTATTTTATTTGTGCAGGTCTTAAAAAAGGTCTTAATAAGCCTTAAATTTACCCGATTTACCAGATACCCTGTTTGTTTCATCAGCATTATTCAGATTCACTATATTCTCTCACACACTTACAGGTTTTTCCAGCAGATGGAGCCAGTCATTGAGATGGTTGATGAGAGCAAAAGCATCAGGGACGTTGTCCCCTTCTGAGCAGAAGATCAGCACTACTGCCATAGGGATGTCCTCTGTGCAGCTGAAAGACAACAAACTCCATTGGCCGAATTCACGATTGTAGATCTGATCATTTTACGATTTATGACCGTTTTTACCAGTCTGTGTAAAGGGCTTTGGTCACTCCTCCTCCAGGAATGTAGAGCCGCTGCTCTGAGTCGGAGATCTCAGGGAACACGCTGATTCTCTCCATCTCCCTCCAGCCCAGCTCCTCCACCCGCTGGCCCTCCTCCTTCTGCAGAGACGGGCTCAGCAGGTACCGCAGAGGAGTGCTGCTCAACAAGAAGACACAAGCATTTAAATACGACGATACAAAAACATTTTAACATCTGGTGTTTTTAGTGGATGTCTGAAGTCAGTTCTCCTGAGGTTCACACAGGTGTAAAGAATCATCTTCTAAAGTCTGAAGCACAATACATTTGTATAGTATATCGTTTCATCATTTAAAACATGTTTTCATTGAAAAATAAAAAAGTGCGTGTGTGCTACCTTAAAATGCATGGCGTGAGGTTTGAAAATTGTTATCTATTATAATGATATCAAAGATAAGAAAATTAATTTAATAATACAATGACGTTTATACAATTTTGTGTACATTCTATCTATCTGTCCTCACGGTTTCATTACCCATGAAGCTGTTGGTCGTCTCTCTGATAAGCGTGACTGCTGGAAAGCAGCACACTTCTGAGGAATCCACTACTCTTGATCCAGGAAACAATCAGCTTTCGGAATGATCTGACCTTTGTCTAAAATTAACAGTAAACAGCAAAGAGTCATGTGCAAGTGAAATAAAATAAAAATGTATCTGTGATATATCAGCCAATATTTGGCATTTTATAATTAGCGACATCAGCTGAAAAAAAATTCATAAGTGTTAGAATCGGTACTTTTATTTTGGCAGCATTAGGATTTTTTTGACAGCACTGAGATGGCACAGGAGCTCTGGTTCTCCGTCTGCATAAGTTTACTGTCTTTGTTTAACAGTTCAGTCTGATAAATTATTAAACAGAAATAATTTATTAGAAAGAATGTTAAAGTAAACAGTATATGAAAAATTGTTCATCAAGTACAATTTATTTTCATATTATTTCTAATTATATACATGATTAAACTGAATAAACAGTTGATTAAAAGTATAAACCAATTATTTATATATATATATATATATATATATATATATATATATATATATATATATATATGTGTGTGTGTGTGTGTATATATATATATATATATATATATATATATATATATGTGTTGATATATTCATTTGATTTAAATAAATGTATTAAAATAAATTAATATAGTACTATAATACTATAGTGAGTTAAAGACGTAATGATGTAACATAATAGGAAATGAACATTTTCCAAATTATACTTTAAATAGTTATAATATAAAATGTTCACAGTATTAATGGTGTCTTTATACATGAAAATATATAGCTGCGTTTAAAATTTTAGGATTGGGTCCCTCGCACAAAGATAGTAATACTTGAGGGTCCGTGGCATCTGAAACTGCTCTAAGATACTTGCATCAGCCATCAAAAACTCCATATCGGTCAACTACTAAATTGTAAACCTTCAACAAAGTGTAAACTTGTGTAAATGCACACCACTAACCTGGATGATGGGTGTTCTTATCTGCAGGACAGCCAGCTTTAAGTCACTGTGGGAGTAAACTGCACAGACACATTGTTCACAACATCAGACACTGTACATGCAAGAGATGGTGGTGTAAGAAAAAATGATTCTCATGAATTAAAGCTATTATATCCCATTACCCTCTGCACTGGTGCTGAGCTGGGCAGCATCCTCAGTGGATGTGGCATACGGGTTGTTCCCAACCATGGGAATCAGACAGTCCGTATGGAAATATCCCACTCTGGGCATATTTAACGTTGAGATGATGAGATCCACGGCGAGCTGTCCCACGTTTCCAACAGATACTGCAGGCTATGCACAAGAAAAACAATTATAAGTAGCTCCATGTTTGATAAGTGCAGCATACAGAGGATCACATGTGTTTGTTTGTGTGATGATGATGAAGCTGAAATACTAATGAAGGCAAATACTTTACTTACCATTATCAACGTAAAGCCTTTAAAAGATGGAGCTACATCCCCCGCCGAAATGAACATTTTTAAAACGTTTATATCTAATTTAGAAGATAAATTCAGATGAATTGCAGTGGATCTGTAGAGATTTTTACTTTCAATTTCTTGCGCTGTGATAAAGGACCTGACATTACTGCGTCATGCCTCACCAGGACACCCTGGCCTGATGCCTGAACAAAAACAATCAAAACTACTCATTTGCGCGAAGTGTATTTTTTGACGTGTACTTTTTACAGTTTTAAGGACGTAAAAGAATGTAACATACATAATGATATAAAAAAAAATGTATCAGACCTTAAGAGACATTCATTTGTCCGTTACAATCATTTATTGAGACAGAAACATGTCAAAATAAAAGTCTTTAGCCAACAAATTTACCAGCTAAACAATATTTCTTATCTTATTCTTCTTCTTATTATTGTTGTTTTTGTTGTTGTTGTTGTTGTTGTTAATTAGCATTGTTATTATTATTATTATAAATATTGCGTAAACTTTACGCTTTGTAATAGAGGTCCTGAAACTGCTGTTTATTTACACTGCTCATTTGAAAGATGTAATTTTATTTTCAAATATATTAATAAACAATTTAATTAGGCTAAATAATATACTAAAATAATGAAAAATGAAGATTTTTTTAAAAATATGGGGGTATTAGGGGGAGTACTACTATAGTTATATCAGAAACTTACTGCTGAAGCTCTGTTCAACATGAATGACCAGAAGATGACGCTAGACTCTTATAGAAATTAGAGGGGGAAAAAGATTTGCCATGTCCTGTGTTAGTCTTATGAGTATGATGCTGGATCATGAGATTCAAATAAAATTCAGAAGAACATTGTGTGTCAATCACTTTAAGTCGTTGGCAAATGAAAAACAACAGAGATGAAATAGCAGAGACGAAAATAACTGATAGTTGAAAAAAAAAATCTATTTCAGTAAACTCAATATAATATCAGGCTGAAGATGGTAGGCCTACTCGTGATAATGCAATATCCCTGAGCCAATGGCTATGAAACTTACAAAACACAATAACAGTGACTTTTCTGCAGGGATATTCAAAAATATGATGTTTCACACATGACAATGCAAGAAATCAATACAGTCATCAGCCTCAGCCAAAGGCTTTCATTGAATAAAGCTTTCAGTCCAGCAGAGAAATATAATCGCTACAAGCTAAACACTAAATAATTCTCTGAATGTACTTTTATAACCAACAAGAGCACGCCTGTGAATTACAGACATGGAGACTCAATCGTATGTCATCTTCAGCTAATTATTGAATATTTATGTGTCTGCACTAGTTTACACAAATTACACTTGTAACAAACCTTTTTCTTTTGTCTTTGGTCACGTAATTACATGGACTGAATTGGAGACATAATTTTCCTGTATTTTTCTTTTTCTTTTTTTAATGAAAGAAAGCCATTCTTCTGTGCTTTAATTGTTTTTCATTATATTCTCTCTCTTTTTTTTTTCTTTTTTTTTTGTACTGTAACAAGTTTCTACAATAGTGCCTGATGGCCAATTTTAACAGATATTTATGTAAGATCTTTTCTTTTTTTCTTTTTTTTGCTGTAGAAATGACTTTAGAGAAGTAGAGCACACTTTGTGAACATCTTAAAGAACCATTTAATTCATATTTATTTTAATTTATCAATTATTTTATTATAAAGTTTAACTTTTAGTATTTTGCAGTGTTATTTAGCATCATTGCAATAGGCCTACTGTTTTTTATATATGTTTTGAAATAGTTTTAATTTTTGTATTTTCTTGTATTATTCTAATTAGTTAAAGTTTTAGTAATTGTGTTGTGTTTTTGTCATTTTTATTGCTTTTTAGAAAAATATGTCTATATAGTTTTTATTAATTTTTTACTTGAGTTTTAGTTATTTTAGTACATCAAGTAGTTAAGCTATATGAAAATGAGAAATGGTGCTCTGGCAAATACCTGAAATAAAAGGGTTTTTTTATATTTTATTTTATTTCAGTTAACATTTCTATTATTTTAAGCCACGAAAATTTTTTTAACCCTGGTATTTTTTGACAAAATAGTTTAGTATTTTTTTGACCGTTTCCCATAGATGGAAAATAGATTTCACTGAAGCTACTTCAGTTTATTTTGTAATTTACCACAACTGGAATGCTGTATTGATAAATGAGCTTTCACTGAAAGCCTTTCAGGATCAGAACTATCAGTTTCACAAAGATTAGTCTTAATGCAAATTCTTGTTTAAACTAAGCAGCAGCTTTTTCAGGGTGTGTACTGTACATCTCCAAGGGTCAGGAGCATTAGAGCTGATTATCTGCATGATGAAAATAGTGTGCCTGCCAGTTAACCTCATTTAGGGTCACCACTCACCAGCACGATTTGGTCGAACTTTCCTATGCAGGTCCAGTTCTCACAAATGCTCAGTTTTATGATTTTATATATATTCTCTGCTTTTGTGTGTGTGTGTGTGTGTGTGTGTGTGTGTGTGTGTGTGTGTGTGTGTGTGTGTGTGTGTGTGTGTGTGTGTGTGTGTGTGTGTGTGTGTGTGTGTGTGTGTGTGTGTGTGTGTGTGTGTGTGTGTGTGTGTGTGTGTGTGTGTGTGTGTGTGTGTGTGTGTGTGTGTGTTCAAGGACATAAACAGCAGACTTCACCTGTGAGCTATCTATAGATCATTAGATAATGACCAGACTTAAAACAAAACCCCTCTGTTCACATGCACTGCAGTCGTAACACAGCATTTAATTATTTCATTATATCAAAGTCACGATGTCCAGCACAATAATTCAATCAGTGTTCAGAGACCACAAACACACACATTCAAATAATTTTTGCTGTAACCTGTCAGAAATTTAAATGCCAGGTTTAATTCGATTAATTTAACCAAATGTGCACAATGCGTTTAGTTTGAAATTATGATTTGAGAATTGTGAATGGCTGTGTAAAACTTTTCCCAAAAACACTAAAAAGTATAGCTAATGGTAATACTTTTTAGGTCTTTAAATGTCTAACTAACATTTAAATGAATCATCTGATACTTTTTGTGACACTTAATGCGTACACACATGTTTTACACTGTACTTATATTTAAGAAATCCCTGCATGTAATTACAGCTGTAATATCTGTAATTACACTGCTGACCCTTACCTTACCCTTTAACCCACCCTTAAACCAACCCATACCACCTGTCCCTAACTTAACCTTAGTGAGAAAAAGTATTTTGCAATACAACATGAACACAGTTAGCTAACAACAGTTGTACCTAACAATTAATATTTATTTTTTTATGTGTGTATGTATGTATGTAAGTAATTTATAAATTTATAAATTTATAAATTTATAAATTTATAAATTTATAAATTTATAAATTTATTCATTCATTCATTCATTCATTCTTTATTCAACCAGGTTAAAAACTCATTGAGAGTAAAATCCCTTTTACAAGAGTGACCTGGTCAAGAAAGCAGCAACAATAATATAAACATACAAATACACATCAAAACAGAAAAACACAATCAAAGACACAGCAGCAATTTACCAAAGGATAAAACACATAGGGCCCTATTTTAACCCTCTACTGCATGAATTTTGATGACACATGATAAAAATTATTTCACATCATTTCCTGGCTCATTTGGGAACATTTTATTGATTTATTGAAAAATGTCCCTCCCCCAACCCCCCCCACCCCAAAATATTTTTTTGTTGCCTGAGGGCAACGTTATGCAACAATGGTAAAGAATCATAGAGAAAATGATCATTATACAATTCTCAGAGAGCAATACAAAAATAAAAAAAATTATTAAAAAATGTCAAGAAATCATTTAAGTAAAAAGGGAAAAACACTTGAAACACATCAATATACTTGATTTGATACAGACATAGGTTTGTATCATGTAGTGCATCATGTCATATCATGTACTTCATGTATCCTAATCAACCCCATATACACTACTGTATAATGACAAAAGTATTGGGACCCCTCCAAATCATTGAATTCAGGTGTTCCAATCACTTCCATGGCCACAGTTGTTTAAAATCAAGAACCTAGGCATACAGATGCTTCAACAAACACTCTCAGGAGCTCAGTGAATTCAAGCGCGGTGATAGGTTGCCACCTGTGCAATAAGTCCATTCGTGATATTTCCTCACTACAAAATATTCCACGGTCAACTGTTAGTGGTATTATAACAAAGTGGAAGCAATTGGGAACAACAGCAACTAGGCCACAGAGTGGGGTCAGTACATGCTGAGGCGCACAGAAGTCGCCAACTTTCTGCAGAGTCAATAGCTACAGACCTCCAAACTTTGTAGAGAGCTTCATGGAATGGGTTTCCATGGCTGAGCAGCTGCTTCAAAGCCTTACATCACCAAGTGCAATGCAAAGTGTGGGATGCAGTGGTGTAAAGCACGCCGCCACTGGACTCTGGAGTGACCAATCACGCTTCTCTGACTGGCAATCCAATGGACGAGTCTGGGTTTGGCAGGAAAACGGTACTTGCCTGACTGCATTGTGCCAAGTGTAAAGTTTTGTAGAGGGGGGATTATGGTGTGGGGTTGTTTGGTGGAGGGGGGATTATGGTGTGGGGTTGTTTGGTGGAGGGGGGATTATGGTGTGGGGTTGTTTTTCAGGGGTTGGGCTTTGCCCCTTAGGTCCAGTGAAAGGAACTCCTAATGCTTTAGCATACCAAGACAATTTGGACAATTTCATGCTCCCAACTTTGTGGGAACAGTTTGTAGATGGCCCCTTTCTGTTCTAACATGACTGTGGATGCTGCACATTAGTGTCACTTTGGTGACTTTGGGTGTTCCTGTGCACCCAGGAACCCTACATCTTCCCTACTTGTAACACATTATTTGCCATTGTGAGGTATTGTCCAAGACATCCTTGAAAAGTACCCCTTATCGCATAACGTTGCCCTGAGGCAACAAAAAGAAAAACTGAATTTGTGAACATGCAAAATAAAAAGAAATTCACAAAACCTGCCAAAAGGCTTCTCTACACCTTCATACACACACACATATTTTTTATGTACAGTTCATGTCATTTTAAATATGATTACTAAAGCAAATAATCTTGCTTTCATCTCACACCATGTGCTCATGTGTCAGAAAAGGACGTCCCGCCTTCAAATGGTGCTTGATAGTGACTCCCAAACCTTATTGGACTGTTCTTTGATACTTTTTCAAACATTCTAATTGGTTGCAATCATTTAAAGAAAAATTTACTGAACACAGGGCTTAAGAAAACTTTCCGTTGCCTGGGGGCAACGCTATGCAGTAGAGGGTTAACGATCTAAGCACATGGGTAGTGGTGGAACGGATCATTTACGTTTTTTTAACCACGGATCAGATCATTTTTCGGATCAGCAAAAAACGAAATATATATATATATAAAGAGGGTCTCTAGCTGGAGCTTGTAGCAGGAGAGTTTGGCTAGCTTTAGCAGTTTGCCCCTGCTTATGGCAAAGAATATGTTTCTTCATTAAAGGTCATTCAAAAGTACCCTTTTTTCCACAGACACATTGCATTTATGGGGTGATTGGCTCAAGAAAACCAGTATGTGGAACTGAGTGCCCATAAGCAAAGATAGCACGTGCAAGTCATGTAGGCCTATGGGTGACACTTCCACTGAAATAAATATAGGGAAGATATTTCTTAGTATTACAGACAGGTGGATCTCTGGACCCGGTTTTTACATCGGACAGTTGGTGACCCAACACAAAATTGTGAATTTTATAAAGGTAAACAAAATGTCTTAAATACATGAAGTTCCAACACTGTAAAAAAAAAATGACATCCCCAAGTCAAACATTTCTAGTGACTGGTCACATCTAAATTTTTCAATTAGTCTGACGTATTATTTCTCATTGAGCCAATGTTAACAGACTATTGCAACAAGAATTACACTTGGGCCAATTAAAAAATTTAGATGTGACCATGCAGTCACTAGAAAATTTTGACTTGGAGAGGTTAGAAATGTTTCACAGTGAAGTGCCCACTTATCACCAGTCTATGGTTCAAACTAAAACATTTTAGGAAAATCGACATCAATTTATGAAGTCAGCTTATGATGTTCTCTCAAATTTTTTATATTGACAATTCAACATTCAAGATAACTTGAGTGAAATGAGTGAATGCAACTAGAGAAAGACAACTGCAAAAGTGGAGGAAATGGGCGAAAAGTCTATTAAGCCCCGCCTCTTTGAAACAAAATTTTGAACATGGCTTTCAGAGTTTAGATTTCTGTTGGAGATGTATACAAATTAGTGCATATTTAATTAGATAATGCCTCATTTACACATAAAACATTTCAGAAAACATTTTACTAATACAAATATTTTTTTGCAATTCTATGTAATCAATAAACTGGGCAAGTATGATAATATCTATTTTTTACCCTGTTCACCCGGGGTGCTTGCCTTAAGCGGACTTCTTTTTAACAAGAGGAGCCTAGATCTCTTTCTGAATAGCTCCACCTGTCTGCTTACACACAACCTGCAAGCATCACTTGGGTCACACAACTTAATCCTGCACAATTGTGTGCCTTTTTTTTTGGCAGCTATAGCTCTCTCTGGCTATTAGCCTGGAGCTCAGCATGCAGTAACAGTGACCTTCGCAGTGCAATGTTCTTTTTACTGATTCGTCTTATTTTTGCATCTGTTTCAAAAGTGTGATCATGATCAAAACATTGATTGACATTTTTAAGAATTACATTTTGGGGTGTTACAGATGTGATTACAGATGTAGATATATAGATATATATAATGTGCGAAGTTGGTGGGCGCTAAAGTGTTTTTTTTTTGCCACTATTTGCTTGTTTTGATTCTCTGTTGGACAATTCTTTGCAGAATCATGGGGCATGTAGTTTTATTTTGGGAACCTGTTTGTTGCACTCTAATGGCCCGGGTCGAAAAAAACTACCTGCATGTTTCTATGACATTCTGTTCTCTGAATAAGGCTCAGGTCCCTCTTTCAGTGTAAGCCTATGTGACTTTTTATCCATTGCTTAGAAAAATAATAGCACAAATCTCATCATGATTTGAGGAGTTATTCATGTTTCTAGAACGTTCCTCTTTGGCACTTTAATAGTAATACTTTAAAAGTAAAAGTACTGCAGTGATGATGTATTTTTGTAGGCAAACCTGTAAGTTCGTATCACCCCAGTTCCCTTGACAAAACCCAATAGGATTTTATTTTGGCTTTTAGATTAATGCAGAAAATAAGCTCTGTGACCAATTCAAGTTTATGGTTATTACACGTTTTGTTCATGGTGATAATCTTCACAAATGAACACAACATTTATGAATTTTGAAGACTAAATACAATCACCAGAAGTAAAAACCTAAACAAAGGCTATAAACAATCTACATGCCCGGTCGGTTGACTTCAACATCCCCATTAAGCTTTTAAATTTCCATTAAGCACCATTAAACTCTTTCAGTTTTTATTTAAAAACATTTTCCCTGAAAGTTTGATTTAGAATAGTTTGCAAGAGTGTGATTATAAACACGAAGAGACTGTGGAAGTGGACTAGTAAATAGATGAGTTTATTTGTTCGTCATGATGATGTTTAATGACCCAGACAGCCCCTGTAGTCTCATTTAGACACTTTTTAGCAACTGCATTTATAAGTAAAAGCTTTAAAATATCATACGAGTAAAATACATACGTATTACTGGAGGTCTTTAACCACAAAACCATTTTAAAAAACCATTGACTTCAGGGCGATGGAAATAGATGTGCTAAAACCTAATTTTTTCGGTTTTAGCCTATGAAAATATACCATCTCTGCAGCACTCCATCCTGTAAAATGCACTAGAAAATATAAATGCTCTATGTGTAGCCAGATGGAACATGTAGGGCTACTTAGTTGGTGTCATCAACACCATCCATAAATGAGAACCACATTCTGAGTTCATTGTGAATCATCTCTGCGACACCATCACCTTTTTGCTGACATTGCAAGACCCACATGAACTGATGTCTACCAATGTCTTCACAGGATAAACCCTCTAAAGCCTTGTCTTTGGAACAAAGTGAGTAAAGGACAAACCTTCACACACACACACACACACACACAAACAGCATTGGATAGCTGGAGAGCACTGGATAGCTACAATTCACCTTCTGACTGAAATAGCAGCTCCTCACGCCTGTGGGGAGTAAGCAGGTGGTTAGGTAACAGATAATCATTGAGAGCTCTGCCCTCCCATACAGCTCTCATTATCCACGCTAAAGCTGACGTTATCTAAAGATAAGAGCCCGTGGCAGTGCATGGACTGGCTGATAGAGCTGCCGGCTCAGGGCCAACTGGTGCCCGAACACTGGGAGAACATTACAGGATAGATAAGGCCAGTTTTTATCCAGCGAACATCATCCTATTAGCTGGAGAATTATCTGCTCACATGAAAGAAAACTCACAAATGAGATCTCTTAATATAATATATCCATTGTGTTGATAGCAGTGAGATTAAATACAGGAGGCTCCTGCTTTTGTCCTGATTAAAAAGGTTTTCTCACATGTGTTTCCTCTAGAGATTCATTGTCTTAAATGAGATGCAGTGGAGATCAAATGGAGATTTTGCATCAGTCACCTGCTTCTGTTTTGTTTTTTTCTCCAGAGAAACTCTCAATATTAACTTAAACAGTTCTCATCAATTTCTTTGAAGAGCAGAAATGTAACCTTTTTAATACCTCAGTTGGTTATCCTAGACACCAATGTGATGTAAAGGAGGTCAATGGTGGTCACGTGGCAACAATTGCACATGTATTCTCCCAGCAAGCAATAGTCGTCATTTCACCGTCTAGGTTAACTATAGACCCGATAGTCCGGCTATGAGTAACCCACTTCTAGACAAAATAACCTTAAATTTGGTTACATGTCGTTTTTACATTTACATTTAGTCATTTGGCAGACACTTTTGTCAAAAGCGACTTACAATTTAGGACTAAATTAAGCGAGTCATCATGAAGAGGCAAAAACAACGCAAGAAGTGCTCAAAAGGCAAAGTTCAGACATTGTTCAGAGTAGCATAAGCCCGATAAGGAAGGATTAAAGGAAAAGGACAGATTTAAAAACAAAAAAAATATTATTATGAGGTTAAGTGCTCACGGAAGAGATGAGTTTTCAGTTGTCTTTTGGGAATGTTGTCAGGGATTCTGGATTCTGGATAAGGGTGGGGAGAGCATTCCACCAGCATGGAACAGTGAATGAGAATGTTCTGGAAAGTGATTTTGTGGCTGTCTGTGATGGAACCACAAGCCGTCACTCGTTGACCGATCGAAGGCTTCTGGTAGGGATGTAGACTCGTAGGAGCGAGTGAAAGTAGGAGGGAGCTGACCCTGTGATAGATCTGTAAGCAAGCGTCAATGCCTTGAACTTGATGCGAGCGGAAGCCAGTGCAGAGAGATGAACAGAGGAGTGACGTGGGCCCTTTTTGGCTCGTTGAAGACAAGACAAGCTGCAGCATTCTGAATCATTTGTAGAGGTTTAGTTGCACATGATGGAAGTCCAGCCAGAAGAGCATTGCATTAATCAAGCTTAGATATGACCAGGACCTGGAAGAGAAGTTGTGTTGCATGCTCAGTTAGGAAAGGCCTGATCTTCCTGATGTTGTGCAGTGCAAACCTGCATAATCGAGCTGTCTTTGAAATGTGGTCTGTGAAGGTCAGCTGGTCATCCAAGATTTCTCCAAGATTTCTGACCGACCTTGATGGGGTGATTTATGCTGAATAGCTGGATAGTGAAGTCATGCTGTAGAGATGGATTGGCAGGGAGGCAGAGAAGCTCAGTCTTTGCCAGGTTGAGCTGCAGGTGATGTTCCTTCATCCATGCCAAAGGAACATCACCTGCAACTCAACCTGACAAAGACTGAGCTTCTCTGCCTCCCTGCCAATCCGTTTTTGCCAAAATAATTTGCGAGATATATGATATTCCATCATGTAAGCAAAGTAAACAGTGTTTCATTTCTTTGTTATCTAATTGATGACTAGTCTATTCTTGGGCGATGGTTTAGACGTCTATTAATTTTTTTAATGACAGCCCAAAAAACATCTTTTAAACGCAAAATTGCTTGCTTCTCTGTTTTTACTCCTGAAAAAAGACCTCTATAATTTAACGTTTTCATTCGAGATGTCAACAATGTCTCAAATGGGGCTCAGATTTGTCAAGACACCAACGTCTGCAATGATGAGCAATCACAATGTAAAATCTAATTAGTTGGGATTACTTAAAAAAAGCATGCAAACCGATTGCCTTAAAAAAAAACAAGTAAAGTGAAATAGGAATAGTATGTGGTACTGACAAATGCTTAGTTAGTATAGTTCACTTACACAAGAGCTCTAGTAACTAAAAAAGAACTGTAGAGAGTACTTGATCATTTACTTTAAATCAAATATAATTGTTACCATTGTTGTGTTTTGCAGGCTGAATGTTGAAGTCTGTGTGACTCAGGTATGATCAATTGCAAGATTGTCACAAATATAGAGGGATTATATAAACCCAATTAAAAGTTTCACAAGGTGTTAAGGACATAAGTGTTAGCAACAAAATTATATAAGATCATTAATTGACATGAAATATAGTTATGTTATACATCATTCATTCATACATATATACAGTAATAATATACAAATAATATATAATAACATATATATAATCTCTTCCTTTGAAACCGAATAACTGATTTCTTTTTGCAATCGCTGCATCAATGGGAAGAGAATTACATTAGTATAAATGAAGTTCCAAGTGCCCAACCAAAGGGATCACTAATCGCCATAATGGTGACTAAAAAAGTCAATGGGGTCCATCAACTGCTTGGTTACTGACATTCTTCAAAATATCTTCATTTGTGTTCAGCAAAAAAAAAAAGAAAAAAAAAAAGAAAGAAATTCATACAGGTTTGGAACAACTTGAGGGTAAGTAAATGATGACAGAATTTAAATTTTTGGGTGAACTATACCTTAAAATATGTCTCGTTAAATTCTTTCAAGACCAAAAGAGTCGTTAAAACAAGTTCATGGGCTCAATTCAAGATGGCGCCGTGTGTGGTGTGTGTGGCTAGCTGTCTGTCCTCTGTGTTGTTGTCGACTACTTTAATGTTATTTTTAATTAATACCAGTTCTACCTTATTATCATATGACCATCAAACACTGTTAGAAATTGGATACTTAGTCTCTTTTTCGACTGACGCCTAATGGAGTGGATCCCGTACCTCCCCACCACCATTCTCCTTGAACATTCCTGACTTTCTGTGTCGACTGCCTTTTGATTTTTCCTCAGAGGAGGTGCTGCAGGAGATGAGGGAAGGAAAGCCATCAGAGTAAAGTCCAGTCTGCTCTCTGGCCTTTGGATTTCTCTTCACCGCCGTTTGGGACAGTGTCTGGTCGTCATGTGGCATGGTGCTCATTGGAGCTGCCTTTTCGGTGGATTCGACCGATTGTTCCTAGCTTCCTGGATGGGCCTGTGCATCCCGTTTCTCCCCGGATTTGCGGTGGTGGAGTGAACCATGGAGTTCTCTGTCTGTTAAATCGAGATCATCATCTGCTGCTCAGGATGGCATTAATTAATGTTCGCTCAACTTAAAATCAACTTAGACTATGCTTTTTTCTGTCATTGACTCTGTGCTCAATCCATCTGTTAACATCTTTCCTGAAGCTTCGGTTCTTCATTACTGAGACAATTGTTAATTTAAGATCACAGTTTTCCCTGGTAGACTGTGCTCAACCTGAGACCATAAGCTGTTCTGTGCTGTGGTTTTTGAGCCCATTTTATTTCAAAAGGTATTATTGAACATCTGAGACCAACCTCTTGCCCTCAATATATTGTTCCATAGATTTCTAAAACAAATCTTTGACACTGTTGGGCCTGATCTTTTATCTATTATAAATAGTACTGGAATAGTTCCTGTCTAAAGCTTGCTATGGTAACTCCACTGCTACAGAGGCCCAATCTTGATTCTACTAACTGTACTAATTTTAGACTCATATCTAACCTGCCATTTCTTTCTAAAATTCTGAGAATTTTCTTTCTAAGAATTGTGCTAACCCAAATGCAATCTCATCTAAGGTCGAACAGTATTTGTTCAATCAGGTTTTAAATCTCTTAAAGCACTGAATCTGCTCTTTTAAAAGTCTCAAATGACATGGGAATGCTGTTGCTTTGGTGCTTTTAGATTTAAGCTCTGCTTTTGACATGGTCAACCACTATATTTTTATTTCCAGGTTGGAGAGTTGTGTTGGACTGTGGGGCACTGTTTTAAATTGGTTTTGTTCTTTTTTTAATCAAACAGAAGACTCAATGTTTCTATTGGTCCGTATATCTTTTCCCATTGTCCTCTTGCATGTGGTGAACTCCAGGGATCAATTCTTGCTCCAATTCGATTTTCAATATATATTATGTTGCCTATGGGTGCTGTTTTTAAGAAACATGGAGTGTCATTTAATCTTTATGCTTATGACACTCAGTTATTTCTTCCTTTGCAACATAAAAACAAAGAATCCTCAGGGCCGCTGCTATAGCCTGCTTAAATGAATTGCAAATATAAGTAAAACAGAACCTTTTAGTGCTAAATGATAACAAAAATTAAGTTATTTTATTTGGTTTATAAGTCACATGATAATAGAGCCATTAAGCTCTGTCACCCCATCAAGGTCGAGTAATATTGGATGACCAGCTGATCTTCACAGACCACATTTCAAAGACAGCTTGATCATCAAGTTCTTGCATTACTCCTTGCACAAAAAACGTAGGTGTTCTTTTTGACTGCAACCTAAATTTTGACAAGCAAATTAGTGCTGTGAGCTTTTTCCATCTATGACGTTTACAAAAATCAAGTCTTTCTTTTCCGCTACACATTTTGAACAAATTATTAATTTATTTATCGTATCTCGCCAAGACAAGTGCAACTTCTTGTACTATGGAGTAAGTCAGTTGTCTCTCTAATGTGTCTCCAAATGGTCCAAAATGGCGCTATCAAGCAGTTGACCGGCAGACGAAAGTTTGATCACATTACACCCATTTTGACTTATTTGAGAGGATTTTGAAATTGTACATTTAGAATACATTTAGGGTCTCTATCATTTTCATGTATTAAAGAGACTTGTTCCCCATATAATTTTTGATAAATATTAAGCTCAATATCTCAAAACCGCTTAGAATGCAGATAGAACCTTATAATTCCAAGGTGGCGATCTGATTTTAAATCATTGAATAACCAAGCACCTTTATACCATGAGTTGTTTTAAATTGTGCTTTATAAATCAAAGAAGAATGAAAACAAAAGTAAAAAAACACAACTAAGATCTCATTATCTCAGTTGTTTCTCCATGACCACAATGACATGCAATTGAGATAAAATGGAGACTTTTGCATAAATCTCCTGCTTCTGTTTGTTTTCTCTTGAGAAAAAGAAACCAGTGATTTCATTTGTTTCATTTGTTCATTTGGAAATTCATACAGCAATGTTAGCAAAAGGAGATCTCAATATAAACTCAAACATTTCTCATTAAATTCATCCAAGACCAGAAGAGTAACCTTCTGCGCAATAAAAGATTTCACTAGGTTTTTCTCCTAACGGACCTTAGAAATCTCACGTCTCTAGTGTTTCATGCGAGATCTCAACAATGTCTCAAATGGGGCTCAGATTTGTCAAGACACCAAAGTCTGCAATGATGTGCAATCAAATTTCAGAGATCTCAATTTGAACAATATGTATATAAATATTTCTCGTCAATTTCTTCTAAGACCTAAAGAGTTGTTAAACACATATAAAAGCAAAAATCACAAATGCGTTCTCTAGTATCTCAGTTGTTTCTCCTAGACAGCAATGAGATGCAATGGAGAACAAATGGAGACATACAGTAAGCCTCTGCTTCTCTGATTTTTCTTCAGAGAAAGTGACTCTCTCCTCTCTTCTAGAGTTTCATAGAGATATCAACAATGTATCAAACTATGCTCAGACATTCCAAGAAAGTTTGCCATGCATAGAGATTTCAATATTAACTGATCAA
The DNA here is from genome assembly GCF_965113295.1 of Leuciscus leuciscus. Lineage (NCBI taxonomy): Eukaryota > Metazoa > Chordata > Actinopteri > Cypriniformes > Leuciscidae > Leuciscus > Leuciscus leuciscus. Next base: position 16,262,338 of record NC_138736.1, on the reverse strand, counting down.
CATTTGACATCAAAGTTGATACTTAAATGAAACAAAACAGAACTCAATTAAGTCTCCTGAGCTATGTGACAGAGCAACCTCTAAGCAATATCAACACCAAAGGTCACCGTGATTTTCTAAGTCAGACGTGTTCCTGGATCAACATATTTTGATTCCCCATACCCCATATACTCCATAAACCTAATCCTTACCCATATCTAAAATCAGAAGGAAATGATAGGTAATAACACTGATGTAGAAGCACCTAACCCTGGTTGTAAGCCTAAACTTGACATAAACTGTAAACTTCAAATCTTATTGGTTGATCGGGATGTTGTTCCAGGATCAACAATGACGTTGATCCAGGGACATGTGGTATTTGTTCTTGGTGAAATCAAGTTCACCCAACATTAAGACATGATCATGCAGATGAAGGTAAATGCATCAGCAGCACTGGTTATAATAGTATTATGACATATTATGTTTCACGGATTGCGAATGCAAATCACACTGTGGATGTCTGCGTGAGATGTCATCGCCTGTATTTTGCATGTGCACCCGTGTTTTGTTGTCATGCATTCTGGGTTTGATTTGAGTGCCCGTGCAGATAGCATCCCTGCAGATGACTGACTCAGCAAGTAGCCTTAAAATGTGTTTGTTCGTTAAGGCTAATGAAGGAGACTTTGACTTCCCTTTAATCTGCTTAAGTAAAGCATGGCCTCCAATGTGAGGGACGTCTGCTCTTAACGCTAACGCTCTTCACCTGTCCTGTGCTTCTCAATGTGATCATAACAACAAAGTCATTGCAGAGCAAAGACTGCTTTTTTTCATGAAGAAAAAAACACACAAAACATCATATTGCAACAAGTGATGAGAAAGCTTTAAATTCTTGTGTGTGTGTGTGTGTGTGTGTGTGTGTGTGTGTGTGTGTGTGTGTGTGTGTGTGTGTGTGTGTGTGTGTGTGTGTGTGTGTGTGTGTGTGTGTGTGTGTGTGTGTGTGTGTGTGTGTGTGTGTGTGTGTGTGTGTGTGTGTGTGTGTGTGTGTGTGTGTGTGTGTGTGTGTGTGTGTTTATTGTAACAATTATAGTCTACAAACGATTGTCTATGATTTTGAAATTTTCCACCACTAAATGTTACAATTAAATAGGCAAAATGTATCAAATTAAAACATAAAACCAGGTAGGGTTACAAATTTAAGTTGCCTAATTTAAGCCTAATTTAAGTTGCCTCTCAGTATAGGGACTGGCTAGTTTGGGGGGAAATTTTGTTTTTTAGTTGCAGATAAACTTATTATATATAAGAAAAAAACGTTCTATAACTTTTAATAGAAAGACTGTAAGATTGAATGTATATATATATTTTATTTAACTAAGTTTGAAAAGTAATAGCTGTTTTTTCTGACATTAAGAAAAAATCAAGAAGTGACAAGGAGCAAGAGTCAATGCTGAGTTCCTGTTGCCAGGGCAACGGTGGCTCTCATAGGCTTTTCAGGCAGGTCATGTGACCAGCAGCTTTGACGTCACTGGGGGAGGCAGTTTGGTGCTCTGAACTAAGCTGCGGGTGAGTCTTGTGGAGTTTTTCGTTGGAGCTGCTGGTTGCATCAAAGCTTGTTCCTGATACCTGTAGCTGCATATCACCACTGAGGCCACACAACGCCTCTTCCCTGCAGAGGTCCCCGGGTTATGGCAATCTAAAATCTCACGGCACAGCAACAGAACAACCACCTGAGGTGAGTTCTGTCCTTTTTCTCCATGCTTTGCTCTTTTTCTTGCAGGTGAAGTCTCAGTGCAGTTATATGGTGGCCATGCACTGATGCACAAGAGGACGAGAACATGAAATTGAAAAGAGACAACTGAGATTTTTCAGTATCCCATGAGGTTTGGATGACTGGAAGCAAACTGTTGTTTGATACAACAGTTTGAACTATTAGGATGAGGACATCTCTATCTGGAGAATGAAGGTCACCTGATCTCACCTTCTTCCACTGAGAAACCTGGAACTGACAACATGCTGGAAGGCGACCGACCTGAGTGAATGTCAGATCATTTGGCTTTGGATAAATCCTGGAACATAAGGCTTAGAGGAGGGAACACTGCATGAGGCTACATCTAAGCTATGCATTTTGAAGTGCCATGTAGATACTAGAGTTTTTTGAATATCCGAATATGTCTGAACAACATGCTGGGTTCAAATTTATATATACATGTATAAAGGAAAGTCTAACTGGTCACCAAGTTCTTCACAATTTTGAATAACCCTTCAGCTTTTATACACATGTATGAATTAAAAAAAATGCGAATAGTCCATGTAATTAATACGAGCCCATAAATTGTCATTTAAAAAGTCAGACTATGTCTGTGCAAACATTTTTAAAGCATATGCAAAGGTTTTTAAGTTACAACGCAGTTATAACAGCTCACCTATTGATTCAGTCACATGTATCATGTGAAAGAGGAAATAAGTATTTTGCTCCAAATGACTATTGACTCTCATTATTGAGTGGTTGATCACAAGTACACTGAAAAATAGAGAAATATGATATAGTCATTTGTTAAGTATCACTGGGAACTCTGGTTAAGTGACAAACATGTTCTGAGAACACTTAACAAAACATCTCAGGTTGCAGGAAGTATTTGAGACGCTCTTTTTTCCTTTTTGTATTGTTGAGGCATGCATGTAGGTTACACAGTGACGTTAATTTTGCTTGTTTTTTATCTGACTGGCTGTTCAGAAAGCATTCTGCTCAGACAGAGTTTTAACCCACAATCTGTCTAAAAAGACGCAAGTGGGCGCTTGGAAAAATGTGACGGTCTGTAGGGATGTGGAAACAGAGACGCGCGGCTTTGTGGGAGAGTTTAGTAAAGCCCCAGAGAGCCGAGAGAGAGAGAGGGAGAAAAATAAAGAGACAAGGAAATTTAGAAAAGGAGAGGGGAGTGTGGGTTTAAAGAGCTTCCTGCGAAGAGCTGCCATGAGGCGAGATGGTAGAAAGGGAAGAAAGGAGGAAAGAAAGCTGGCGACATCATAGGTCCAACAGGTGGAACTGAAATCGCATCATTTACGTCAAGGTGAACCATTCTGGGTTCCTCAACAATTAAGTGAACTTAAGAACCATTTTCCACTTTAAAAACCTTTTGTGCAATGGAAAGGTTCCATGGATGTTAAAGTTTCTTCATGGAATTATATATGCCATTAAAGAACAGCTGTGTAACAGCAGTGTCCTGTTGTTTGATTTGCTTTAAAACTATTTTAAACAACACTTTGCAAATTCTAGTAGAATTATTTCAAATATTAACTGAGTTTATATTAAATGAGTGACTACATAGAATACTTGTACTGTAAAAAAATAAATAAATATTGAAGTGAACAGCGAAAAGAGTCTTTAAAAATGCTGAAAAACAAAGGACATATTATTTATGTGTAAGATGTGTAGTATATGCTTTGAAGGCAAACATGGATAATAAAAGTTTAATCTCTAGCATATAGACTGACTGTATAGATTAACATAGGTTTGGTATCAGAGCATTATGACCAGTGCTGTTCATTAATGTCTTCTGTTTAGTTGTGCACTTCATGGCAGTGCAAATATAGACCTGGTGGCTACAGAGTCCATCTTCTCTGAGTTTCAGCTTAATCATGGTAAAAGCATATACTGTGACTTGTCTCTCTTATAAAATGCTTCATCTCCTTAACATCTCTAAGAGCTTTTGAGTCGCAGTGGACTGTGATGCCCAGTGCAATGTTTTGCCCACGGTGTTTATTGAATCGTGAGAATTGTGTGTATTTTTAATGAGGCTGAGGCTAGTTATTATTGTAATGTAAGTGACAGCAGCTGAGAACAGTAATAGCACATTGTAATGAGAAGTGGTGTTGAGCCATAGTGATTTCACGCTTGAGTTCATCTACATTCAATTTGTAAGCACTGAGGCTGTGATATAAAAGCATTTCCAGTTTGTTGACATGTCCTGTCACAATTGCTGTAATGGACCAAGATTTAAAACTGCAAATGGTATGAAAAAAATGTTTCCAAAAATAGGCCCTTTGCAAATATTTACGTTAAGAGCATGTGCTGGAATTGTTGAGCATGTCTCACGATGGCGGTTAGGGCCGTTCTCACAGATGGATGGAGGATTGTGTCGAGGTCAAGCAAGGATAGTTTATAAGCAGTTAAAGCTTTTAGATTGATTGTTGAACGTTTACATTTGAACTGGACAAACATGTTTTACGTCAAAAGTCTGGGCATTAATATAAATTTGCTGTGTCTTCTGACAGGAAATATGGACCTTAACGACCTCGGCACTGGTATAAAAAAATGTCAGCCTAGGGTGTGTGATATTTATAACTACTTTCAAGTACATTCACTGAATTTTTCTCAGGCAAGCGAGACATTTAGATGGTAATTTTACTCTAGCTTTCAACTGCTTGTACTTTTATACGCAACCATTATTGTAATGGAATGGTTTATACGCAACCATTATTCCAAATGCCACACTCTTATTTCATAGTGTTTTAAAACCAATTTGTGAAGGCAAAGATTTCAGCAGAGGTCACGCCTTGTTTTACGGTCACTGACTTTCTACATCCATGCAGAATCCCAGCTTATTTTAGAAAGTTTTACTCATTGAATTGTGATGGATTTATTTTATATTGCATATTTTATTTCATATTTAATATTGGGCGATCCTGAGGTTGCAGATTAATGCAGACTCAGCAGGGGAAAATGTCTTGATGTATGCATGCATGGCTCACAATTTGACTTTGACTTAGAACAGCACATTGTTGTGTTTTAGGCATTACCAATGGATTCCATAACGTATACATGCTGTGCTTTCTTTATCACCAAGTCCTGGTATAAGATATTTAGTGGTCCTTACATAACAGACATGAGTCTATATTTATATCCTACTGCTTCAGATTAGCCCAACAGAACCTTGAGTTAATCCTTCAGGTACAAGGAGAGAGAGAGAGAGAGAGAGAGAGAGAGAGAGAGAGAGAGAGAGAGAGAGAGAGAGAGAGAGAATTGAGTGAGAGAGAGAGAGATTTTGAAGCAGATTTGATGGCTAGTTAGCTGAAGAAAATTAAACTATGTGTAGTTAAAGGAAAGTGTTTGATGTGTGTTCTTTGCAGTCAATGCAAAGACTCCTGCGAGCGAATTTCACATTTAATATCTCCAGAAACCCAATATTTATAGACTGCATCACTTAATAATATTGCCAGATCTTGCTAAGTAATTCAAGTGACTGTTATTAGGAATGGGTCATTGAATCTTTTACTCAACCGATTTATTCAAAAATATGGATTCATTCAGAAATGAAACCACTTTCTGCAATAATCGTATCTAACTTAACTTTAAAAACTAAAAACATATTTTTATTGCTAATTCTATTTCTTAATGTTTTGTTTAATTTAACCTTTTTAACGATTCATCTTTATCATCTGGACCTAAATGTTACAGAATACTGGAACTTGAAGTGAAAATGGAGATTGCCTCCATCAATGTAGCTTCGATGGGGAGCTCTAACAGACCCAACGAGGTCATGATTAAAAGAGGAAGGAACTTAGAGGAGTACGTGGAGGAGCCACCTCGCCGTCTGCAACAACATCACTCTCATGGAGGGGTTTTGGATCAGACTCGATGACAAGATTCGGCTGGTGATGCGATGAGGAAACTCCTGCTGGGCGCTTCGCACTGTGGGTCGACGTATCTTCTTTTGATGTAGGCAAAGAGAAAGAGGACTCCGTGGCGAGCGTCCAGCCACACTTTAGTCCGTCTCGGATGCAAAGCCTGAGGTCCTGGCTGACCAGGTGTGTGAGCCTGCCACAACATGGAATATTGGTGGTGATGGATGAGGAAGAAGGGCTGGTCGACTGGGAGACTGAGGTAGTGTTTCCCACCCTGCCCACCCACAAAACTTCTCTGTCACTAGTCCTTTCCTACACCAATGTGTCTTCATCGCCGCTGGTCCTGTCCAGTCCAAGTTCTTCGTCTCCACCAATCTCAGTCGTCATAGTGTTCTTTGTCACCACCATCCCTATCCATCATGGAGCCTTCATCCACAAACCAATCTTCTCCTACACGCTCCACCGAAGCCAGCAATTCCCTTGGCTCCGCTGGCTCCCTTCAGCCCCTCAGCTCCACCATCAGCCCGGCCATACAGCCCTGATCTGCCTTGTGGCTTCCGGTCCTCATCTCTGCCCTGGCATGAGGAGTCCTGGGCTCTGCCTCATCCCTCTGAGCCCTCAGTTCCACCTCGGCCTATCAACCAATCGGCTTCGCCTCGGCTCCTCACCCCCTCGGCTCCACCAGGAACGTTGTCCTTCCGGCTCCACCGGGCTTCCCTTGTCTCACTTGCGCCGACCTGGTCAGTCGTCGCTCCACCATCGCCACGGACTTCCAGGCTGTCTGCCACAAGCCTCCGGCAACCTGGCTTCACTTCAGCCGCTCGTCACTGGGACTCCGCCTTGGCCTCCCAGTCTCACCGGGTCTCTTGGTCCCACGGACTCAGCCTGGGCCTCTATATCCTACCACCAACTACAACCTTGGCTCCTCCCTCCATCACTGCAGCCGTGGATCGCCTCATGGCCTCATGGCCATCTCCTGGGTCATTCTGAGGCCGTCCATTCCTCCCTGGATCCTACCACCATCCACTCCTCCATGGCTTCTCTCTTTCTCTGCTCCACCCTGGTTCCTCTGATCTTTTCCCCTATTGGTTACCAGCACCTTGCTGGTCCCTCGTCCACCTCCAGAACCTCCGCCCTTATTCCCTTGATCTATCCATGCGTTCTGTCACGCGTTCTTGATCTGGCGTTCTGTCACGATCTGTGTGTTTAGTTTCATTTTCATGGACATGTTATATGCCTCATTTACCTGTTTCCTTTTTTCCTAGTTTCCCGCCAGTAATTAGTTGTCATGAACACTCATTCAATAATCATACCTGTTCGTTATTTTGTCATCATCACTGTGTATTTAAGTTTAAGTTATTTTTGCTCTATTTAGTGGTCCGTTATTGTTGTGTTCTACATGCTGTCACGTTGCCTTTCTTCATGTGGATTACTTGTTTGTTTTATTGAACTTTTTGGACTCTTCATCATCATCTTCTGGACCAAAAACTTTACAATTAACAGCAAACATTATTTATTTTTTATTATCTATTTAAATTGAATGAATCAAACACGGCACTAGTATTTGACATGTTTTTCAGTAAAAAATGCATATACACCATTTTAAAAAAGATTAAAAGCAACAAAAAAAAGATATTATGAGCTGATAGGATGACATGTAAAGACTGTTTTAAAATGTAATTTTATTTATTTGTTATTTATTATTTTGTGAATTATTTCCAATTTTTTTCTTAAGTTTACATTTTGAAATCTGTAATACATATCCTAACATGAGGAAACACAGGTGAAACCTGGGCTAAATGGTTATAAATGAGATAAACTGAAACTGATGTGGCATGAATTTGGTGATAAAATGTCACAGATGTAAAGTGCAGATTGAGGTAACAGTTGCCATGAGTGAGCCACAGAAACCAACAGTCTTGCAAGGGTTTGGCATAAAATTAATAGCTATATGCAAGGCCGCCTTAATGCACGGGCTTACCTGGGCTGAAGCCCAGGGGCCTCCCAAGTTCAGGGGCCTCCCATGTTCAGGTTTATGATGAGCTGAAAAGGTCATATTGTTTTAACTTGTCAGATTTTGTCGCTGTATGTCGCTAGTCGCTTGTGGACGTTGGTAGTGCTGTCGCTCTAATGTTATTGTTATGGTGCGTTCACACCAAACGCGAAAAGAGCGTCTGGCGCGAGTGATTTCAATGTTAAGTCTATGCAAAGACGCGTTTATGCGCGTCTAGAGGTCCCGCGGCGTGTCCGCTCAGTGCCGCTAACGTCTCCGCTTTGGGGTGTCTGTTGCGAGTGTGTTTAATCGACGTTTTTTTCAACACACGGACAGTATAATCATCAGCGATGCACGCGATTACATTTAGAAATAGACAAGCTTTGTTTCCAAATGCACCAAGCAATGATCCTTTCAATTTTATAAACTTTTATAAACCCAGCCAAAATAATCACAATGAACACATCCAAAATAAAATCTTTAACATATAACAACTGCAAAGCGTCTAATTTGTAAACAAAATGATTTACGCACTAAATCCAGAATAAACTCACTGAGACTGTCGATAGTTTCTTTTCCGTGCATCATTTTATTATATCCATGTTTGTGGTTAGTTACTGTCAAATCATATAAAACAGTGAAATCGCCCTCGAACTCTTCTGTCTCTCCTGCACTCGAGACGGTGACGGGAGCTAAGCTCCACTGAAAGGCTTCTTTCCTATTGGTTGTCGCTCGCGAAAATCGCTTCTCATTTGCATAAAGTTGAAATTTAGTTGCTGTGTGTGGTTGTTAAATAAAGTGTCTTGTGTTTATGTGCAGTGATATGTTAATAACAATATTAAAATTAAAAACAATATAAAAAAAAAAAAACTCACTGTTGTAGGTCTCGAAAGAAACTAATGCATTATGTGATGTAGATTACCTATTACACTTTTTTTAAAATGAGACTCTATTAATCGAGGGGATGGGGGGCCTACAAAACCTCTCAGCCCCGGGGCCTAACATTAGGTTAAGGCGGCTCTGGCTATATGTGAGATACATGAGATCCGTGAATAAAACATTAATTGATCCTGATACATTTTCATATTGAGCACGCTGGCTATCATTATGTTAATGCTCACTTGATTTTTCCCCATGATTTTAATTTGAGCATACACTGAACCTAGCCATGTAAATGCAGCACTGTAGATGACTGCTGATATGTGAAGGAAATTTCCACATTGACTAATGTCACTAGATGTACCCATGATAACTCATAAACAGAAATGCTGTACTTTCTTGCACAGTTAACACAGTGGTGTATTTTGGTGAGCATGGGAAACAAGAAGGAAACTATGAGAGCATTTGATGAATTCATTTCATAGAACCCTCACAAAGATGAATACAGCGCTGTCATTTTCCACAATCATACTTCAGTTTCGGAGATTGTGGTTTTATTCTGTCTCTGTGGTTTTGAGGGGTGGAGGGGAAATAGCAACTTTTATATCAAACAACACACACCTTCCTGTGTCTTGTTCTGTCATTAAATGGCCACTGTTGAGAGAATGTTAATTTCTATCTCTTTGATGGCTCATGCTTTTGTAAGGCTGTCAACACAAGTCAGATGTCACAAATCAGTTTGGTTTGAACGTCAAACTGGATGTTCTACGTGTTCTCTGGTGATCAAAGATGAGAAGGAAAATAGTTAAATTAAATGTTTGGCTCTGAGTTCATTCATTCATATTCTTTCTTTCTTTCTTTCTTTCTTTCTTTCTTTCTTTCTTTCATTCATTCATTTAATTATTTATTTATTGATTCACACACACACTCACACACACACACACACACCACTGCCCTTTGAATGAATGAATGAATGTCTAGTAAAATATCTAAATATCTTTAAAAGTATTTATTTAAAACTAGGATACGATGTTCTGTAAAATGTGAAAAGCTTTGATTAAAATATATATGTAAAAAGAAACTAGGATATTATATAGGCCTATATACACATGAAATAAGTTTTTATCCCAATGGCAAACACTGTTATTTTATTATTTCAGTTTGAGTCATTTAGTTTTTTTCATTTTCATTTGTCTTTTATATTTCTACTTTAGTTTTTTTATTTCTGTTTTAGTTAGTTATTTTAGTACTTACATTTTTATTTATTTCAGTTAGATGACAATGCAACATTTCTTTACGTTTTTTATCTAATATTAATATTCTATTTAATTTGATTAACAACAATGATTTTTAAGTTTTAGTTTTAGTACACAATATTTATATATAGGCTATATGTATGTATGTATGTATGTATATAAACTGCATATATTTAGTTTGGTGGGTGTGACATGTTCTTGAGTAACTAGTCACCTGTCCTCAGGTCATTGAAGGGACATCTGTGCCTTGTGTCCACCTGTAGCACCACATGGCCAAGCTGTCTGTGGGCCTGCGTTATGTAAGCGTGACGTCACCAAAGTGCTATTGGAGGCTCTAAGAGTCTTAGGGTTAATTTGAGACAGAGATCTTTGAGCTGTTGGCCAAGAACATCAGTGATCCCACGAGCCATTCGGGCTAAGCTCAGGTTCTCAAGAACATGGCTTGTTCTGAGGAGGGATCAGAGGTGATGTCATCAATGATCGAAAAGGCCAAGAGATACCAGACAATAATAGACATGCTATTCTATCTATGTTTCAGATAATCTAGTTTACTTACATTCTATTGTTTTATTTATCCATAAATACCATTGTTGAATACTGGCACATTTTTTATACAAAGCCAAATGTTGTTTCACGAACAGTAAGATTAGACCGTCTGTTACCATGACAACGGGTGGAATGTAATATAAATGCCGCATATCCATTAAGCAATTACATTTTGATTGATCACAATGCTTTTATCCATCTGCTCCATCCACAGAAGCGGCATGAAAGTCTGTTGTGGACAAATGGGTCTGTTGTGCTTTGTGTGTTCAGACAGGATGGGTGGAGGTAGTATGTGTGTGTTGTTGAAGGCTCTGGTTTGTAGAGAGAGGTGAGGATGGAGTGTTCAGTTTGGTCAGGCCTTTGAAGATCATGGGAGAATACAGAAATTGTTCAGAAAACAGTTCTAGATGTTCGTAAATGGTCTAATGGTACAGTCATGTGTAAGCAGACAAAAACATTTTAGATGGGGAACACATAAGTCAAAGTTGTTTTTTCAAATTGTCAGCTTTGATGAAATTTTTTTTTTTACAACGCAATACTATTTGCCTCTAGGTTTCCATGGGCACATAATTCAAAGTTAAAATTAAATTAAAATAACCATTTAAAAGTTTGGGGTCAGTAAGATTTTTTGTTATGCTCACTAAGGCTGCATTTGATCAAAAATGCTGTAAAAAAAAACAGTGATACTGTAAAATATTATTACAATTTAAAATATAACGGTTTTCTATTTTAATTTATCTTAAAATGTAATTTATTCCTGTGATGGCAAAGCTGAATTTTCAGCATCATTTCTCCAGTCTTCAGTGCCAAGTGGTCCTTCAGAAATCATTTTCATATGTGGATTTGCTGCTCAAGAAACAGTTTTTATTATTGTCAATGTTGAAAACAGTTGTGCTGCTTTATTTTTTTGTAGAAACTGTGATAATTTTTGTTATCCAGGATTCTTTGATGAATAGAAAGTTCAAAAGACCAGCATTTCTTTGAAAAAGAAATCTTTTGTAACATTATGAATGTATTTACTGTCACTTTTGATCAATTCAGTATTTCTTTCCTGAATAGAAGCATTAATTTCTTCAAAAACAAAAATCTTACTTACACCACACATTTGAACAGTAGTGTATTGTAAGGGGCCAAGGAAAATGAATATTATGCTAATATCATTATTTTTTTCACAGAAATGACCAAAACTGAAAAGAAAACTTTTTGACTGGTATGATTCATATCTTTAAAACTATTTCTTGACATTCATTTGACTAATTAATTTCAACTTCAAAGATATTTCACCATTTATGACTGACAGTTTCCCACAAGCACATACTGTAAGCGAGAGAGAAACAGATGTGGGACAGATAAATGTGCACTAAAGTTCAAAGAGTACATTTTTATATTTTGCATTATTTTTCTCACACTTTTTTCATATTTTATTAAATAAAAGATAAATAAACACTATATATAGTGTCGGGCAGGACGGTCACATGCGCTACGTGAGGAGCAGTGAAAGGCAAACTGATGGACTGCTTCCTGTTTACAAGAGGAGTTTCAGTTTCTCAATCTTATAATCTCCCCAGTGTTATTTTTTGTCCCCCATCACTCTCCATCCACTCTCATCTCAGTGGACGTGGATGAGAATAAAGAGTCGTTGTACATGCCATTTGTGTGCCTGACATAAATTTTATGCATATATAAAAATGACTTTTATTGTGATTACTTAATGCATTGTAAATATACATTATTTTAATGTTTTTTTTCCTTACATCATTAGGATGTTTGCAGCTTCTCCTTGCTGTATTAAAATGAACCAGGAAAAAGCAGTGATTTCATAGAATTACCCTGATATGTGCTCTCGAGATCATATGTATGTAAAATGGCAGGCACGTGGGTTTTTATAAGAGATTTGCATCAGGAAATGATTTTGGTGCAGCTGCACACACACATAGACACACACTGCAGAAGGTGAAAGCATGCACTGCGGTCTACCAGTGGAAAGTTCAGTTGACAGAATGGGAAAAGGAAGAGAAATTTTCGATATGTGTGCTTTGCATACATACTAGTACAATTACAACAAGGGGCTCGTACCGTCAGGGTTTAGGCAATGCAGAATTGCTGTTTTCTGCTGTGTATGTTTATTGCAGAGCTCATGAGACTAAAACTGAGAATCTTATATTTGTCTCTAAAAAGGAGAAATAGATACTTATGAGAAAATTGTTGAACTATAATGTATGCGAATAGAAAGTCAAATCAGTGATCTGGAAAAATGATAACCATCTGAGATACTGCTGATGTAAGAAAAATTTGTTTAGGTAAGTCTTTCTCTGCAAGCATGTCAAAAACTAAGCCGATCAGATTTCGCTCCCCTTCTGACGTAGGAAGGGGATATTATTATAATATTACCGCCCCTTGATTTGCACGTTTCCACCCAAGGCGCCGACATTTTGGTTTTCGCAAGCGACAACAGTGTAACCAGTTCTCTTACGAGAGGTACTCTCGTACTGCATAAATCTTACGCTAGGGGAAAATCTCTTTTCCGCGAGATACTGAAGCCAAAAAATTATCCTTAATTTTGAAATAATGTAAAACGCGTTGCGGCAGCATGCAGACACAGGCGAGACGGCTTGTGCGCCTATTGGCTGCCCTGCGGCAACTGCAGCAGCCTATCGATAAGGCCCACTCGTGACGTCAGCTCCAATGGGGGCGCTTCGCGCCCAATACGTCACGTCCCGCCAGAATGGGCGTGGTCTAGGGCTATAAACATAGCTTCGAGAGGCTAGCTCACTGATTTTTCATCTCTTCAGCGAAGCTCTCGCATCGCTGGATCCGGAGAGAAGCCGCGCCGTCTGAAAAAGCCTTTCAGCGGGACGAGTCGACACTCTGAAGCCGCTGGCCGCGCCGCCTTCAGTCGCCTTCCTGCTGCGCTATCCGGCGTTATATCCTTTCTCTGCTACTGTGTTTTGTGTATATGTGTGTGCTCGCCGCCGCGACACACACTCTCATTGCACTAAAAGAGCCGGGCGTCTTTTTCAAGACGCCCCTTTCCTGAGGATCACGCAGCTCTCGCGCTCGCGCTCGCTGACGGCGACCGCCCTCACTGCGAGCCAGTTACTGCCTATGGTGACTCTGAGGACTCACCTGGCATCCTTCTCCGAGACTGCTCCTCCGCCCCCCCCCCAACCCGCAAAGCTCGCCGGTGCGCCCGCTTGCCTTGCCTGCTTGGGGGATGATACCTGCTCTCCCTCTGTTCGAGCCGCGCAAACCGCGCCGTTCACAGGGGATGTCAGGAGCGGACGGTCACGGGGCTAGCTTTCTCTCTCCCTCTGTTCGAGCCGCGCAAACTGCGCCGTTCACAAGGGAGGCTGGAAGCGGACGATCGGGGTTAGTTTTTCTTTACGTTACAAGAAAGCTACCCTGCCCTTGCGCCCCATTCACGCGTCACTCACCGGCGAAAAGACAACTCAGTTCCCTGATTAGGCGACTGGAAATATCAATATTGCAGCAAACGAGCCTGTTGTAACACGCACGCTTGCAAGCAAACGCCGAAGAAAACATGTTGACGCTCTCTTATATGCTCATGCATCTATACACCTTTGTGTTCCCCCCTGTGGCTCAGTGGCGGAATCTTAGGTTTTTCGCACGAGAGACCGGGGTTCGAATCCCGGTCTAACGGCAGATATATTATGCCGCCAATGCTTCGCTCTGTCAGTTCCCTGAAAGGCGACTGCAGATGTGCATTTTGCAGCCAACGAGCGCGCTGTACAACCCGCTCGCCTGCACCCAAACACCGTTTCTATGGTTCCCGTGCGTCACTGGCGAAAGGAGAAAAGGGTGTTTTTAGCCCCGCTGCGGCCGGGCCGACCTCCACTCCTGACACATTTCTCATTCCCCTCTTAAGTTCAGGTGACTGGAAATGTCAATATTGCAGTGAGCGAGCCTGTTGTTTTGCACGCACGCCTGCAAACAAACGCCAGCATGTTGACGCTCTTTGATAATACTCGCGCTACTGAATGTCTATGTGTCTTCCTCTGTGGTCCAGTGGTAGATCGTCAGATTTTCACGCGAGAGACCCGCGATCGAATCCCGGGTCTACCGGCAAAACACAGTTTTTGCCGTCAATTCTCGCTCTGGCAGTTCCCTGAAAAGGCGACTGCAGATGTGTATTTTGCAGCCAACGAGCGCGTGGTACAACCCGTTCGCCTGCACCCAAACTCTGTTTCTATGGTTTCCGCCTCTGAAGTTCAGACGACTGGAAATGTCAATATTGCAGTGAACAAGCCTGCTGTAATACACGCACGCCTGCAAACAAACGCCAGCATGTTGACGCTCTCTGTTTCTATGGCAACTTCTCGCTCGTTCAGTTCCAGTAAATGCGACTGTTCCAGTGTATTCTGCAGTAAACAAGTCGGCGAAACAGCCCGCTTGCCTGCACACAAACGCCGCTTTTACGGCTACCCAGATAAATCCCATAAGAGTGTATTTTCTGGTGTCCCGGCCACGGCCGATGGTGTTACGAATGTAGACGAAATTCCTACACACAAACACAGCCCGTCACACAGGGCTCGCGCACATGAAATCGACCCAGGTCGATTGCGCACTAAACGTGGTAAATGTGCCCACTGCCCAGTGCCCACAAACACTACGTTCCGCATATCTCAAGGTTTCTGTAAAAACAAAACCAACGTGCATTCGCTCTGCTCAGGCGGACAATGCTCTCAGTGTTGTAAATGTGCCCGCTATCCCGCGCCCACATTCACACATAGACATGACAGGTCCTACGGGACTCGCCCAGCCCTCCCCTCTCGGTTGACCACCGCAAAGGAGTCGAGCGCGGGCAATCTGCCCGCTGTTATCAGCGCGCCCCCTGCCTCGAAGCGCGACGCTTATGTTACAGCACACCGAAGCCCCTCTGTCGCTGAGCGACCAGAGCGCGCTCCGCATTCAGCCCCTAGCCATTCGTGCAGATGCATGGGCAAGGCTACCCGGGGGTTTTGAAGTGGGTGCTAGACATTATAGAAAGAGGCTATTCGCTACAGTTTCGCCGACGCCCTCGCCGCTATGTGACGCGCGTCGAAGCTACGGTAAAAACAGAAGTAGCACCACCTACTTCGAGCCGAAATTTTGAAACTGTTGAGCAAAGGGGCCATAGAGCCTTTATCTCAAGCTCAGAGTGAAGGAGGGCTATACAGCAGATACTTCCTGGTACTGAAAAAAGACGAGGGTCTCAGACCCATACTAGATCTAAGGCAACTGAACAGAGTGCTTGCGAAGCAACAGTTCAGAATGCTCACGACCAGAAAAACCCTCACGCACATTCGCCGAGGAGATTGGTTTGTGTCAATAGATCTGAAAGACGCATATTTTCAAATACAAATAGCGTCACGTCACAGGCGACGTTTGAGATTCGCCTTCAAGGGCCAGGCATATCAGTGCTCAGTCCTACCGTTCGGCTTGTCTCTAGCCGCTCGCACCCCTCAGACTACAGGGCATGCGAGTATTGAACTACTTGGACGATTGGCTGATTCTAGCTCAATCTCACTCGGTGCTCATAGAGCACAGGACCATTTTGCTCGATCACCTCGAGAATCTGGGTCAATTGGGCGAAGAGTTCTCTGTCTCCCAGACAGATAATATCTTTTCTGGGCAGAGAACTGGACTCGCTGTCTATGATAGCGCGACTGTCACCAGAGCGCGTACTAGACATTCAGCGCGCAGCGAGCTCTTTCCGCTGCGGCGCATCTGTCCCGCTCAAGAAATTTCAGAGGATGCTAGGTCTCATGGCCTCAGCATCATCAGTACTTCAGCTGGGCTTGCTTCGCATGCGCCCGCTACAGTTCTGGCTGAAAGCGCGAGTACCGCGCCGAGCGTGGGCTTCCGGTCTGCTTCGTCTCAAGGTCAATCAGAAATGCATCGCAGCTCTGAAACCTGGGAAAGCAAACGACTTGTACCAATCAGGTGTTAGCCTGGGGACTTCCTCGAGTGTGAAGGTAGTGTCTACGGACGCCTCCACCTTGGGATGGGGAGCACTGCTCAAGGGCAGACCGTTCTTCGGCCAATGGTCAGAACGGGAGAAGCTTCTACACATAAACTGCCTCGAAATGTTGGCAGTAGACAACGCACTGACGCGTTTTTGTCCCTAAATACGAGGACACCACGTCCTGGTCCGCTCGGACAACATGTCAGTGGTGTCCTACATAAATCGCCAGGGCGGCCTCAGGTCCCGAAACCTGCACAGGCTGACAGAACGCCTCCTGGTGTGGGCTCAGCGCAACCTGCTCTCGCCGAGAGCAGCGCATGTGCCAGGGCTCCTGAACGTAGGACCGGACAGACTGTCCAGAAACAATGTTCCGACAGGCGAATGGCCTCTACACCCACAGACAGTCCAGCTTCTGTGGAAGAAATTCGGCAGAGCGGAAGTAGACCTGTTCGCGTCCCAAGAAAACGCTCACTGTCTGGAATTTTTCTCCAAGAGCAGGGACGCGCTGGCTCACGTATGGCCCCGCCGCCCGCTCTATGCCTTTCCTCCCGTCTTTCTCCTGCCTCAGGTGATAGAACGGATCAGAGAAGGATGCTCAGTGCTACTCGTAGCGCCGTTCTGGAAAAACCAACCCTGGTTCCCAGTTCTGATGCAGCTAGCAAGCACTGCCCCATGGCCAGTGCCAGTGAGGAGGGACCTCCTCTCTCAGGCCAAGGGCTCGTTTTGGCATCCGCGCCCAGAGCTGTGGTCCCTTCATGTTTGGGCCATCAACGGGTACCCGCTGACCTCCCCAAGCGGAGTGTTAAACACGATCACGCAGGCTAGAGCTCCGTCTATGCGACGTCTCTATTCCTCGAAATGGTCAGTGTTCTCCAGCTGGTGCACAGCTCGTGGCGTGTCGCCGCTAGACTGTGGGGTGACGGAGGTTCTCTCCTTCCTACAAGAGCTGTTGGACAAGGGCAGGACCCCTTCCACGCTCAAAGTGTATGTGGCGGCCATAGCAGCGTTCTCAAAAACAACGCTGGGTCAGTCAGTAGGAAGGAACGATTTAGTCATCGTCTTCCTTAGAGGAGCTAAGAGACTGAATCCTCCCAGACCTCCCTCAGTCCCTGTATGGAACCTTTCTACAGTGCTGGAAGCCATGAAAGGTGACCCATTCGAGCCTTTACAGACGATTGATCTTAAACACCTGTCTTTCAAGACAGTGTTTCTTCTGGCTCTCGCTTCAGTGAAGCGCACAGGGGACTTACACGCGCTCTCAGTAAGCGCGACGTGTATGGAGTTTGGGCCTAATGACTCAAGAGTTATACTCAAACCTAAGCACGGTTATGTTCCAAAATCCCTCAACACACCGTTTAGGGCGCAGGTCATTCCCTGTCAGCCTTACCGGTCTCTGACGAGGAAGGAGACGCAAGCTTCCTTTGCCCAGTCAGAGCATTAAGAGCTTATGTGTCTCGCACGTCTGTTTTCAGACAGACAGAGCAGCTCTTTGTTTTCACTCTACGGACGTTCTAAGGGACTTGCCGTGTCGAAACAGAGCCTATCCAGTTGGATAGTTGATGCTATAGCGCTGGCTTATACCTCTAAGGGCTTACAGTGCCCATTTGGAGTCAGAGCACACTCCACGAGAGGCGTGGCCTCGTCGTGGGCTTGGTCTAGTGGGATTGCCTTGCAAGATATCTGTATGGCGGCAGGCTGGGCCTCCCCGTCTACATTTATAAGGTTTTATAACCTAGAGGTTCCCGCCTTGCAGGCTAAGCTGCTTTCGGTCTAAAATCGGTACTGTCTGCCCTGATGTGTTCGGGCCAGAATACTGAAACTGCTTGAGCAAATGCTCGCTGTTGGATCGCGCAGCTCTATGGGCAGTGTGTAAGACCCACTATATTCGTCAGTCCAGGCCGGGGGTCGCCCTGACTGTACGACACATCATCAGTATAACTGCTCCTTATAAGATGTTATATTATTACAGGAATGATGCTATTCTAGCCACTCTTTCCTGGGCTCTCTGTGAGTCCCTTATGATCATGTACTATATGAGCCCGGGCACTTGCCCTTGGGACTTTGGTGCTGGATCTTAGCATGCACGGCGTTTTACACTGTTTCCCCTAGCGTAAGATTTACGCAGTACGAGAGTACCTCTCGTAAGAGAACGTACTCGGTTACTAACGTAACCTCGGTTCTCTCTAGAGAGGAAACGAGTACTGCGTATCTTGCCGTGCCTGCACACGCTCTGGTTCGCTTCGGCGATGAAAAACCAGTGAGCTAGCCTCTCGAAGCTATGTTTATAGCCCTAGACCACGCCCATTCTGGCGGGACGTGACGTATTGGGCGCGAAGCGCCCCCATTGGAGCTGACGTCACGAGTGGGCCTTATCGATAGGCTGCTGCAGTTGCCGCAGGGCAGCCAATAGGCGCACAAGCCGTCTCGCCTGTGTCTGCATGCTGCCGCAACGCGTTTTACATTATTTCAAAATTAAGGATAATTTTTTGGCTTCAGTATCTCGCGGAAAAGAGATTTTCCCCTAGCGTAAGATTTACGCAGTACTCGTTTCCTCTCTAGAGAGAACCGAGGTTACGTTAGTAACCGAGTACGTTTTAAGGCAGTGGCAAAAGTTCAAGCAAAGCATGCAGACTGTTCTGTCGTTGGCTGCACAAACAAGCACAGAACACTATTTGAGCAAAAAATGTCAGAGCTGTCTTATAAAGACCTCAGGGAACTGTCAACTTGTGTAAAAGTTAAACATGCAAGTCGATGAGATGTGCAAAACAAATGCCTTTTTACAAATCTCCACAACAACTAGCCTACATAAATGTATCCACTAACCATTCAGAGAAGTCCAGGTGCTGTCTAAAGGTTGCAACTTCTTCCTGAGTCTTCTCTTTGTATGGCTGCACTACACTGGTTATTTCTGATATTTTGCATGAGTGAGATTATCCGCGTGTTTTGTTATTGTATCCGAAGCTCCTGTAAAGGATCGGCCATCTTCTAAACAGAGGCGGGGAGCAGCATCACATTTGCATTTAAAGGGACACACCCAAAAAGTGTCCGTTTTAGCATGCTATAAAAAATGATCTGTGGGGTCATATTTTTTTAGCTGAAATTTCAGAGACACATTCTGGGGACACCATAGATTTATATTATATCTTGTGAAAAGGGGCATGATATGTCACCTTTAAGATAAGACAAAACAAGTATTAAAGGGTTAGTTCACCCAAAAATTTTAATTCTGTCAGTAATTACTCACCCTCATGTTGTTCAACCCCGTAAGACTTTCGTTCATCTTCGGAACACAAATTAAGATATTTTGATCTGAAGATAAATCTGAGAGCTGGCTCACTCCTTCATAGGCTGCTAGGTAGGCTAATTGATATCTGCCATCCCAGAAAAGTTAGTAAAGACATCGTTACAATAGTCCAAGTGACTACAGTGGCTCAACTTTAAGTTTATCAAGCGACGAGAATACTTTTTGTGCGCAAAACCCCCCAAAAATAACTATTTTTTAACTATATAAATAAAACTATTCATTTTCTTCTGTGTGGGCCTCTGAGTGAGTTCACGTAGTGTAACAGTGCAGCGCTTCTGGGTTGTGCGTCAGAATGTAGGCTGAGATAAGCGTATTTACTTTAGAGTAACTTACTGTTAGACATTTAAAAAACTTTTATTCTCTTTTTTCTCTTTTAGTTGAAACCAGACTATCAACATGGGAAAGCAGAACAGCAAACTCCGTCCCGAGGTGATACAGGACCTGCTGGATAACACAGACTTCACCGAGCATGAGATCCAGGAGTGGTACAAAGGCTTCCTGCGGGACTGCCCCAGTGGTGCGCTCAGCATGGAAGAATTTAAGAAGATCTATGGCAACTTTTTCCCCTACGGAGACGCGTCAAAGTTTGCGGAGCACGTCTTTAGAACCTTCGACGCCAACGGAGATGGAACAATAGATTTCAGAGAGTTTATCATTGCCCTGAGCGTCACGTCACGCGGCCGTTTGGATCAGAAGCTAAAGTGGGCCTTCAGTATGTACGATCTGGATGGCAATGGATACATAAGCAAGGCGGAAATGCTCGAGATTGTACAGGTGTGTGTGAGTTTATGAGTGTGATTCTGTATCACTCTCGGTTGAAACATTACAGACGTCTCCTGACTAAGTGAGAAAACCCATTTCCTCCATGTTTAGGTACTTTCTTGCAAAAAAATAAAACCAGCATATGGTTGGCTGGTCTTTCAGCTGTTCAGCTGGTTGAGCAGGCTCATTTAATAGGGTTTTTTGCGACTTCTTAAGATGGTCAGTCTGGTTTTAGCAGGGAGACCAACTTGACCAGTTTAAACCAGCTAATACCAGCCAACCAGCTTGAGCTGTTTTTAGCTGTTTTTTTGTTTTGTTTTTTCAGCAGGGAAACAAAAAAGAAAAGACATTTATTTTTAAGTTTAGGCTATCATTTGTGGAGATATAAGTGACTGTCAGTAAATAAAGTGAAACCGAAATGATTAGAAGTGACCATTTAGAGTGTTTGTCTGAGTTTTTGTCCAAACTATATAGACCCAAGGCAAGTTGATTGTCACTCCACTTACAATAAAATCTGATTGGTTTAAAACGCAACTCTCTGATTGGATTAAAACTTTACACTGAAAACTAGCACTTTATGCCTGGTTAGGGCACATTTCAGAGACTGTAGTGTGTCTTTTTGAACATAAATGTAGATTGTGCTGGTTTCAATTAATTAGCTGTCAATTTAGCCTCTGTTTTATCACAAACTTATTAAAGTAGTGCCTATATTATGAGAAGCTTCATTATCAATCAACCATTGTGTACAAAAACACGTTTACTTTGGTTTTTAATACTTACAGAAGATATATTTTCTAACCTTATTGTGTATATTAATTTATATTTCAGCTATTCCCATTCAGTGAATAAACTTAGCAAATGGATTTGGCTTGTGCCTTATTATCTTGTTTTTTATATCACAAAAAGTAGGTTACTTCATATAGCAATATTCATTTGTGCATGATGTTTTGCTCAGACCGGGAGAGTTGAGTGCAGCAGGCAATTATTTTTGCTCGTATTTAGGTAAATTTCACGCCGTTGTAGCAGTTGGTGAGATGTGTCAACTTCCTAAGTGCATTCCCTGAATCCGACAGCTGAGTGCACACAAATGACTGTAATTTCCTTTTCAATTCATTCAATTACCTGAGAAAAACAGTCGCTATGGTTACTTTGAAATAGTTTCGAAGTGATGGCTCCAGTTCCAAATCATACCCAGAGTTCTCTAATTTTCTCTAATAAGATTTACAAAAGGCAGCTTTTAGTGCCTGCTTCGCCTGTAACAGCATCATAGGTGCACTCCTAAACCAAAAGCTAGCAAATCCTAACGCAGCATTGCATGTATCTTTCCCAGATAAGACAATCCCATTAAGCATTGCATTGCAATCCCATAATGCATCACAATGCATTGCAACGGGTTCAGAATCTTAATATAGATATGCTTGTTAGACTGCTTAGCTAACTGAAATCCTTTGTGTGTCTTCTTCAGGCCATCTATAGGATGGTATCTGCAGTGATGAAGATGCCAGAGGACGAGTCCACGCCTGAGAAACGCACAGAGAAGATCTTCCGAGATGGACACAAATCGTGATGGTAAGCTTTCTATCCCCTTGTAAACCAATCATATTAATGAAATAAATGGCAACATACTGTAAGTGTACTTTCATGACTGTTTCTTAACACACTGAATTAAAAAGTGCACTTAGTAATAATGCCGGATTAAAATGTTACTTTAAAGTAGATTTTCATTGAAGATGGATTTCATTCACATAAAGTACAAATCATTGTTTTAATAATATTTTGTCATGATTTAACAAAGTACACTTGTTTTGATGTGACTAACATGTTTTACTGCACATATAAAGTACTTAATTTTAACTATATTGTTCAATATAACATTTAAAGTGAACATATTCTGAAAAAATATATATACTGCATGTGTGTGTGTGTGTGTGTGTGTGTGTGTGTGTGTGTGTGTGTGTGTGTGTGTGTGTGTGTGTGTGTGTGTGTGTGTGTGTGTGTGTGTGTGTGTGTGTGTGTGTGTGTGTGTGTGTGTGTGTGTGTGTGTGTGTGTGTGTGTGTCTGTGGAGAGAGAGATAGATAGATTGTATATTATTATATTTTTGTATATAATTATAGTATATTATTATGTATAAATAGTATATTATAGTATAGTCATAAATTCTTGTCAGTACATTTGACAGTACACTAACCATATTTCAAAGAAATTATGAAAACATCACATTTAAAGAGGTACTTAAGTCTGGTATTTTTGAGATTCAGATCTTGCTCAAAAAAAAATATAGCTTTGTCTAAATAAATAAGTGCTTTCGAATGGTTAAATTAATCATGCTAACCAAGCAAACACGGGTTATTTTTAACCTTTGACCTTTTGTCCTCCCTCAGGTAAGCTGTCGCTCGAAGAGTTTGTAGAGGGAGCAAAGAGCGACCCATCCATCGTGCGACTGTTGCAGTGCGATCCCAGCAGTGCCGGCCAGTGAATCAACAGCGTCTCGCTACTGTCATGACCTCTCTTACACAAGTCTTTTTGTTCGGTCAGAGCCTGGACTCCAAAACTACACCCCTATCTGAGTGTCTGTGGGTTTCCCACTGAACACCAGGCATGGAAACATGCAACAATTTTTTCCCCCACAGACACACATCAGGTAACGTTCAGAAACTCATATACAGAGGCCATGCACATTAAGAAGCTGGTGTACATGTGTCTCTCTGTGAATTCCTCACATAAGGCTTTTTAGGCAGTGATGCAAGTGACATCGCATCCTGTTGTAAAATTTTGGTACTGAAATAAACCCCCTCAAAAAGAGCTTTAAAAATTAACAGAGGTTTGAGAGGGAGCTGAAGCAACATTTTCTAAGCATGGGATAATATGACACTTCGTCAAAAATCCCAGATTGCATAATTATGCTTTCTAAACACCAAACTAGTTTTTTTACTAATTATTTTGAATAATTTACTAAATTAAATCATTTCACACACACAATAACTATTGTCATTCCTAGTGTTCCTAGTCCTTCAATTCCATTCAGCACAAACTGTACATCTATTTAAGAGATGCGCTTGGGTGACACAGAGTTTTTTTACTTGAAGCATTTTTTTTTTTTTTTTTTTTTTTTTTTTTACATTATGATGACAGAGCCTGTGATAGAAATTCTTAAAGGGATGGTTGGGATCTAATTTGGTCATGATGGTGCTCCTTTTATGAGCACCAGTATAATGTATAAAAATAAAAAAGAATAATTATTACAAATATTTTTTAAACATTAATACTTGATGCATAGGACTGACAATAATAGTTGGAAAAAATCATTTTACAAAGTCATATTTTCATAGGGACGACAATAATATTGATTTTGCTGCTTCAAAAGAGGAAACATGAAAAAGTATTAGACAAAGAAATTGTAGATATACAGTAATTTATGGTTTAACTTGGTGGGTGATAAAAATGTATCACACCACGGAAAATGCTTTTCATTCTGAAACTGCTATTATTGAAATATGACATTTTCTTCTGTTTCAAATAATCATTTGTACAGTAAAAGCATATCTATGTATGACTGTGACAATGAGCAGTGAAGACCACACATTACTATGCACATACACAGCAGACCATGAACCCCTGCAGCATTTATAGCCAGCCAACAGATTCACGTCAGCTTTCTAGCACACTTTCTGCTCTATCCACACCATCAAGAAAATACTACATGTTAGCATTAGCAACATGCTAACGCCAATTAAAATTTGACTGAATCTTGGCCATAGTATTTTATTTTTATATCCTCGGTAAAATAACAGCTCAAATCATTTTGCACATAATACATGTGGGTCAAACTGAATGTATTCTCTGCATTTTCATTCTGTACATTTTAAGATGAATATGCGCGTATGTGGTATGTATGTATGTGGTGCTTTTTGAGTACTCATGTGTTTATCCAGTGTTTGTCTATGCATACATTTCGGTCAGGACTTGTGAGCATTCTGTCGGTGACATGACTATGGAGAGACAATTGGAGCGTATTGGACAGAATATTAATGTGTATGAATATGTCTGCACATCCTCAGGGTTAGAAGTGACTGTGTTTTAAAATGCAAGGGACTGTGTAAATGGATATGCTTTTTGTGTAATGCAAATCTACCGTCCATTTATAAATACAAAAACACTCGCTCACAAGCAAACCACATCTTATTTTAGGCCATGTGTATGATGGATAGCCATCAGAAACTCTCTGTGGTTTCCACTGAATTTGCTGTGAAGTCAAGGTTGTAATGATCAAACGTTCTTCAGCCACATGCTGATCAGAGCGATTCGTGAAGGAGCTTGAATTTAAAATGAATAACAAAAGGAAAAAAATGTTGTTGTTTTTTCATGTTTGTAGATTCTCCTTCATTAAAAAAAAAAAAATGTATTTAGCATCTGGCATTCTAAACCGCACAAGACAGCAACATGTGGTCAAGTGCCAAACACAGATAAATATATATATGGCAAAACAAACAGTGTTCTATCACTTTATGCTGTACAACTGTTATCTGTCAAACTAAATGTTTGTCATTATCATTTTGTAGATTTTATATGGTAACCTGTACATTGTGTGAGTGTAGATATTATAAACACAGGCGTCTGTTTTGGTTATATCATAAATAAAAATATTAAAGAAAGAAAATGTTTCGGTGTCTTGCATGAACATCACTTTTAAACCCTAGTTTAACAAACTTCTAGTGTGAAATTCTCATTAACATAGGGTTAAAAGTTGCCATAACATCAGGGTTAAGTGTAGTATGAAAAATCTTTGGTCAAAACTTGATATTAAAAAAAAGCATTTATTTACATACAAATTATTATTTTCCAAAGTGCCCTTTTACATCATTTTCTTTTGGAAGACAATGATATTCAAACATTACAACATAAACAGCTCATCATGGCACTGATCGACTGAATCTGGACTACAAAGTTAATATGCACCTGTCACACTATACACAAACACTAGAAGACTGAATAGTTTTGGAAAGACCTTGGCTGTTTCAAACCTCCTCAAAAGTCCTGAAATCTCTTGCATTTGAAATAAATGGAACCTCTAAAAAAATATTTCCACATTAAAACATGAGTGCAACACGTAAAACATGGCTGAAATGTATCTGAGGAACACATTTGAAAAAAAATCTGATAATGCAGTATTGTACAGTTATTAAACTGTAGACATTATTCATTAATATATCTTGTTTTGCACTGTTAAACATATAAAAATGTGTGGCAGAGTAAAAAAGAAAAAGAAAAAAAGCTTTCTTTGTGCATCAGAAAATATGTTTGTGAATATTCAGACCTAAATGATATCTACCATGCTAAAAAAAAATATAATAATATTAATGACAACATAATAAACACATTAAAAACAATATTTACAGTAATGGACAATTTTCACAGATCAATAGCTCTGCAGAGTCTCAAATTCCACAGAAAAGTCCTAAAATCATATTTTTGCTGCATGCAAATGTATTTTAGCATTGTAATTTCAATGGACACTATTGTTGCATTTATGATGATTTATGATGAAGGTGTTTCGTATTTCATTTCCACTCCAGTTAAAACCTTATGAAGGTGCTGTTGAAATTTAGGGTCTCCAAAATCAAGTGAAATGTGAAATAGTCTGTACTTTGGTCATTTAAATGAAAGGCAATAATCACAGATGATGAATCCTGTGGACAAATTCAACTAGCAAAAGTCTTTACATCCACACTAGAACAGTGAAATCCTGGACATGTTTGGGACGCACTGAAACTCCTATTGGCCCTTTAAAAATCATACTTGAGGTCTCTTAAAAATGAGGTATGTCAGCTTTTGCCGATGTCAATTCAATGTGTGGACAGCTGACGATGAATTTGACCAGGTTGGAGTCCAAGTAACAAGTCTTTTAGCTTAAACACACTGAATGTTAGAAACACATGAGAAGATGTTCATATTTCCGTTAATGTGATTTTGTACGCATCTGCGTAGTTCTCGATGCTCAGGATAAACGTGTCCTCATTAGAGTAGTGCTCGATGATATTGTCATCCATGTTCACCAGGATCCTGTAATGGAGAGAATAAACAAAGTCAAAACGGGTTTATTAGTTGTCATGTGAATTTTACTGTACATACGTACTCTTATGATGTAATTACTTACCCTTTCTTGCTCTTCTTGTAAATCTTGACCATTCTGTCAATGGGAACACCATACTTCTCAGAAATCTGTCGATATGAAAGAAATCATCAGTCAATCGTTTATCAGAGCATCACACGATTACAATGATTTGATTTTGATTATTTATAATAAATCATAAAATATGTGTATTTTTTTATTGATCTGGATAGTTTGGTGATAAATGTTTTTTTAAATATGCTAAAGACACATAACTTGAGGGACAATTTTCACCAGGAAGTAGATTGGGATCCGGCTTTGGATTTATACAATTGAAAATGGTAAGGATTTTATTTTGATTTTACTTTGAATCAAATTTTTTTTTTTATGAAATCTTTCCACTGAAATGTAATTTTCAAATCGATGAACTGTTGCATTTGACAATCAGCACAATGCTTGGGTAATTTAGAGTAGAGCGCCCCCTATAGCACAAGATACTCACTGCATCCATGAGTCCTCTGAGAGTGGGCGTCCGCAGCATTAGAGCATCAAACACCTCATCTGACTCTTTCCTCACATACAAGAGCACTGTAAAAACATACAGTCATGGAAATAGTATAGTTAAGTACAACTACCTTTAAGTACATCTTTCTTTAAAATAGACATAACATAAATTTGAAATATGAAATTTCTGTGCTACTATTAACACCAAATATATTAAAAAGTTCCTATTTTTCCCCTACATACAGAATCCTATAAAGGCTTCAGGAGATTCAGAGAATTTTTGGGTACTGTTTATGGCCTTTGTGGCCGTTTGGAAACTATTTTTATTTTTCAATTCTGTATAGTACAGTAGAAAATACCAACACAATCTCATTGCAATTCATATTCATTTTACGTTTTGCCAAATTGGTGACTAATTCGTATGAATTTGTACATTTCTCAATTTTAAAGTGACGATTATGTTTAGGAGTGGGTTTATGGGGTCATGATAAAATTGTGATTCACATCGCACAAATTCATACGAAATCGCCACCTTGTAAAATAGTTATGCTTTTTGGAAAAATACACATTTCAGCTATAAATGTGTACATGTATAGCTCTGACCTCTCTTCTGTGTCTCCACTCTTAGCTGTTTATGAGGCGGAGGGCAGAAGTCATCCTCAGATGACCGGAACATCCTCTTTACCAGCACACTTCTAACACAAACACACAAACAAATACAGTGACTTCATACTTCTCTAAACTGACCAATCAGATTCACACAACACTGTTTTCAACTAAAAAACTGAAAACTTTTGATGCGTTTTGGCTGTTCATTAACACGACAACTGCGTTTTGAGGGCCTGCAAACTGTTGAAAATGGGTTTCAAAATTGCAAGTTCTTGCAACGATACCGTAATTGTCTTCATGTAAACTACAAAACGCATGCATATGACATGTTCAGTCTATAGGTGCGTAGTGTTTCTTAACAAAGTGACATCGCCTACTACTGGCCTGGCAGAATAATACAGTGTTTTTAGTCATTTCCGCAGATCTGTGTGAACCGTGATTGTTTTGACAATGTTGTCGTCTCTGTAAGTGCAAAATGCAAAGGAAAAACGTTTCTGTTTTTTGTACATCATTGTCGTGTAAAAGTACCCTAAATTTCAATCATTCAATTTCAATATTGATATCCAAAGAAATTTACAGCGAACATAGAAATGTCACAAAATACACAATTTATTTCTCCTTTTCAAGTGCAGTTGTGCGCTATGAGACTATTTTAAGATTTAAGGTAGGCTACAATTTAAAATATTTTTAACGTTTATGTGAATTATATTGCTTATACTCTAAAATAATATGAACTAAACATACAATTAAATCATTAATTATAGTTAGATGAAGGATTATAAATTCCCGGCAAAAAAATAAATAAATCATAAGCCATTAATAATAAGCCAAAGATGTTATAATTAAAGGGTTAGTTCACCCAATAATGAAAATTATCCCATAATTATCCTATAATCTACTATTGTGTCAATGTTACAAGTAAATCTGAGGTGATGTGATGTGATGTTCATTCAGTTCTGATACAAGAATGTCTTTTTCTGGTTTGCAGCTGAAATATTTAGATAAAGATCAAACTCACCCCTCTCGTTCAATTTCCTCAGTGTTAAATGCAAATACCTGCAAAGAGTACAAAGTTTGTAGTTATATATCTCCTTTGAACATTTATATACTCAAACATCTCTGTAACATTCAGAACAAGCCTCAAAACAGACACTACAATGACCAGTTCAGCAGATGTCATTCCTAATAAACAAATGTCACCTAAGTATCCAAGATACTCGCATGCTTCATGTCAGGTTTTGAAAGGTCAGTCACTCTCTAATAAGTCTCAGTCTCATTAGACACACAATGGAACGCTAAGGTCTTCAGGATAGTTCTGTAATGAGCCACTACAACCTTTTTGAGATTTCAGGAAGCAAACGCTGAGGGTAGACTAGGAGACTGCAATTATGGTCGTCTTCAAAATGGCAGAGGAAGCTTAACACAAAAGAGAGTGTGATCTGGTCATTGAGTGTGTTTTCCGTTTTCAGACTGACTCATACCTGGCCTGCCCTCTGTAAGTTTCCAAAGTGCACATCCGGGATAAAGAGAACCGGCTGAGCATCCAAATCAGTCATCATTTTAAAGAAGATGGCGTCACTCTTTTTCGGGAGATTAACCGCCCCAACGCCTCCATCCTTTCCTAATGAGATGATGTCATTTGAACATGTAAGAATAACTGTTATTGATAATTAAAGTTGTGACTCTTCCCACACTACACAGGTTTCTGTCCAATCAAATGCTCTCCAATACCAAATGCCATGATTATTTAAAAACAAATGGACAAACTTCATATTTCAATAGAACATATGTCAATACAAAAGAAGAAGAAATAATCAAGAAACAAAGAAATTTGTTATAAAATCATTTCTTGTGCTTTCTTGATATTTTTAACTTTCAGTGCTTCAGACCTTTTGTCTTCTTGCGGTTCTGTTTCCTCTCCTCATCTCTGATCTTCCTCTCCGCTCCCTGTGCACAAAGACAGAAAGACGTGCAGAGGAAATTAGATGACTGCATGGGCTGTGAAAAGTAACATTAATGAACAACCACAAGGTGGCGCTACAGTTACTGAGTTTGAAGACCAAGAACACAGCATAAATGATGTCAGAATTCAACTGACCCACTTAAGCTGTAGGTAAAAACAATTCACTGCTTATAAGAATAAGTGATCATACATGCAAAATAAAGGAGCGAGATAGTATTTTTAGCGTCCTGAAGTTTTTCATTAAATGCCTGAAGGCGATTTATTGTGATTATTTTCACATTTTATTTAATGACATACTGTAAATACATCAGTAATACCCCCTTGTGATAAAAAAAAAAAAAAGCTTTTACTTGTCTTGAAAATGGCGGTTACTAACAAGTGTCTAAAAGAGACAACAGAGGCTGTCTGGAATTAAGCGTCATCACAACGAACAAATAAACTTATCTGATCACTAGTCTCCTTTCACAGCTTCACTGTCGTTATAATTGTGCTCTTGCAAACTATTTTAACTCAAACTTTCAGGGAAAATGTTTCTAAATAAAGACTGAAAGAGCTGTCGAAGTTTAATGGTGGTGTATTTAGGTAGCAATTGTATTTAGGCTGCAAAATTCATAATTTGTGTTCATTTTTGAATATTAACATGATTAACAAAACGTGTAAGAATCATAAACTTATTTTCTGCAATAATCCAAAAGGCAATGGAAAAATCCTATTGTGTTTTTGGGAACCAGAGGGATGTGAACTTAGGGGTCGAGCTACAAAAATACGTCATCACCGCAGCGCTCTATTACTGCCGTCTTCACAGTTCTCCATGACTGCTTCCACAGATACAGCATATGTTGGAATACTAATATAAAAACAGATTCACCTTATCACAGAAGACCTTGATCTGGCAGTAGGCTCTATGCAGTGGTTTGTTACTGTGGTTGTTATAGCTGTAGGTGTCTATTTGTATCATCAGAGGAAGACCCTTCACCCCCTTCTGAGAGGAGAAATCTGTGCTCAGACAGTTCACCGTGATGAAGATCTAACAATCAGAGAAAAAAGACAAAAACAGTTCAGTTCTCCATGAAAATGTATGTTTGCAAAATAAGCAAATAAACTACATTTTTAGAAGTGTCTGTCTCTGCCACTACACTAGCGTGTTGTGGGAGGTTGGTATATGCATCCAAATGCACATGTAATAGACAGTTGCATAAGAACTTCCATATTCATATTTTCTAACAGCTTTGACCTACACAATCCTGACCGTTGAAAGAGCACCTTGTTTTTCACCCACCAGCCACCTACACACGCAAAACAGGCGCCTGCCTCGACACGTCTATCTGTATCACTGACTGCTACAGAAAGCAACGTTCAGACTACACACTAAAAACTATGCCGTTTCATCTGAACAGAATACTAAATGCTCCGATTGAAGTAAATATTAATTTTATATTAATGTAAGACCAAATTTTTATCTTAAATGTCATCTTTACATGCAGTTTTAGCCTCTGCTCCTCAAAGGTTTGGAACAGAGTCTTGCTCACTAAATATTTATGTGGTTAGTTATTAACAGTTTCATATAATCAACCATTACCAATGCCAGAGGACAAGAAAGAGGCCATCGTTAGGTGAAGCATGCTACAACTCAGCATGGTAAGAAAGAAAACTGGATTGGAAAACTGTACACTTGTATGGCGTAGGAAAATCAATGATTGATCATGAAAACGGTAATTGCATGATTTAAGTTTTTGTCCAAAACATTTCACACTGATCGAAATCTAACTGGGCACATTCTGAATTAGAATTGGGACAGCGATTTGGATTAACACAACAGACATTCAAAAATTTGTGGTCAGAAAGTTTTTTTTTAAAGAAATTAAGATTTTTATTCAGCAAAGATGCATTAAACTGATGTCAAAAGTGACAGTAAAGACATGTATAATGTTACTAATGTTAAATTTATACTTCAAAATAAAAATACAAATTTATTCCAGAATTTTTAAACCTTTTATTCACTAAAGAATCTTGAAAAAAATTATCTTGGTTTCATTAAAAAATATTAAGCAGCACAACTGTTTTCAACTTAAATGTTTCTTGAGCACCAAATCACCATATTAGGATAATTTCTGAAGGATCATGTGACACTGAAGACTGCAGTTATTTTAAAGTACTACTGTGGACCACTTGTAAAAGAAACTGAGCCTTTCCACGCTGCAACAAGGACATCATTTCCACCTCACAGATCAATGGCTCATGGAGAAACTCAGTTTATGGCTTCCTCCATTCCAGCCTGCCATGATGAGAAGAGCTTTGAAGGGACTTGTAATAAAAGTTAAGAGTATGTTAGGTCAGAGTATGAGATGCTTATCAGGTCAAACTGAGAGCATTTCACACCCCACTGCATGCACACCCCATTTTACATAAGCTTGGAAAAAAAGAAAAAAAAACTAATACACTTATATATGTCCAAGGGCGGCTACACTAAGACATCATACAGTCCATATTAATAGGTATTACCAGTGTGAGTTGGCCCAATAAAAAGCAAATGTTTGCGTAGAGAGCTTTAGTTGAATATAGGCGAGTGTTTGAACTGAGCTGTATGGCAACAGAAGAGCCACAATGGGAGGGCAGGACTCTACCTGTGAGGCAGGGAGGATCTGGACTCAGGTTTGTGTGCATTTGGCCGTGTACACAGACCTGGTCCATTTCCTACTGTCAGTAGCATACAGGTGAAACCTGAGACCACGTACAGGAGAAAATAGAGGTTTAAATTAATAGACAGAACTGGGGAAGATGCAGCAGGGTATTGTGAATCCCAAACGTCACGCTATACAGGGCTCTTGGGGAGGATTCAACAACCGGGGAGAGAGACTAATGCGTGTAAAATACACATATCATATGTCGTAACACTCCACCCTGTGTCTCAATAACATTTTGTGAATCGCACACAATGGTGGTAATCAGACTGAATAAGAGTTTTTGACAAAACATAGATGTGCTGATGTAGACAGACTGAAACTGAACCTTTGGTTGAGCTAAACAACTAAACCTGCCAATTCATCATCCATGATGACCATTAATGCAAGCAGGATGTCCATAAAACCAAAACACACACTGGAGAACGTATTCATTGTAAATTTGCTGTGCCACATCTGAATCACAGAGTAAAGTCTTGGTGCTAGATGACTTACCTTGGCCTCCTCATTCACGTCCCAGGTAAAGGACACAGCATTATATGCGATTTCTTCAATATTCCCAATTGTGTTGAAGCTCTCTTTGTAGTCAGCTGTAGATAGAACAGGAAAAGTCAGTTTTCATCCTTGCTGGAAAGAAAAACAAAACACAACCAGGATATGTTGTGTTTTGGATACAGGTTTACCAGGTATGGTAACAGCTATGCACCACAACACCAAAACTAACCTGCATAAACCAGTCAAAACCAGCATGCAATTCACTCACAGGCTGATACTTGCATGGGGGAGGCATGTACATTATCAAACAATTAGTTTGGTATATGATTAAGTTTAGGGAGAGATGTAATAATTGTAAGAACTGGGTATATGAACAGCTCTGACGAGTGTTGAACAATTGGACACATTAAAACAATGTCTGCCAAAGCAAGCAGTGTTAAGCTTGATAAGCAGAGTGTATATGAAATAGCACCCCTTCCACGCTAGATAACTCTTATCTGTTTATGTAAACAAACACTTGCTTTTTTAGTAGCCGCTTGATAGGCTATTTATGACCACTCACTTTAAACATGTCTGTGATTCAGTCTACACGTCATTACTTTATAGATTTACAAAAAGGACAGGTGATCTCATAACTGTTTCAATGGCTGGAGTCAGCCTGTCTATGCCAGCTTAGCTAGGGCAGTTAACTTTACATTCTTGACTGGTACTTCCTAAGTGCCTGTTTTATTGTCCACCAGGCAAAAAAATTTAGTCAAATTGCTTAGAAAACAAATAGTACCCATTGGTCAACAAACAGCATAATTTGAGGCAAGGATGGGCAGCCTCGGTCCTGGAGGGCCACTGACCAGTAGAGTTTAGCTCTAACCCTAATCAAACACACCTGAGCACGCTGATCAATGTCTTCAGGATTACCAGAAAGCTACAGGCATGTTAGTTTTTAACAGGGTTGGAGCTAAACTCTGCATGAGAGTGGCCCTCCAGGAACAAAGTTGCCCATCCCTGGTTTGAGGTATCATTCATTGCCATACAACAGGTTATACACATTCTCATTATAAAAAAAGCTGTACTAAATTAACAGGAAGGGGGGATTGTTACGACTCTTGAAACAAACATTTTTCAAATCCCTAACCCTTAGTACGATTGGTAGTAATAGAGGTGATTTCCTATGCTAAATACACATTATTTCTTCAGTTATGGAGCACTTTGTAATTTAATAAGCTGTCATTACAGGGGCGTTTATATCCATGTTAAGTAAACCCAACACCTGTCTTACTTTGGGGTAACTTGGGGATTAAGAAGGGCAAAACTCTTCCCAATGGACTGCCTTTGGGTGGTTTACCAAGCACACCCGTTGATGCCCGTAAGTGAGCTCCCCCCGTTAAATAGCCCCATTCAAATCCCAGCTCTAGTGACATGGCCCCAAGCTTGAGGAACAATCCCGCCTCAACTGCTATTCAAATCCCAACTGTGCAGGTGTCAGGTTTCAGTCACTGTCTCCCCTACTTGGCTTCTACTGCTGTATACCATGTGCCCAAAGGTCTGTCCACCTCACCAATCCACCAACATTTACTTTCCATCCCGTAGCACAATGTTCAGCTTAAAGTGTCTCACCAAAACATTCCTCTATTTTTGCCTCACGTAAGAGGGCAGGGTTTAAAACAAGGATGACTGCCATCATGGCTCAGATATTCCCTCAGGGTGCTCCCAGGATTTTAAAGTCTTGGGGCCAAATCTTGACAAAGGACATAGCAGAGCGTCTGATTACTGGAGATGAGGGGAGGACAAGAAGCAACAGGCTCAGGATGACTGTTCTTTCAAGGTGTGACAAGACCGAGAATAAGATGTGAATTGTTTGAGCTCATAGCTGCCCCACACCAGGTGGACTCTAACAAATTTGGGCCTGTAGGTTTTTTTTTTTTTTTTTTTTTCTCATTCAACTTAAATCAAAAGCTGGGCTAGTGATCTGAAGGTCACAAGTTCAAAGCCCAGGTGGGTTGACTCATGGAGCTGGAGAATAATTAGGATATTCTAACACCATAGTTGCTCCAACAGTACTATCCCTGTAATAAAGTGTGCAGCTGTGGATTATAACCCATAATTAGTAAAAACCACAGATGTAGTAAGAAAGGAAATTTGTCCAAATACTTCTGTAAATAAATCTGTATCTATCTATAGTATAATAATCTCTATAGTGATCTGTGTATAGTAGGGATGTGACCGAAGCCTAAATCCGAATTCGGAGAGGTAATAAATAACGCATTCTACGGAACGCCTAATGGGACATGGTTAGGCTTGCTGCGGTAGTCGGTTACATTACAGTACATCAGATTTCACTTATCATGTGAAGATAGTAAGGAGAGATGACTAACAGGATGATGGCAGAGGATTTGGTGCGCAACAGATCCTGAGCGTCATTGACAAATATCTTGTCTTGTAAAATGTGTGGTCAGTACTGCAGCTCCCCATACACAGAGTACAAACTGGAAAGCGAAAGTAAAAACAGAGCATGCATTTAAAAAGTGATTTTTAATACCTTGCATATTGATAGCGGCTCCCTGATGCCAGCAAATTATGCCAACTATATAACTGCAAGAGAATGGAAGAGCATATTTTTTTCCATCACCATGTCCTTTTAGGGGCTCCGTAGAATGCGTTTTTTATTATTATAGGTATTCGGCTTCGGGCACATCTGTAGTGCATATACATTTAGCAACCTAGTACCCTTTAGCTGAGATGGGGAATACCAAGAGGAACCAATCTTCCGAAAGCCCTGAGGGCTTATGGGATGTGAGGCACCATCAGTCTTCAAATTAGTGGTGAATGCACAATGAACCATTTTTAAGGCAATGAGTACTTTGTTCATAGGGCGATTCAGACCAAAGAGTGTTGAGTAGTAATGTGGTTAATGACCTTTGGAAAAATATGACACATAATCCACACAAGTACAAGTTATACAATCTGAATCTAATGCGTCACTGCATTCAAAAATGTTTACTCTTTCACGTCAACTACAGCCCTGGTGGAGCAACAGTTTGAAGAGAACCTTACAGCTGACATACTTATAGCTTGCTACTTATTCTATTCTGTTTAATGAAGGGTATCCAATCCTTCTCCTTGACCACCAGTGTCCTGCAGAATTTAGCTCCAACCCTTATTAAACACACCTGAATCAAGTTTCAAGTGATCAAGGTCTTCAGAATCACTAGAAACTTCCAGCCAAGTGTGTTGGAGCAGGTTGGAGCTAAACTCTGCAATACGTTGGTCCTGGACACCCCTGGTTTAATGGCACAGAATAGAAGTAAATCTATTGCCCCCTTAAGTATGCTGTACACCAAAGAATATACAACACATTATATACAACTAGATTGCGCTCTTGCAAGACATTGGCCAAAGCACATAATGCCTGCATTTGCATACTTGTGTAGAGCAGTGGTTCCCAACCCTTGTCCTGTAGTATCCCCAATTCTCCATAATCAAACACACCTAATTCAACTCAACTCGTTTGTACAGTGTCTCTCAACCCTGGTCCTCAAGGGCCCACAACACTACACATTTTGTATGGCTCCCCAATCAAACACACCTGATTCAGATCATTAGCTCTTTAGTAGAAACTACAAGACCTGAAATGGTTGTGTCAGACAAAGGACACATTCAAAATGTGCAAATATTTGAGCTGGAGTAAGTCGGCAATTCCTGATTCAAGATCAAGATTAAACATTAAGCACAACAATGGAGAGGAAGCCTCACCGATGTCTAGAACCCTCTGCTTTGCAGTGTGCTGGCGAGAGTGCCAATACTTCCAGTATTTCAGCTGCTCATCACGGTTCTTATCTTCACTGAATACAACCATGATGACACTCTGAGAAAGGAGGTTAACAGAGGTTATCACAATCCACTCAATTACTTCATGTCTATTCCAAATGATCAAGAGCTGACTAGCATGTTGATAAACTATTACCATAACAAGAACGGACGATACAGTCATACACTACCAATCCAAAGTTTGGGATTTTTTTATGTTTTTGAAAGAATGCTCTCCAAGGCTGCATTTATTTGATCAATAATACAGTGAAAGCAGTGATATTGTGAAATATTATTATAATTTAAAATGACTCTTTTCTCTTTAAATTATATTTCAAAAATATAATTTATTCCTGATGATAAGGCTGAATTTTCAACAGCAATCCCTCCAGCCTTCGGTTATCACAGTTGAAAACATTTGTGCTTTCAAAAAAAAAATTGGTGTAAACCCTGACACATTTTTGTCAGGTTTCTTTAATGAATAGAAAGTTCAAAAGAACAGAAATGTTATGTTTTATAGCATTTTAAATGTATTTACTGTCACTTTTGACCAATTGCTGAATAAAAGTATTAATTTCTTTAAAAAAATCATACTGACCCCAAACTTTTAAAAGGTAGTATAGTTTTATCTACAAAAAATCTACAAAAAAGAGCTGTCAATAAAATACATATGACAATTAAATCAAAGCTCCCTAGTTAATATAATTCAATGACATGACATTGTTAAATTATACCTTCCTAGTTATTTCAAATATCTGGTTTGATAGAAGAACATCACTCACCCTCACTTTGCTGATGGGATGTCGGAGGCGTTTATTGGCACTTGTCTCATTCAGTGTAATAGCGTAGAACTGGCCCTTGTTCAGATAGGTCATAGGCCCCTCACCCTGTTTCTGTCGCAACGACCTGCTGGCCTCTAATGTGTACTGGAAAGTGTCTCTGTTGAAGAACATTACAACATGTTTTCAGTTATGTGAGAGCTGATTCACCGTGATACTACAAGCCTACTGGTGTACATAAATTCTGTATAACACTTACAACATATCCGACTGGTCAAATATGAAGTCATCAGCTCCAAGCGACGATGGGGGGTACTTCTACATCAAAGAAATGATCACCCATTAATTTGCTTAATATATCCAGGTTTTATGACAAACAAATATTCCTTAAACACCAGATATTAATCTCACTTCATTGCTGTCTTCTTCATAGGTGCTATCTGGACTACTGCGATGGTCATCCTTCCTATATCCACTATGACATACTGTCGAGGTGTCGAATGAGTGGGCCTGTTCACAGATGACCCGCATCTGTTCCTCTCCTTCTGTCCTGTAGTGAATTCCCGTGAAAGCAGTAGTGTACACCTCAGCCTTTACCACAGCAGCGGCCCCACTCTCTCCAGCCGCCACGCTGTACTGTTCCCGTTTGGTGTCCTGGTGATCCGTGTTGAGTGTCAGATTAACGGGCACTGATTTCAGTACCTGCACACGATTATCCACTGTCTCCGGCTCCATTTGACTGCTGTTTCCCACTGTAGTGTTTCTAATACAGTATATGAAAGCATAAAAGATTTATTGTGTGCAATTTTTTTTGTGAAGACATGTGAAGGACAAGTACAGAATTTGTCCTCTGAATTTAACCCATCCAGGTTAGTGCACACACATTGGGAGCAGTGAGTAGTGAACACATACACACTGCAAACCATGGACACACACACCCGGAGCAATGGGCAGCAAATGGGGTTTATGTGCCTTGCTCAAGGGCACCTCAGTCATTTCCTGCTGGCATTGAGAATCAAACCCGCAACCTTCGTTACCAGTCTGACTCTCTAACCATTAGGCCACAACTGTCCCTTTTATAGTTGAAATAAGTCACATTTTTAATTAATTTACTCAACTCCATATTCACCATTGTTTTAATAATTTCACTGACCTCTTTTCCGGTTCCTCTGAAATTTCAACCACTTTGCTGATTGGTAAAACTCTCTTTTCTTTGGGCACCTGCAGAGGATAAAACATCAATATACAGTAGTGCTGATAGTATCATAGGCACTGTTTCACTAAAATTGCTTTATTGGAGATTTATCACTTCATAGAGATAAGGTGGTTGAGACCATCCTAAACTCTAGAGCTCCCTCCACTAGGAAACTGTACACCTTAAAGTGGAATGTGTTCACTTCATGGTGCAGAGAGCATCAGTTGGACCCAGTTAACTGCCCAGTGGCTTCAGTACTGGAGTTTCTTCAGGATCGTTTGTCTGGGGGTCTTTCCCCGTCCACATTTAAAGGACAAGTTCGGTATTTTACACTTAAAGCCCTGTTTTCAGATCGTTTCTGATGAAATAGAACGGTTGAGATTGAAATTTGGACACATGCTGCTGGTCCGAGAATTTTCGGTTTCTGTGGTAGCACCCCCCCCCCACCTCCACAATGGTTGCATAGGTGCACTGGAACAATCCTTCCTAAAATGCATTAAACTTTCGTTTACAAAGACGTGAAACTCACCGAGTGGTCAGGGGTGTTCACTGATATGCTCACACAAAAATCGCTGCAAAA
Source organism: Leuciscus leuciscus (assembly GCF_965113295.1). Taxonomy (NCBI): domain Eukaryota; kingdom Metazoa; phylum Chordata; class Actinopteri; order Cypriniformes; family Leuciscidae; genus Leuciscus; species Leuciscus leuciscus. The sequence goes on along the minus strand of NC_138736.1, from coordinate 16,223,315 downwards.
GATGCTTTCCAACAGGTTTTATCGTAGTTTTTGTCCAACTCCATTGACTTGTATTGGATGTGCTGTGAGGTACGGTATAACTCCGCCGCCGGGCTGGAGTGTCTATTATTCAAGCTCTCAACGGAAGAAGAATGTACGGGTGTGAGGTGTTTGGAAAAATAGGTCCACAGTTTTACAACGAATGGTAAAACACCTGTTGGAAAGCATCTTTTGCAGCGATTTTTGTGTGAGCATCTCAGTGAACACCCCTGACCACTAGCTTCACACCAGGGCAGGCAGACATTAGTCAGCATGGCGCAGTGGGTATTCATTCCCCATAGTGTGCAGCGCTAGTTCCCTCGAAAGGGAACGTCTCGTTTTACGACTGTTTAACCCTTGTTCCCTGAGAAGGGAACCTTCTGTAACCCTTGTTCCCTTAGAAGGGAATGAGACGCTGCGTCACTTTGCCACACCTCCTGAATGCCTGAGAGCAGCTTGCTTCAGCCTATCATAAGCTAACGCTGTTGTATAAGCTTCCATGTACACCATCACACGCTACTTCAAGATGTAGCACCAATCAGTATTCGTTTAGTTTCACACATGCTTCAGACGCTACCACGCAGAGAATGGAAACAAGGGTTATAGTCCAGTTTTAAACCAGAGACGTTTACATATTATAAATTGGATTTATTGATAATAAATGTATCAACCTGGTAATTGTGCAATGAAAATTGGCCCAGTAATTTAAATAGGCCCAGTTACTATTCACTTTCATCGTATGAAAAGAGCAGAGAGAGCATTCTGCTGAACTTTGTGTTTCACCAAAGAGAGAGAGGTTATTATGAAAAGTATTATTATTATGATGAAAGTAAGAGTCTTAGCTGATGACACAGACCTTGTAGTAGTCATAGAGGAGCCCCAGGGCGGCAGCACTGTCTTCATCCCCATTTATGCTCATCATGGCCTTTGTGGCCGCAGTAAGCGGATTCTCCAGGTAAGACCTCCAGGCCTCATCCTCACTGGTGTAGGCCCGACGCTGGTGGAAGGACGTCTCATTGGGCACCACTACAACCAGCCTCTTACTGGGACACATACACACGCACAGACATAAAACAGTATATCAGCAGTCACACTAGCAGACAGAAACACAAACATAAATGATCCAACTGATAAAGCTTCATGTAAAAGCTCTATTTTGCATACTGATGAAAACAATCCTGCACACTGCGCCTTTTGTGAGAGTGTGATGTACAGTGCATTGATGACAGAGAACATCTAACCAAACAAATACTGACCACAGAAACTTCAAAAGTCCTTCTGCATTTTACTGCCTGACAGACAACTGGAGCTAAAATGTATGACACATGGCATGAGGAAGTACAACTGCTGGCTTTAGAGTATTTTGATGTGCGAGTCTCCCTATTTGATGTCCCAACTTGATATTATATATTAAATCTATATCTGGATGCTTTCATTCTTCAGTATGAACAAGATATTCAGTAACATACAGAGGCCCCAAAATATATGGCTAAATAACTATATTTAATTAAATAATTATTATTATAATAGTCAAATGTTTCCATTTATTTCCCCAAATTATATATATATATATATATATATTTATATATATATATATATATATTGATACATCATCATCCTCTGCTTAACTCATCTTTAATAAATATGTTACAATTTAACAGCTAATGCACACTGTTTTCAAGAGTGGCATCTTACTACATCTTCTTACCCTGCTTAATGCATCCAAGGTATACATATATTTACACAGATATATTTTTCCAGCCAACCCAATTTTTCTGGGTTGGGTTCACTTAAGTTTAGTAAAAATGTTCTAAAAATATTGAAGTCTGTAGTAGTGACAAATGGACAACACTAGTAAACCCACAGAAGTACACACAAGGAGTAAGAACAGAGCGTACTCCCGTGGGGTCTTTCACTGGAAAATGCATGGTATAGAATAAGGTAAAGTGGGACACTTAATCTAATTCATCTTTATCATTATGTGTTTATTCTTCCATAATCAAAAACAAAAAATATTAGCATATGGAATGACAAAATAGGTTACGTTCCTATTGACAACTTCAGAGGATTATTTGGACCACGGTGTAAAATGAGGCAAGTATGTTCATGCAAATCAAGTTATGACCATGTGAGGTTATATATAAAAAAATATATTATAAAAAAATAGCGTGACATATTTTGATGATAAGGGAATTAAACGGTTTTGTATTTACCTTGTATTTACTTTTTATCTGTAAATTGAATCTGATTTAGCTATTTAATATGGTTTTGTGTGAAGAGTTAAACCATCTGAAACATATTTTTATGTACAAATTATCACAAAGTTTCCCACTTTAGATGTATTCACCTAGTAAAAGTGGAATAGCACAAAAAATACGTTTTGTAATAATTTGACACACCTAGAGATTAATTAGCTATCACACTCTGAGACCCGTATTACAACCAACAACCCTAAAGAGAAACCAGTAGTCCATTTACGTATTCTCTTTAATAAACAAAAATGTGTTTTAGTCACCACAAACAAACATAAACGGGTTGTTATTGTGGATTCGCCAATAGATATGAACACTGTATAGATTAAAATAATCAAAACAACCGACTTAACACAATATTTTCAAACTTCACATTAGACTCAAAATCTTGAATTAAAACAAAAACGTTGTGATAAACACTTGTACATTAAGATGATCCTCAATTAGCGAAATAAACGAAATAAAACAGAACACAAATGCTGAAAAAAATAAATCTTTATTTTTCGTTAAAAAAATACTATTGCGAATAAACCTTCCTCTTTAAATAGAAAATAAATGAGAATGAATCTCAAGTAGGCTAACTTATATTCAAGGTGTTTCCTCCGTGAAAAATGGCGTTTTGACCGCAAAAAAAAAAAAAAAAAAAGTTCCCTTTGCGGTGGTTTTTATCTATAAAAATAACAATAAACCAGACAAAATCTGTATAATTGAATGCGCCGTTAACGTAGCTAATGCGACTAACTATAAAATAAAGTTTTTTAGAGTTTAGAGAGAATATTTAACTTTTATGAAAGTAAAGTAAACATGCAGAATGGCACTCGTTGACGTTCCGATACTTGTGTTGAGGTAATGGAAGATTGTGTCGCAGTCATGACTCTTACCTGTCTGTCTCCTGTGACATATTTCTCTTCCTCCGCGGTTCTTCCTTGTGAAACTGGACTTTCAAGTCGGTGCAGGTAACAGAAGACAGAGCGCGAGTGAGAGATGCCAGAACCCGGGCTACAGGTAAATCGACTTTTCCCTCTCTGATTAGCCTATTTCTCAAGGGCTGAAGGAGCAGGTAGGAAGCACCTGAGCACCCTGTCCCGTCGTTCTCGGAGATTTTAACGTGTAGCCTAATTTTGAGTTTCAAAAATATATTTTAAATCTTTATAACATGTTAAATCCACGTTTAATGTTCGAATTGTTTGCTTATAGACCTAGCCTATAGGTAAACTTTGATGATTTTTTTCCCTTGTGTAAAGTATTTGGGTTCGAGTAGGGGTTGGTCAGCGCTCTGATTGGTCGAGGTGAGGAAATGACGCTCGCTGATTGGCTGGCGCGTCAGAAGACAGGTTAGAAGGCCCACCTCACCTGTAACCATAGGTTTGTGTAGCCTACTAGAAATGAAGGGCAGGATGGAGAAAGCCTTTGTGTGATTTCGGGGAACAAGTTGTCTGTTATTTATCCGTTTTCCTTCCTTAGTGAAGTGTAGGCCTACCATCTTTTGATGTTTTGTACAATGACTTTAACCAAATATTTAAGACTGAAGGAGACCAAATGTAAAAGTATGGTGGAAGAAAATCCTATATTGATTGACAACTATTCTAAATATTAGAGGGATGTGTCTCAATGTCCACAGTGGTTCTTTCTTATCCACAAAATGCTGGATTAGTTTAGCAGGTGCAATGAAGATGGACTATCCATGGAAATCCAAAAGGTTTTCAATTCACAATTGCATCATAAAATTAATTTAACTATGTTAATATTAGAAACACAGTGTACAGTTGACTTGTTCCGCAATAAATAACAGACATCCTATTTTGAATCTCAAGAATTCAAATCATCAAGACCTGACACGCCCTGAAGACAAATAGTAGTCAGTCAATAAGTGCAATTTTGTGTGAGAAAAATTCAAGTGACATTTCCCACACTTTCAGGCCCTGGAAAATCTTGTTTTGTTCCCAGTGTCAGGTGTGAACATGTAGGCTACATAGTGACATCACTCGATGACAAAACATGGGAAATAAGACACTACTCGTACAACTTGAAAACACAACAATGCCTAGCCTATTGGAAAGTGGAAAGTTAGCAACATGGAAAGTTAGCAACATTTATACCAAACATGATGTGAAGAATGATATATTACTCAAATATTATCAGTGCTGTTTTCTAAGTTAAATTTCACCAATGCTTATACATTTATTATACTGTTATAATATTTTCTGCTCTAAAACTTTGGCACAAAATGTAGTACTATGCCACACAAGGACATGAATAATATATCAAATTATGCAGATTTTGCAGAATTATGTTGAGGAAAGTAGTGATTTTACTTTTCTAAACAATTGGGTTTATTTAACCTGGTGGATGAAAACACCATCCTGTGGACTTAAATTGAAAATTGAGATAGAGCCCAGAATATTTTAAAGACTTGAGATGGTTACACAACTCACATGAATGTGATTGTTTCTGAATGTGAATCCGTAAATTATAGAAAATTATTTTTCTTAATTGAAATGCACAATATAGCCTACTCAATGTTTCTACTACTACCATGGAGAGCTTTATAAGTTGTTTACCCAATGTTATTGTCTTCCTAATGAACCCATTGTGATAGAATGTAATGTTTGCCATTACCCCTTCTAAACAAACCAATTTGCGGCAGCTTTGGTAAACCTAGGTCATTGGAGTGTAAACACTGGGCATCCATTGTGAGGGAGTTTGAGGACTGACACCTTGGGCAAGCAAACACAGGCCTTTGTTTTGAGCATAGCCCAGTCATTCAAGAGAAGCAATAAAAAGCCTGGCCCAGAGACAATGGGTTCCAGCTTTAGGTCAGGTAAGGGTACTGGAGCAGTGGGGCCAGAATGAGTCTGATAACATCTCCACGGTCTGCCTTCTCCTTGAGACCCCTGGCCTGACCTCATGCTCTGTGGATGCTCACAAAAGACCACTGAGACTCCTAACAGTACCAGAACAATGAAGCAAAGTTCTGACTTCTTTGTCATTTAAATGCAAGATTCTTTCAAAGAGATGTGATGATATTCTTGACCTGTTATTAGACTGAACTCTATGAAAGTAAACAGAAGGGACATTTACAGTAGTGTTACTTTAGTATTATTAATACTATTATAGTATTATTTTGAATGAGCTATTTTTACATTTTCATTTGAAAATTTGCTTAGGTTTTAGTAAATTTAGTTATTTTGTCATTTTTGTTCGTTTTTTTTTTTAATAAGCTTTAATATGTTTTTATTTCAGTTTTAGTATACATTTATACTAATACTTATGTTTTTGAGTTAACTTTTTTTAATTTTTCAGGTTTACCAATTTTTTTATATAGTTTTAGTTTTAATAGTTTTAATTATTTTTTGTTACTATTTATTTTAAGGTTTCCTTGTTACAGTGCATTTATACATTTACAGAGTAATAATAATTGAGTTAGGATTAGGTTTAAGGTTAGTTGCATGTAATTATGCATAATTTACTGTTATTACTATAGTAAGTACATGTAACATAACAAGAACACTAAAATAAAGTGTTACCTTAGTTTTTTAGTTAATAATAACTGGTATATAAACCAGATTCCTAAAAATAATCTGAGCAGTCAATGCCCATGCAAAAGTTTCCAGGGCTTTCCCATGCTAAATGCTACTTTATAGCATAATTTGTGGTATTCATGTCCATAGCCCAAATGGTGAGAGATGAATTATGTGACAAAGTTTAATATATATTTTTAGTGGTTTAAATCACTAACCTTAGTGCAATAGTAAGTAATACTGATGCTTGGCAAACACCACTAATAAAATCGTTGTCAGCAACATCGCTAAAATGTCAGATCAAGCATTATAATAGATCCACTTAGACCATCTTTTTGATCTTGATATGAGTACTCCGCATGTCTTTATAATTGTAACCCATCTTTTCTAATCTCACATTGGGAGCACCTGGTGTTTTCACTACTGTGTGCAAATGAAGTTGCTAAATAAATACAGGTGGGGTCTCAAAACGGTATTCTTCAGGCTTTACCTGAAGGCTTATGGCTAATGCAGGAAAACCGCAACATTGCTATAAGCCTGTCTCACCCTGCCCGGACTGCCCACAGTAAAAGGACAGGATGTACAGAAAGCCAGAAAGCAACAAAAGGAGTGGATTACCCACTGTATGTACACACAAGCAATACCTATAGAAGCCAGGGCTTCTTTAAGACTAGTTAAACAAACTTTTGTAACCCATAACAAAAGTCAAGGCCCACTATTGAATGAATTAATTGTATTAATTAGTTTTGTACCTAAAATGTAAAACGTCCCCAGTTTGACAGCTGAAGTAATAACCTGACAAGTGGCGGACAGGCACAGGCATGAAGTGTGCGGGGTGTCATGATTTTTTCTATCCATCGCATTCCTATGAAAACACAGGCAGGGCCGGCTATGAGAAAAAGAGGGAGGTATTCCGCATGCCATGGATTTCTGAGATGGGAATAGGATGCCTGTTAGGACCTGCCTGACTACTGCCGCGCATTCACCCGTTTGGCAGGTAAAGCCCCAGCATGCAGTGGGAGTGTGGGCTAGTGGCTGGAATGCAGTAGGAGGAGGCCCCGGACAGCAATCGCATCTCCAGCTACTGCACAGGTGTGCAATCGGGACTCAGACGTTTTTTTGGGGGGTGGTGGAGGGGTACACTTGCATTCCAGTGGCCCTTAAAGGGACAGCACCGCTTTCTCTACACATGCCAGGGTGTCTTCAGTCCAAACCAGTCCTGTGTGAAGCTGCTGAACAGGTTGGGTGAAGAGGATCATTTTCTTTGCATCAGCACCATAAACCTGTCTCTGTGGCTCTGCAGTCAACAATGATGAATTTGTATTGCAGTGCCGTTCGTATGCATTTGCATTGGCAGCTGCGTGTCACGCTTCAATTGTACTTCATAGGAAGCTCTCAGAAGAATTAAAATATACGTTGATAATGCTAATAACAGACCTTGTGAAAAAGAAATAGGCCTATACTTTTGCATACTCTTAAAAATAATACTTATTATGAAAATAATATACTTTAAAATAATACAGTTTAGTGTGAACTGAGTGTAATGTTTTCAGACACTTAATTGCATGTTAATTGCAATTTATAAAAATGTATTTTAGTTTAAATTTATAACAAATGCAAGCTGAACTTTAGAGTGCTGTTTTGACTCACTTAATTAGACTTAAGTAGCCTATATCTTAATTTCATTATATACTTTAATGTAATTAAATCTCCACGGTCTTATATATACTTTAATGTAATTTCTGTTGAAACGTGTATGATATGTATTTTTTTTTAATTGTTGCACATTTTTAATGATGCACTTTAAATCTAATATTGAAAAACACACTACAGTTAAAATTATAGCCAACTCAATTACTTTACATGTGATTTAGTTAGTCAACACATTTAAAAAAAGTGCACTTCTGTAAAGCATGACAAAAGATTATTAAAACAATGATTTAAAATGTACTTAAAAGTAAAATGTTTAATTTGACATTATTACAAAGTACACTATTTAAAAGAGTAGAAGTCATGAAAGTGCACCTGTTAAGTACACAAATGACCTTTTTCATTGATATTATATTATGTGCAAGTACAGTTTTTTTGAAAAATACTTTTAAGATGACTACAAGTGCACATTCAATACAATTATTTTACAAAGGAGCACTGGTACATTTGTCGGTACTTCTGCCATTGTGGTGAACTTGATGTATTGTTTTTAATATGGTTGGATGTCAGTGGAAAACAGAGGAAGTGACTGTAACGGGACTGATCAGAACAACTTCCTCTTGTGTCAAGCCCGGGTTCCTTCCCCCACATCTGAGAATATTGAGAGACACAATTAGTGCGCATTAAAATACATTTACACGCAATAATTTCACCACAGCTTTGTCGAGACTTGATCAAAGTTCTTAAAAGCTGAGAAAAAATGGTAGCTACTCATTACAGTTAATTTTACGCCCACGTTCGAGTAATGAAAAGCGTGCAAGGAATGATAGGATAATCTTTTCTATTTCTTTAACACTATTAAAACTGAAAATTCTGTCATCATTTACTTACCCTCATATAGCTCCAAACCTGTATGACTTTCTTTCTTCTGCTGAACACGAAGATATTTTGAAGAATGTTAATGACCAAACAATTTTGGTTCCCATTGACTTCCATTGTATTTTTTGTCCAATTGTTTAGTTGCTACATTCTTCAAAATATATTCTTTTGCATTCATTTTTGACTATCCCTTTAATTTAATAACATTTTAAATGAATAAAAATGTGTGGTGTTTGCTAGGAAGCAATTACTTAGCATACTTAGAGTATAGGGATATTAATAAACCCCTAATCTTATATTAAACTTTGACATGTACAAACATGAATGATTGCTCAAATCATGCACTTTTACAGTTCTGAGGGACCAAACTTGCCATTTTTGCCTGGTGGAAAATATAATAGGCCAACAACAACAAAAAAAGAACCTTTTGCAATGGAAATTATTTATTAAATGCAGGGTATGGTGATTTGATCCAGATTATTTTTTTATTTTTTTATGCTGGTTGAAAATCTCTTCACATCCTGACAGCAATCACTAAGTTAAGTGCTCTAAATGTATTTATGTGTACAGTATATCATCTTGGAAGGCGTAGGACCATAAAATGTTCGTCCAATCATTGCATTCGGTCCGAGTGTAATGATACGATTCCTGCCTGTCATCGTATTTATTTTCATACCTCTGCGCACCCTGCTACCTAAACAGCAGCCCCTTTTTACAGTTCTTCATTAACCAAAACATTAAGTTTATGCTGCATTCACACCATACTGTAATTTGGAAGAGATAGAAACCCATGAAGTTATATTCGGAGCAGTTAGTGACTCTAATTTATGCGTTTCAATGGCAACACTATCAACACTGAAATGAATCCGCAGCAGTCAGGTGGTACAAGTAGAGCTCTTTAAGTTGTTTATGCTCATTATTTTTGTAATATTATGTGCTTTGAGACATGAGTTTATGCTGCCTCTCGTGACGCTTTTGTTTGCTCCTGTACGCATTCATGTGTTTGGAGGAAGCGTGGCTTTGGAGACGCTCTGAAGGGAGGGTGGGATCTCATGCTTTCAAAGCTATAGCTGACTATTACTAGACTCTCTGAAAATTGCCTATACCCTATACCTTTGATGTTAAAGGTTATTCATGGAATCATAAATGCCAATTTAGAACCTTTACTTTTGGGATTGTAAAGGTTTAGAGAAAATGTTATAATAGATGTAATAGCAACCGCACAAAACAACCTAGCAACCACCCACAGTGACAGCATATAAATATTGTGGTAGCAAATTTTGCAAGCTAGCACTATCATAATAAACAGTTTGGTAATGGTATATGGTTGTTTTGTGATATGAATAATGCAGTTTTCACCCCCACAAGGTCCAAAAAAAAAAAAAAAACAGTCCAAAATGGAAAATCTCAGGGATGTCTGTTAAGAATCCTTCATTTTAACGGAACAAAGGACAGACTGATATAATTCTCGTGTTGCTATTGAGGGTCTGATACCCGGGAGATTTCCTTTCAGAAACCCTCAGGCAGGACATCTCCACCCAAGCATGGTCGAAACTTCACCCAGCATTCATACAAAATTATGATACATTGTATAAGATGCAATTGATAAAAAACAGCTGGCTTGATTTGGAACATTATTTCCTCATTGTATATGAGGAAATTACAGACATTTTCCTTTTGTCCTCATAAGGAATGATACTGGTCAGAATCTCTATTCTTTTCTTATGACGTGAATAGAAAAGAAACATAACACCATTGACAAGAAACGTTTCTCACAATGATAAAGTTTCCTTCTTGAAAGAATAAAACATGTCATATACATATGTTTACTAACATTTTAAACTAATAGCCTCAAGCTAGTTGAGTTGAGGGTGTTTTGCATATTCAGACATGCCACAGCACGGAAGGCTAACGAATTTCCTTCTGTTTTCAGATCAGCAGAATATCTTCTATCTTTGAAATGGAACTGAAAAAGTTCACATTTATCCATTGGTTGATGCAGATAAACACATTATATTTGTAAAATATGTTATTGATTGGTTTGTTTCAAATCCAAGTGGTAATGTATTTTTTTTTTTTTTTTTTTTTTTTTAGTTGATTCATGTGCATGGAGAGAGTTAAAAAAGAGGAAAATATAGAGGAATAGTTAACCCAAAAAGTGAAGATTGTGTTATTATCTACACGCATGCCATTCAAAACTATGAAATGCTAGGAGTTTTAAGATTGAATTGCTTTTCCATGAAATTACAGTGAAAAGGAACTGTGGAGCCAGAGATGGATGGGTTTGTTTATGATTGAAAGCTTTAGTCCCCATTCATTCATGGGTAAACAAACAACCAACACAAACTTCAGAATTTTACTTCATTAATTAATTTTATGCATAAACATTAACATTTTACTTAAAACTGTACTACAATATATTACCGTGTTAGTCTCAAAATATTAATAAATGAGGCTAAATTAAGCTAAAACTGAGTTTTTAATTTTTAATTATGGTTAACCTGGCATTACAGAGGTAAGAGAGGCCAACAGGGGTTTTAAAGATTAATACTGCCACCTACTGGTAGAGTGTGAAAATACACTTCATGTGTGTGTGCGTGCGTACGTGCGTGCGTGTGTGTGTGTGCGCGCGCGCGCGCGTGTGCGTGCGTGTGTATGTTTTATCGTTCTTTAATTTTATTTATTTTTTTACATTTTTAAAGGATTTGTATTAGCCTACATATAAATAAATAATAATGTATATATTTTAATATAAATTTGTTTAATTATGTTCTAAAAAGTCTTTCAAAATAATAATACTGCAATCTTTTGTAAATAATATTTCTGTAGCTCAAACAGCAGAGCGTTGGCGCTTGCAACGCTAAGGTCATGGGTTCGATTCCCAGGGAAAGCAAGAACTGATAAGAAAGTACATGTGTACCTTGAAATGCAATGTAAGTCACTTTGGATAAAAGCGTCTGCCAAATGCATAAATATAAATGTAATATGTCGGATACAACATGAAAAGCTTCTTAGCTCATGCATGATTTGTTCCCTCTGTGTTATGGACTGAACGGTTGCATTTTTTAGATGTTGGACGTTTTCTAGATCGGGTAAGAATGATAAAGAGTGCAATAATTATACATTCCAGTGTGTGGCAGAATAGATCACAAGTGATTGCTTTCATGCTGGAATATACAGTAACGACATGACGTATGAGATTCAATGTCAATAAAATGTCAGTAAATAATCAGGTAGAATGGGTTTAAATAATAATTCTTCTATTTGAACTAACTCTTAAACTCAGTAGTATTATTTCGATAGCTAGTAAAGTTTATTTACTTTGAAATTTAGTAAATTTAGTTAACTGTAATTTATTCTGCTGACTGTAGACGGCGTTGTTACGTGTTATTTTTTTCTCAGCCCAGGTCAGGTCTGACCATTCAGAGCATAGATAGACTGTAAAAAGTTTTTATTTAAATAAATATTTGTATAGGTTGTTTGAATTAAAAATACTTTTAAAGTTTTGATTTAAAAATGATTAACAGCTAGATAGCGTTTCTGATAATAAATAAATAAATAAATAACTTAAAAATGGTGGGCCGCTCCCCCGCTCGTTTTTTGTTGTTGTTTTTGTTTGTTTGTTGTCACAGAGCCACGTGCAGTCACAAAAGATAGATGTGATTTCTCAGCACTGTTATTTTAGTGATATCTTTCAGGTAGTTCCATGTGAGGTAAGGTAGATTTACCTCCAGACACTTCGGCGCGCCCACCATATTGGAACGCTCAGCGTGTCGTCACTCTCAGTAAGAATCAATTATGCCACAACATTCCGCGACTTTTGATTGTGAAACCATCGAGATTTCCCAAAGAAATTGGATAACCTTTCACTGGTGAGAATGTGTTTGTCTGTGTTTTTTTATTAACTAAATTTTTTTTTTTACTATGGGACTTTTTAATGTTTTTACTTGTGCCGTGTTAGCTGACGCCTTCGTCTTGCTGTATCGTGTTAGTTTAGCAAAATCATCTGCTGAAGTCTACTGCATATATAGATATTCATACATCATGTAACATGCGTCTTACAAGCAGACGCTCTTACGGCTTTGACCGTTCCACCAGACCGTTCCTCCAGTCCCTTAGCGCGCATGTCGCTCTCTAGCGCTCAGTGTCGTTGTGGTCAGTGCAGGAATTACATGAGAGTAGCTCTGGGAAGAGCACAGCTGTCAAAAGCGTGCGGGAGTACAAGCCTGTAGCTGCCTACGGATCCTATCTGTTCGCCAGGTATGCTCATAGTATTTAGTTATGGATAGAAAATAATATATAGTAATATTTTAATAACCCGTATGCACGTGGTTTGCGTGAGTATTCGTGTGTAACGTTAGCTGTGTCGAAAGATTTGGTTTTGTTAGTCTGTTTAGCATGCTAGCTGGCTAACCATATGGTGTCGTTAACCAAGCCCAGTATCTCCGCTCACTAATCTACCTCAACTCTTACGGTATGCGAGGTTTTACATCTAATATTTAGTTTTTAGCCCCTGAATGTCCTTTTATAGTCTGGCTAATCGACGGTGTTGTATGAAATAGTGCTAAAAGTCAAGCTAATGGGCTATCGAGCCTCAATTGCATTGACAGCTAGCTCATAAACTGCTAACATTGAACTGTAAAACTCTCCATTATTGTGTATTGACATATTATTTGTGGTTTAAAAAAAATGCTGTAATAGTTGTTAATTAGAGATATTATTCTCCTTTAATATGTAATATCTCCTGTAACCTTGTTCACTGTGGGATTTTTGTTTCAAACAGCAACATTAGCTGCCTCCTGACATTGTTATTGGTTTAAACTGAGCCAAAGGCAGAACATGGTGTACACTAACTTAGTAAAATCTCTGATATCATGTGTCCTCTATAAGGACACAGTCTTGGGGGAGTTTTATCAGACAGCATTTTAATTAGCACAATAAATTGTGGAATTTTGATTGTTTATAGAAGACTAGCACACAAACACTAATGTTTTGCAATTGTTTCTGTTTCTTGTTTGTTCTTGATAGCTGCGTATGTAAATCTTTTGACTTTGTCTATTTGAGTGATACCGTTTCAGTCTCTGCATGTTGTTGATGTCATTGTGTCATCAATCCAACAGCATGGCGCGTGGACACCAGAAAATCCAGTCTCAGCAGAAAAACGCCAAGAAGCAGGCTGAGATCAAGAAATCCAAAGGCCACGACCAGAAGACCGCGGCGAAAGCGGCACTGGTGTTCACATGTGGCGTCTGCAGGGTCAGTGGCAATTAAAGCACGTTATTTTTACCCCACAGATCATCTTTGGAGGTTCTTTTCAACCAAATTTCAATACCAGCTTGTATAAATTCTATTGTTTTAATGTTTTTTGAATAAAACTTCATGCACTTTTACTGAACATAGCTCAAGGAATGAACCCATGTTTGCCCTGCATAAAGATATGTTGTCTATATAAAGCTGATTTTAAATATGGGTGTATACAGAGGATGGATGTGCTGGGAAATTTTGTCATCAAGTTGGAACTTGTCTCTGACTGTGAAAGTTATTCACTGTAGGTATCAAATCAGACTTGTCAGTACACCTACTAATTACCAGTAACTGAAAATCACACATGGGCATAAAACTTCTTAAAGTCAAAATGAAATGGCGTTCGCAACCATGTTCAGAGTGACCGTAGAGAATTACCAAAATAACTGTTGATATACAGTTTAGGGGTGCATGTTAATGGTTAAACAACTGATAAATACAATTATTTTGCTCAAAAACTATAATTGTGATTTTTAGTCATATTTGTTCAGATTTGAGGGCTTTGTCAAACATTTAATCAGAATTCTTGCACTTTTACATAAGCTCAATTCAAGATAACATCCCCTCATGTGCAGGGTTTATTTACCATATACATCAACAAGCTCTCGACATTGTGAAAACTGGCAAAACCTTAAGAAGCTTCTCCCAAAAGGGAAAACTGAAATTCCTAAAATCAATTCCAAATGATGTTAACATTTTTATATTCGACGACATTGTACTGTAGTGCAAGCATCCACGTGAAGGAACAAAGACTGTAATACACTTTCATTTGAGCAGAATTTGGCAATGTAAATCACTAAAGTTCAACATGTTTGTTTGTCTGTGGTTTCAGATCACTAGCACTTGCACACATGCACATGGTTGCCAAGTTGGGAAGATTTGTTTTCTTTACGGTCACTTAATGGAGTTTGGGTTCCATTCAACTGTCGCCTTTGTCTTTGACATTAGCTATGTTTCCATAGAAAGTTGACAATTTAACTTGTGCTCAAAATATCACATAAAACATTTGTGAATAAAGCAGAGATTCCATCCCATGTGTTCAAGAGAACAAAATCGCCATTTCATGGCAAACTGGTGCAAAATATCTGTAATAAATATGGAAGTGGCTGCAATTGGGAATGCCACTGTGGCTCTTTTTTTCCTATATCATAAAACATTTGCGAATAAAGTTGCGCTTCTATCCCATGTGTTCAAGAGAACACTGTGGCTCTTTTTTATTACATCATAGATGACTTGCATTTCAGAACATGCAGACGAAACTTAATTAAAAGCTGTTGTGTTATCTTGCGTTTGGGTGCCTGGTGTTTGGGAACGCAATTATGTTAGACACTTCTTGGAGTTTATTATATTAAATCATTCTGATGACAGAGGCTTAGGCATTTCAGAAAAATCTAACCAACTTGAAGATCCTGTGCAATAAAATTGGTCTGCTGGCTATCCCTGTTATCCAATCATATCCACTGTTGTCACGTGAGTTCTTTGTTGCGCATTGAGGGATTTATTCGGTAGATGTGTTCATCTTAGCTTAGCTTATATATCTTATGGAATAAAAATATATCTGCCTTAATTGAGCACAAAAATTTTTTATGAACATCTTGGCATTTCCATCCAGCATGTTTTTTGTTTTTTTTTGGTATGTTTTAGTGTTTTTAAAGCGTCTTAATAATGACACTTGTCTTCTGTAGAGCTGAATTGAGAATTTAACTTGTTTCATAATTGATTAATTTTACAACATTAACACTGTTATTTCCCTGTTTTATTAATGTGAAGCTGCTTGGAAACTATTTGTAATAAATAAAACAGTAAATAAATTAAAATAGAATAAATAAAGTAAAAGCTCTGATTGTGGGATTTAACATCTGGCAACCTCAATAATGAAAACATTACCAATGCAAAAGTTAAAAAAATAAAAAATATCAGGATAAAATTGGCTGGTCAATATCACAGATGGTTAATTAATTAAAATACAATTAATCATGCAGCCATAATAAATTTGATGTGATTTTTGGTCAAACCGCTCACCGTTATCCTTCAGGAATTGATTGGATAATGAAGTTGTGAAAAGTGTTCTTTTCATACCAGAATGAAGCCAGTAAATTCCTTGAGACATAATGTGATGAACTAAACCATGAAACCTCTTTGTTTTGCAGTCACAAATGCCAGATCCCAAGACCTTCAAGCAACATTTTGAGAGCAAGCACCCCAAGAGCCCCCTTCCCCCAGAGCTGGAGGGCGTTGAGGCATGAACGGCCCAGAGACCGGAGGCTGATTGTGTAAAATCTCATAATAAGAGTCCTGATCAAAAATTTTGTTCAGCAGGACACGATCAGTGCTCTTACCTGAGTTTTATACATGCATCCTCCCCTTCACCACAGACATGAATCCCGTGGATCAAAGACTGATGATGTTTAGCTTCTCGACACTGTTTCAGAGCACTTGCCTTGGCTACGATCAGATCGGTGCATTACCTCAGCCTGCGCTCACATGCTTTCTTTTCTCATCTTACTTGCGTAATTTAACAGATTGAGAGAAGTTAGCAGAACACTACCAGTGATTAAGTCAGTTTCATCCATTGATTATAAATGTGGTAGTCACAGACATATTTGCTTTTTGCTTGTTAGATAAGATGAGTGCAAATGGGATATGGGAGCAGTTTCCCAGTACTTGACGTTTAGCCTGGGCGAATTTTTTTGGGGATTTTTACCTTAATTTTCTCATTTACTAACTTTGCTCTCCACTGAAACTCTTGTAGTCCAAAACGAAAATGGTTCTGTACACTGAAAACTGGAATCTAATGCGTTTCTGTAAAATCACTGGATGTGCCCGAGGTAACTGTATTTTTAATTTAATGTTGCTGCAGAATTTCTTATTTCTCTTTGGAATTATCTCAAACAATATCGCCTCAATGTTTGATATTCCTGCTCAAGCCACCTGGTTTCCACACCAATGTAATATATCTCTTTAATAAAATTTAACTTTGTTTAAGAAGTTGTGAGGCATGTCTTCAACACAACTGCTGAAATCATTGTTGACCATTCTGAGAGTGGTGTTGCTGGTTTCAAAAACCTTGATCTAAATTAGTGTATGAATGGAAAAAATATATAGTTTATAGTGGCAACAATGAAAAATGTTTCTAGGGCAGTTATTATGCATTATTACCTTGGCAACAACACGCCAGGTTATATCAACAGAATCAGACTAAAGTCTTTTTGACCTATTACATGCATTTATACAATTAAACCTATTAAAAACAGTTTTTGTTAGATGAAAATGAAAGGGTTATTGGTTCACCCAAAAATGAAATTTCTGTCATTAATTACTCACCCTCATGTCGTTCAAGACCTTCGTTCATATTCGGAACACAAATGAAGATATTTTTGAAGAAATCAGGGAGCTTTCTGACCCCTATAGACTGCAACGTTATTACCACTTTCAAGGCCCAGAAAGGTTGTAAAGACTTCGTTAAAATAGTCCATGTGACTACAGTGGTTCAACCTTAATGTTATGAAGTGACGAGAATACTTTTTGTGCAAAAAAAAAAAAACTCAATAATGACAATTCAACAATTTCTTCTCTTCCGTGTCAGTCTCTGACGCTGTTCACGTTGTGTAAACAGTGCAGTGTTTCCGGGTTCTACATCATAACGTTGGCTCAGTATTGGCTGGCTCCTGCGTCAGCATCACACGCATGCGTCGTGGTGCTCACATGGACAACATTTTGATGTAGAACCTGGAAACACTGCAACTGTTTACACAACGTGAACAGTGTAGGAGACTGACATGGAAGAGAAGAAATTGTTCAATAAAGTTGTTATTTTTATTTATTTTTTCTCACAAAAATTATTCTTGTCACTTTTTTTTTTTTTTACATTAAGGTTGAACCACTGTCACATGGACTATTTTAATGATGTCTTTACTACCTTTCTGGGCCTTGTAAGTGGTAATAACGTTGCAGTCTATGGGGGGTCAGAAAACTCTCGGATTTCATCAAAAATATCTTCATTTGTGTTCCGAATATGGGTGTTTTTTGGGGGGTGAACTAACCCTTTAAATGCATTTGCTTGATTAAATAATGCATTTGCAACTTAAATAAAATAAATAACTAAATAGTTCAGAGTTAAAAGAATGTTGTTCGATCAACAGAAGAATTGATTCTTTTTTTTTTCTTTTTTCTTTTTTTTTTTAAAGATCATTTTGGAAATCAGTTTGTCGTAATTGCTTGTGCAAGATACCTCAGGGATTTAACTGCAGGGTACTTTTATCACATTCAGGGAACAATAATACTTTCCCCTTAGTAAATCCCTATTTGTCCCACTCTCACTCAGGAGAATGCAGGTAGTCGATGATTATGTGGAAGAACAGGAAGTTGCCCTGCAGGTTGAGACGAGTCGGGCTGCTCTTCTCGTACAGGGCACACCCTCCAATAAATCATTCTGATGGGAAGGCTAGTTACAAGGACTAGGTGAAATACAGCAGGACCCTCACCGGAAATGATTGGTATATATATAATTTTTTTAATATGGAATATTGCAGTATTTATGATAAATGACTTATCTGTGCACTTCTTTTGTTTTTAAATGTATTTTCCCTTATTTAATCTTTAATCAAAATGACTTCCCCTCGCTTGCAATGACATCTCTGTTCTGATGGCGTGTTCACTGGCGCAAGGGCGGGTCAAACTGTCACTCACAATAGCAAACCACAGCCATCCAATCAGTTCACCATGGACAAAATCAAGTCCCGCCCTACATTTTCATGGCGAGTTTAAGACCTGAAATTGTTAAAACATGATGAATTACAGTAGTTAAGATTGAAAATAGATTTATACAGCACTGAATTGAATATCAATTCGACTGATTTTTTGTGAAAGGTCAAGACCTTTGAGGTATGACACGCCAAAATCGCCATTTTAAAGGTGGAACTTTTTTTTATCAAATTAGTTCTCATGGTAGGTTAATTTGATGTTAAGTAATAGTTTATCAAGCATTATATAGCTATGTCACACAAACATTTTGGGATTTGTGCCTCTAGTGTATAATCATGGAAACCGGGAGATTAATCTTAGTTTCTTTGTTGGCAATGCACAACTGTGTATTATAACCAATTGTCCCTGGATTGAGCTGATTTGTGTAAATGACCTCAGATAAATCTCTAGTCTGTGTCATCAATGACTCACCAGTGACAACGATGGTTTATCACCGCTGAACATGTTGAGGTAGGTGTGGCTGTGGGTGGGGTAAAAATCCCTTATGAGTCAAAATCTTACATTTGAGAAAGTATAGCTTATTTTTGAGCAACAGTAATCATCTGTAGATAGTCACAATATAACTATTACACCACTGATTTAACATTGAAAACCATCCCAACAGGATTGAGATCTTACAATTCTGGCGTGGCTACAGTCATAAATTGGGTTGTAATATCTTAACACGACTTTCCAACGAGAAAATGTGACCTTATTAAAAATTAGAACATGTTCTCTTTATAGTCCTTGATGGAAGATAATTGAGATTCTGCTTTTATTAATATCTCGTTCCTCTGCTCCAGTTTAGAGGGCGAGCTGCTCTAACAGTGTGTTCAGACCATGTATCAGATCAGACAATGTTGTCTTCCTTCCTCAGTCAGACTCTGTGCTTAATGGTATTTATACCAGACAGTGTCTAGCATAGTCTAGCAAGCATGATGTCTGACACATCAATGTCCTCTGAGTCAACTATTGTGCTGCATTATGACTAACCCAAGTACAGCGAAACAGAAGTTGTATATGCAAGACAATTAAGCAATACATGCCATGTAAGTCAAATACATCTAAACAGAGTAATACACTAGTTTCATTAACAAACTTTAATAAACTTCCACTATAGTGGACAGAAGCCATTTATTATACAAATAAACATATAATCAGGGCTATTATAAAACCATAAAAAAGTCAACTGAAATAAATAAAGTTTAACTTTTTGGGGGGGGGGGGGGGGGGGGGGGGGTTCATTTGAATGTGTATGATCATAATATACCATTTAGATTTTTTGTATTTTTGGGGGGGAATTCTTATATTTAAATTTTTTGGGAGGAGTAAATAATTATATTAATATATTTTGTTGTAAATATTAATAATAATATATTCATATTTTCTTGTGATTAATTAATGTGTTGAAGGCATAAATTACATATTCACCCTATGAACCCTATATCATATTTGATACGTGAATGCCTCTAAATTATCATCATAATCAAAATATCAATATCACATATCTTTATACATTTTTATGAACTAAACAACTTCCATTGTTAGTAATATTTCAACATGAACATTTTCTGGACTGAAGCAACTTAGGTTTACTTGCATGATTATCCATACATTTTTAAAGAAAAATGAATCAAATATAGCCTATGATACATCAGGCTTTTGAGGAACATTTATTTGTTCATCTCTCAATCATCAATTGTATTTCTTTAAATGATAGACTAATGTTTTGCTAATGTTTGATCATAAAACTAAGTATTTAAATATAATTTTACTAAGACGTATTATTGGGAGATAGACAACTGATATATATATGCATTTAGTGTACATTTTTATGTTTTAAAACATTTATTACATTAGCTTTCAGAATTTCATTTTATATGCATATTTTTGCTCAGATTGGGCCTCTGTTTTTTTCCTTCTCAAGTATGAGCTTCATTTTATTTTTATTCTCATTATATCATACTACATGGGCCATAAAAGCCAAACAATTTAGATAGCCTACACAAAAGCCTGATGTATCAAATATGTTATAAAACACATATGCAAACTTGTTTTTTATTTTTATTTTATTTATTTTTTTGTGAACTATTTAATTTCAAAAAGACTATTTCATATATCAGGTTTATAGGGTTAATTTAAAATCATTCTCCTCATTTAGATTCATCTCAGAATCAAACGCTCCAGGTTCTCCTTGCAGCCATAGCAGCGCACGCCAATCAAAAATCCGGTTGCCTTGGCAGCGGTTGACGTCATGGCCCCTGCCCAGTCCCTGCTCCAGCAGCGCATGAGTGGGACGGAAACCCCGTGGATCGCACGGGAACGCTGTGCTGCGCGCCACAGTCAGTCAGTGAGTGGCAGCTGAACTGTACAGCCGGAGACGGACTCTCATTCACAGGTTGGCTTACTTTCGTTTCATTCAACTCTTCAGTGTATCGTTGTATAAATAAGAACTGTATTTCTTTGTTCCGCGTCTGCAAATTTTAATCGAGCAATTTATATCATTCGAGGCGAAGCAAATGTTTAGAAATGGCTAACGTTACTTGCCACAGGGATGCTTCAAAGCTTTTGCTTGAGAAACAACTCGTGGTTCTGTACGGATCCTACCAGAATTAAAAGTTCGCTGTGAATTAACGTTACTTATTTTAACGCAGCCATGGCTGTTGTGTCACTTAATAACCGCTGTTTTCCGCATATCCCTCTTAGTGCTTCAAGCCGTTTCAGATTTTCAGACAACGGAAGGATGAGTCTTCCTCCTCCGCACAGAAATCTCACTTCATCTGTTATCATTCATATGTTCTGGACTCAGAATATAAGTGTAAAATTGTGATTTATCGCATTCAAGCGTAGTCCTAGGACATCTGGCAAGCTAGATCTTGTCGGGCACATTGGGCAAAAAGTAGGGCGTTTACCTCATTGCTTTACTACTGGAGTTCCTGTCAGTTGAAGGTATCGACCGTGTGCTATTTGCTTATGGAAATGATAGGTGTTTTTCTCTTTGTCTGCACAATTTAATATATTCTCATTGTCTAAAAGGCCATTGGAAGATACAATGTGGCAAACAAAACCCCAGTTTAGCATTGGTTTCGTATTGAGACAAAGCGGATACTAGAAAGGTAACGTAATGTCAGGTAAAGAGCGGAACGCACTCGGTTGGACACGCGCGCGCGCTGGGCGGGAGCAGTTCGCACGCATAAATCCCCGGATGGACCGTGATCAGACTGGATATCAGCCCTATGGATAGATAGAGGTGTCTTGTTTAAACATTGTGCGCTTCTTGCTGTTGGGCTGGTGTGTGTGCACTGGGCGTGGTCGCCGAAGTCATGTCCGCATTTTTCACTCTTTTCTCACATATCCCATGCAAAATAAATGGGGTTTTGTATGGAATACTGCAGTATTTTCTATAAATGATTTATCTGTGCACATTATTATTATTATTATTATAAATCATGGAATTTCCTCTCCCACTTGAAACAACAAGTTGCTCTTCTCTGATGACGTGTTCAACGGCGCGAGGGCGGGACAACCTGTCACTCACATGAGATCACAGCAATAGCGATCCACAACAATCCAATCAATTACAGATAGACAAAATCAAGTCCCACCCTACATTTCTTTTCTTGTTCGAGAAGACTTTTTAATTGAACATATGTCACAAACAATAGGGAAGAAAAGACTATCACAACTTCTGTTTTGTGCTGACTTTAAAGGGATAGTCGTCTATTTACTCTCACTCAAGTTGTTCCATATCTTGATGAATTTCTTTGTCCTGCTGAACACAAAATAAGATATTTTGAAGAATATGGGTAGCCAAACAGTTGATGGATCCCATTGATTTCCATAGTGTGGGAAAAAAATACTATGGAAGTCAATG
The DNA here is from genome assembly GCF_965113295.1 of Leuciscus leuciscus. NCBI lineage: Eukaryota > Metazoa > Chordata > Actinopteri > Cypriniformes > Leuciscidae > Leuciscus > Leuciscus leuciscus. Next base: position 16,201,074 of record NC_138736.1, on the reverse strand, counting down.
AGGTAACTGTTTGGTTACCCATATTCTTCAAAATATATTATTTTGTGCTCAGCAGAAAGAAGTTCATACAGTTTTGGAACAACTTGAGGGTGAATAATGCCATAATTTTCATTTTTGGGTGAACTATCCCTTTAAGGCCTTTTAATTTCTCTGGCAGTTTTCAGTCTTACATGATAATAGCTCAACATTTCAGCATTGGCTTATAACCATGCCTACTTCGATTCACTTAATTCATAAAAGTGATGCTCACAGAAGTGAACTCTTCCCTGTGTCAGTGCTAGTAATAGATTGATTTTTACCTTATATGGGCATTTTTACCTTTATGAAGCCACTTTTAACCTAATTAAATGTATGTATCATCTTCTGTGTCAAATTCTTACATTTAATCAACCAGTTTAATTAGAATAATAAGACAGCATGGCTGTTACCAATCAAATTAAATCAGTATCAACAAAATTAATCTTTGCAATGCAGAGGAAACACAGAAGCTGCATTTGAAGTGGCATTTATTTACATGCATGAACACAGACATTTTAATGCAGCTCAGAGGGGAAACGGACATGCATTAAACCTGCAGTTACAAATGCATAAATAATGTTTTGATTAGGGCTGTCACTACTATTTTGGTAATCGAGTAATCAGTCGATTATTTTGACGATAAATCGAGTAATCGGACAATAAACAATAGCCTTTAAAATGACTTAAATAAATACGTAATAACAATGAGGCAATAATATTTGGTTCAAATAAAGTACAGAAAAGGAAGTAATCTCATGGTTTTATAGAACACTTTTAAAATGCAGTATAATATATCGACGATTATCTTATGTAGGCTACATTATGTATTCTAATAAATGCTTGCAAAGGGCAGCATAGGCCTGGTGGTGGTGTTGTCCCACTTTAGAACAGATCAAATCCTTGTTTAATATTGGCCAAATTGCATATAATTCAAATGTTCACTTAAGCATTAATATTTGGCCGCTTCTTACTGATGGAAATGCTACAGCCACTGTCATTTCTTGAACAAGAATATGTGGACATCAAAACATGCAAACTCAGAGAGTGGGTTTAAATTTTTATTTTGAAATCGTGATGAACAGTTTGCAGAGATATTGATGTATTCTCCTGTGTTGGTGTAGCCTAGGCCTAGGTTTATAAATGATTTACCTTACAAATCTGTAGGGCTGGTCCGAATACCATTTTTTTGACCTTCGACGCTTCGGTAGTAATCAACACCGAATATTCGAAGCTTTGGAGGATAAAAATAAAAATAAACGAGGTTCAAACATCCATTTCGTAACAGACATGCATGTTTATTTGAGCATTTCTGTCAGTGAAACAACACACTAAAGCCTGTAAAGCATTGGAATAAATATCAGTAAATAATGGTAACTTAAATAATATAAAGTTAAATATTAAAAAAACTAAAAAAAAAATATTTTCACACAAAGACGCGTGATATGGCCTAAGCCTACCGCTCTGCGCTTTGAGAGGGATGTGGGACATGAGCAGGAGAAAGACCATCTCTTTTCTAATATTTTCATGTTTTCTACTTGTTGTAGAAGGTCTGAAGAACGAATTATATCTTCCACAAGGGGAAGACATTCAGGCTATGTTTGATTTTGCGCTGCCAGAGAAAGCGAAACTAAAGTCTCCCGCGTGTGTGAAACGCGCTTTACAAATAAACTTGACGCGCCTTACCAAGTCTAATAAGCACAAACTGTTAAAAAGAATTTTGCGTGCAAGTAAAAAGTTAGGCTATCTGTCCTACAGCGGGGTTTTTTTTCTACCTTACCATAGTAAAGAATGTGAATATAATAGGCATAATTAAAAGCTAACCAAAGGAAGAAACGTTTATAATCCCCTGCGAAACCGGGTGAGATGTGAGTGAAGATTTGGGAAAAGAAACAAGAGATTCCATGTTCAGTGGAATAACTAATGGAATATTGTTAAATTCGCTGATAATCGGGAGACCAGATCGCAAAATACAAAGCCGACAAAGCTTAAATTTCACCCTAGCTGATTCTTATGGGGAGGATTTTAGGGGGGAGGGCATTTTAAAAAAAGTTACATTTACCTAAATTTTTGCTCACTCATTGTATTTGTTTTTTATTAATTTAATTTAGTATTTATTTATTTAAAAAAAATTGCTTAAGAGTACACAACAAAAGGAAGCTTGATTTCAATCTTTGAATTAAATTGAAAAAAGTAGCACAAATAAATGCATGAAAAAGAGAAAAGTTTAGGTCTAACACTAGTATTCAGAAATAAAGTAATCAAATGCAAAATAACAGGTCTTATAGTCCTGTATAAATTGAATACATGGCTATTAATCCTGATTCATTAAAATGAATACTATCTTTTGTTGTTTTCTCTACAATAATGACAGACACATATTAGGCTACTCTCACTTTAAGAGCTAGTGCATGGATCCATTAGGGGCCGTTCATGTTTAGTCTAAAAATGTGTGGAAACTGCCGTCCGCGCCACTTGCTCCTCTTTTAAAAAGGGCTCCCTTTCCAACAGTAAGTTTTTAAATGACTGATTTGATCTTATGATATGTTTGGAGTAATTTACTCATACAACCTACATGCTAGAGTTATTGAATGTTTGCGGGAATTTCCCGCATTATAAACGCAAGACCTGCAGGAATGATTCAAATTATGCGCAATACCCACAATCCCGCGCCGAAATTCGAACCCTGATGAATGATGTTGGTGATGCAACAAAGTTGAGAAGTGTTTACCTTTATTCAGATTAATAGTAAGACATTGTGGCTCCTGCTAATGGAATTTGAAAATGTGGAGCCATTTTACCATTCAGATCAGAATAATCCTTAATTAATCTCTTACCTCTTTAGTTCAAAAACCACCAAAGATTGAACATGATAGAGTTGGATCTAGGGGTGGGCGATATGGCAAAAATATCATATCACGATTTTTTTCAGGAAAATCACGATTAACGATTTTATCACGATTCCTTTTTATGTTGGTTTATGTTACTATTTTGTGACTTAGCATTACAGCCAATCTAATGTCCATATTTTAAAAACAAAGCCTTAGGTAAAAAAAACAACAACAAAAAATTGGCAGACAGGGGCGAAGATAAATATATTTGTCATTATTTTCTTTGTTATTAAATATTAAGATCAAAGATACACATTACACATACACAACTTAATATACAAATTAAATAGGCTAAACAGTGCTTTACGTTTTCAGCTACAGGTGTATTTAACAGTAGCATTGAAGAAAGTAATTAAATGAACCAATATGAAAATAAAACAAAAACTTCACTGTATAAATTATACATTGATACTTATTAAAGCTACTATTAAAGTTATCAGTCAAGAGCAGTGAGTGATTTTCTCTTTGCATTTTGTTGTTTTATTCAAATTATCATAAATTCAAATGATCATAAATTACTCTCTCAAGTTGTTTTAAACTCGAATAAGTTTCTTTCTTCTGTTGAAAATAAAAGTTATTTGGAAGAATGTGGGTAACCAAACAGTTGATATACCCCAGTGACTACCATAGTATATTTTTCTCCTATGGAAGTCAATAGGGACCAGCTATACTGTTTTGATAGCCACATTCTTCAAAATATTAATATTAGAAAAATATTAGAAACTATTAGAAGGAAATTAAAACAGGTTTGGAACAACATTAGAGTGCGTAAATGATGAGAGAATTTTTATTTTTGGGTGAACTATCCCTTTAAGGACAAGCGGCAGTGTCTTTACTATTGCTACTGTCTCTTTAAGAGCTGCATGCGACCCGTCTAATATACACGCATTTGACAAGCAGATTTTCTCTCAATTTTCTCAAGTTTGCTTTCACTTTAGACATAACCGACTTTATGTAAACCTTGTGTGTATTTAACAGTATAAGCACAATAAGACTCGAAAGATAACTTAGTCCAGTATCAAGGCGCTGGTAGACAGGCTTTTAGTGCATGTGAGCTTCACATGTACGCGCTGAGAAACGCACACGTTATAACAGCGCATCAGCACGCGAATTAAATGTTTAACTGACAAGGCATTAAAGCACATGCAAATTGTGAACTGCAGTGTCCCGTTCCGCTGCGTTAACATTTTATGTGAATATACGTCGCGTTGTTCAGTATGTTGGGACAGAGGCGCCAGAACAGATATAATGCACGATTCTACGATATTTCTTCAAAAGCAGATCGTGGAGACATTTTAATCGTCCACGATCAAAAATCGTCATATCGCACACCCCTAGTTGGATCTGTATTCAGGACATTTCTGTTCCTTTTTTTATTGAAAGTAAGCTAGGTTTAATTGTTCAATCAAGATGTCCAATTAACAAACAATTTAGTTCCCTAACTATATCATCACTAATTATAAATGTAATTTAATTGAACTTTTTTTCCTATAGAACCAAGCAGCCATGGACAAGAGCCAACAAGTGCAGAGAGCCAAACTGGCGGAGCAGGCCGAACGCTATGATGACATGGCCGAGTCCATGAAGCAAGTAACCGAACTTGGAGAGGAACTGACCGATGAGGAGAGAAACCTGCTCTCTGTGGCCTACAAGAATGTTGTGGGCGCTCGCCGGTCCGCCTGGAGGGTAGTGTCCAGCATCGAGCAGAAAACCGAGGGCAGTGACAAACAGCAGATGGCTAAAGAGTACCGTGAGAAGATTGAGACAGAGCTGAAGGCCATCTGCAAAGACGTTCTGGTAAGCTTTGAAAGGGAAAGAACCAATGATAGGATCATAACAGGTACAGAGCTTGACTTTTTAAATGGAATATTGTGAATAATGTCTTGTCAGCAAGGTTTATTTTTTATATAAACCAGAAGTAGGGTTGGAAATAAAGAACTGATTCTCATTCAGAACCAGTGTTAATTTTGTAAAAAAAAACTAAAAAAGATAACTCTGGAACCGAATAGGGTTATCACGGTACCAAAATTTCTGTCAAATACCAGTCAAATTTCATGGTTCTCTGTACCTGTTGCGGTACCATAGCAAAAACTATTGTAATTTAGTTTTTATTTAACTATCTGAAAATTAATAAGTAAATAATCCATAAATAATTAACATGTAGTCTTCAAATATTGTTCAGTTAAATAAACATTGCATTAGGCTTGCTGCAATAGTCGGTGTTACACAGTGTTTAGCCGCACACCGATTACATCAACTGAACGGGTCTCCCCAATGAAGCGTGAGCCGAACTAAAGTCGCAACACAGAACAGCAGCAGGAGTCCAATTTAATTTATCATGTCACGAGATTGAGGAGCTGACTAGAGTTGCCCAAAGTAACGAAGTCGGTACTGAAATTAAAAAAATTGTTGAGCAGAATCGTAAACACCTCTGATTGCCCATTGTGCTCACACGCTCATCAAATATGTTTGTGATTGGCTACAATGATCAGCGCTTTCAATGACGCTCTTCACCGAGCACTTACAGAGATTACACACGGGAGCGTTTGAAAGCAGGCGTCTATCGGCGGACCGGTCCGCCGATAGACGGCTGCTTGTGCTTTCAAAAGCTCCCGCTCCCGTTTAAAAACAACAACTTTCAAACACTTCCGTGTGCTCTCAAACGCTCCCGTTCGTTGATCATTGTAGCCAATCACAGACATATCCGATGAGCACGATGGACAATCGGAGGTGTTAGGAAGTCAACATTTTTTTAATGCCTCTTCCGAGGCAATCGGAAGCGTCACATTTTTAAGTACCGAAGTCTGTACTTTTGACAACACTTGAGCTGACATTATTAAGAATAATAATGAACCCACCATTCAAGCAATCGCCACACCAGAATTGCTACTAATTTGCATGTAAAATGTGTACGGCCGCATGGGCATTCATAAGCGATTGAAAAGCAAGGTGGAAAGGAGGGAGCAAAGTCGATACTTTGCAGCATGAAAAGTAAAACTTTCATTTAAATTATGAATTGGTTATATACCATTTATATCTTCAATTCAGCCGCAGAGCAAGCTCACTGACTGAGAAAATCTGTCTATTCTGCCCAATAAATCACTTATTTACATTATTTGTATACTTTGTTGGTTATAACGAAATAATTTGCGAGCATGCAGAGCTCACGCTGAACAAACTTTTTTTTGATATTGTTCCAGGTTTTCAGTCAGTCAGTGGCCTAGAGGTCATTGGTTTTGCCCAAAACTGTATCCAGAAAAGCAAAACAATAAGCATTTTCTTTGAATGATCACCAAATCAGCTCTTGGTTGCAAGAGTTGTTTTCTCTCTCAGGAAACTGAAAGTGAAAATTACTCTGTGCAACTGGATAATGCTTTAACGGATCAGACAGGACCATGCCCTCTCCGGCCTGTTTTAGTTGGATTTTTGCCTGAAGTGTCTTAAACGGTGACACATGGAATGTCATGCTTTGCATTTATGACATTCCTTCCCTTTTCCAGATGTTATTTAGACTGCATCCACAAGAATGTGATGTTTAATCTGGCAGTAGGAGGGTAATGGGTTGAAATTGGCTTCTACAAAGGGAGAACCTACTGGACATTACATCTTGTATCCTCTAAACAACCTTACATTTTTGATTCTTCTAAATATTACAAGCCCTATTAGATAGTGAGATGAAGTACCATCTTGAAGTTATGAGGTGCTTGTACCAGTCTCAGCCTCTGACGTGAGTCACGCCCATGGACCATTTGCTGAACACCTGATGCAAAATACAAAATTGGAAACACTTCAGGGATTTCGAAGTCGTCTTCAGGATTTCTTGGAGACATATGTCACGTTTTTTAACGTCCATCTGGAAACAAAGATGCCGTGACGCCAAACCCGCTTGTGGAAGAAGAAAGCCGTTCTGTTTACAACTGTGACAATGAGCGCTTATCAGGACCAATTAAATGCTGGATTTTCAAAAGTATGTGAAGTATGTAAAGTTCACGGCACAGACTCTTTAAAATACGTCCAAGAGTTTTACACACCGGTATGTCATTGTAGGGACATCAACGTTACATTTTCATGCCCCTTAGCATGACGCGGAACAAAACGAACTGTGATTGTTTGCTTTACATGTCAGCCAGACGGCTTCTGGGCGGTCCTTGGCCAATGAAAGCTGCTAAAGAGTCCAGACCTTCTGCTGTCAGTCTGAAGGTCTGGCTACGCGAGACTACCTCGCTGATGGTCCCAATGTTCTTCCCAAAATTGTGTTGGAAAGAAAGAATAATTTTAAATGATGATTCACAACAAGAACAAAATGAAAATGTAAAGTGTATTGCAAAATTAATAGCTATTCACACCAAGTGTGAAGATATCTGTTGGGCTGAGTGGTGCTTTAAGTCTCGCGGTGATACACCATCTGCAAAGAATAAGAAAGTTCAACATTTAGATATTGCAAACAGCCACACTCTCAGAAAATAAAGTACATAATTGTACCTTTAGGGGTACAATGGCTTGTCACTGGGGCTGTACCCTCAAGGGTACAATATTGTACCTTAACCTTTAAAAGAAACAGTACACCATATGTACCTTTTAATGCTTTTTGACCCTCAAAAAGGTACATATATGTACCTTGAGGTCCAATAATAAGCCCTGTGGGGTACGTTAGTGTAGATTGTACGTTGGGGGACAGAAATGGACTCCTACTGTACCCCTGTTTCTGACAGTGCATAAACAAGGACAACTGAGTAAAGTTGTACATAAATGTTTATGGAACAACTTATGAAGCAAAGAATACGACAGTACGCTCCAGAGTTTTGCAGTCAAGTATTTTGAGCAGCTATGAATCTTGATGTGTTTCCATAAAAATGGAAATCTCTAAGAAAATTATGGGCATTCATTGGGCAGAAAGTGTGGGAAGTTGGAACCCTTGTACTTGTTCACTGACAAGGAGTGTGTGAGTTCAGCATCATATTAGTTCTGCTGTTTTTCAAGCTCAATATTACATTGTTACTATTTTGCTGTGATAATCCTGATATGTTATGGGTATTCATTGGTTGGACTGTGAAAACTCATCATATCTTGTGCCTAGGATACACAGTTTTCAGTTTAGTTTCGTCATCTTTGTTCATCCTGGGTGATGGTGAATGATGCAAATCTTTCTGAAGTCCCTTTTGAAATGACCTGTTTTCTCATACTTTGCGTTCAGTCAATTGCGTTTATGACTTTGCTACTAGAAAATGTTCGCTGGAAAAGTAGACCGTTAGAAACGTTACTGTCTTGGACTGCGTGTTCAGGTTCATGTGTCTCTCATCCGCAGCATCTCCTGGACAAGTTTCTGATCCGCAGCACTTCTCCAGCAGAGAGCCAGGTGTTCTACCTGAAGATGAAGGGAGACTATTACCGCTACCTGGCAGAGGTCGCCACAGGAGACGAGAAAGCCAGTGAGTTTCTCTCAAACAACATTTATATAAGATTTGTACAAGATGCACATTTGTCTTTTCTTAGTATAATTTATTTTCATTTGAGAAACAGATCCAAATATTAGATGGTCTTTGATGTTCAACATGGTCTCTGAACGTGAAAGTTGTGCAGCCACACTTCCATCACACACATGCAGATTTTTGGGGGTTTTGTTAACTACCAGTGGAACAGGTCTTTACGTGTGCTTCCACACCCTGAATGGCTGATTATTGAGGGAATGTTGCACAAAATCTTTTAAAACAGAAATTGTTTAAGGCTCAGAATGGAAGCCACACTTACAATACTTACAGGTATACAATATTAAGTAAACACAATGCAACAAGAAATACATGGCAAATACCAGGGTTCAATAAAATACTCAATACTTTTCAGTACTGAATGAAATATGTTTAGAATTAACTTTTGGTCAACTCATTTTATTTTACAGTTTATAAATCCATATGTCTTTAGATTTTGGATAAATGAGATCTTAGAAAATGGCATAATGTTAATTAGGGCTGGGCATTGATACAAATTATTTGATTAGTTTTTGATTCGATTCAATATCGATTCATTTGGATATATATCTGGGACGGTACATGGCAGATTTTCTCTGGGAAAAAAAATCTCAATTAATTCTGTAAACTATATAGGGAGTCAGTTGGGACTGTATTACTATAATATTGAAGATTAAAATTAACTGGTTAAACTCTTAAATTACACACAAGAGAGTTTTTATAATAATGCTATAATTTGCTATAAACTTTATTATTACATAATTATGTTTCTACTCCAATACTTTTTAAAATATTAACATATAAATTATTTATTCAAACATGCATTAAATATTAAAGAATAGTAAACAAATATAATGAATATGTAATAATGCATATATTTAGAAAAATGCTCCTCTAGAGTTCACTTTTCTAGCTGACTAATGAGTTTATGGTCACTGAATGGCTTTTCTGAGGTAAGTTTAACATTGTGACATTGTTTACAGTCTGTTTTATTGATGTCTTCCTGTGGTTGAAACACTGATTGAGCGATTACATGAGAGGATACGGATTTCGATAAGTTGTACGGTATTTTTTTCCGGTATTGTCTGATGTGGATTCATGTTTATTTCGTGCTGTAACTAGTAGTAAAGCGGAAGAGATGATCAGTTCACAAGCGGTTCGCTTGATCTGAGGCGGTAACAGCAATCTGTCACGCCACATTAAAGTGTGCCAAAACTGTATTTATTGTTTGATTTTCATAATGAAATGGACAGAATTTGATACATTTTCATATAACAGTCTTTTCATATCAAAAGTAACAAAGCACAAACAAAGGGGATGGGAAGCACGTTACAATGTTCATTTATCAACTGAAAACAGCATAGACTAAAACATCGATTCTTGGGATTTAAGAATCTATATTGGTTCCTAAAAATGAGAATCAATTAAAATCGAGAAATCTATATTTTTTTAGGGTATTTTTTAAGAGCCTTTTATCAGGGACGAGCCAATGATGCCTTAAAATGCCGTCCTTATTGACAGCCCACTAGGTTTTGGAACAGACCTATAGTGTCCCCATGAAGAGTCTTGCATAACTGCCAATATAACTCTTGTAGTGAATTTAATACCTTGTTTTACTCATTTGTTTGTCCTTGAGCTAATATACTGGCTCTGCTCCAAACTCTCCAGCTGCCTACCTAGAGAAATCATAGGCACGCCAACACGAAGGCTGCTTCTAACACTATGCAGCAAAATGATGCAGCTTATACCCAATACCTTGTTTTAGCCAACATCTATTGCAGCATAAAATATAACTTTGCTTCCCATTTATCACTTAAAGAATACTTTAAATGCTTTGATACCACAGCAAAAACTCCTAATAAAGTTCAAACATTATTAAAGACAAATGAACAGACAATAGAATAGAACATTTACAAATAGTTAGTTACAAATATATTAGTAGTATTCAGGTAGAGAAATTTAATGTGAATCAAGATCTCTTTTGCCTCTTCTTGCATTTGAATGGTTTAAAAATGGTTTAAATTGGCAAGACTTAGAAACTTAGAAATAATAAACTTTCACTATATAATGGTTAAATGCAATTAATCTGAAAATCACATTTCTGTACCTTGGGGCCTGGTTCGTACGGATCAACTACGATCCGTTGCACCCCTAATTAGAAGCCTTGGAAGCTGAAGCTCGCGATTATGGTAAGGGGCGTTACATTTTCGACACGCTTGAGGTGTTTGGCCAATCACAACGCACTAGGTAACCTAGCCAATCAGAGGAGGGGCTTTCTAGAAATCAGCGCGTTTAAGACACTGGGAATAGAGGAGCTCCAATAATGTACAGTATGTGAAAAATTATGTGCTTTGAACATTTAAAGCTTGTTAACCTATTCTATTACACCTAATAATCAAAATAATGAACTTTAAAAAAAAGCATCATTTGACCTCTTTAAGCCAAGTATCTCAATTATAAATGCCTTATTAGATACTTTAAAGAATTGATTGAAAAAACCCCATCTTATTAAAAATGCTCTTTATCCAAATATATGTGCATTTTTGTGCTTATTAGAAGAGTGAGCTGTTAGCTTAGCAACAGTTTGGAAGAGAGTGTGAGGTTTCCTTAAAACCACTACCTGATCGTGTTTGTTGCTTTTGAACTCAAGGGGTCAGTCAGTTAACACTCTTCATAGAGATAGAATCACATGAAGTAGCCACAGACTCAGAGTTTTCATTAATTATATATTTGGAAATGAAGGATGGAGGTTTAGATCTGAAGGTCTTGTGTCCTAGTTCATAAAGCTCTTGAGACACAAGCTGCTTGCAGATTAATTTGAGAACGTCCAGTGTGACGTTTTCTGCCTCCTGTGCCTATCCTCACTGTAGCTAATATCTCTACTTTATTACAAAAAACTAGCCCAATCTAGTGATTTGGTTGTGAATTGGGCAGCAAGTTGCAGTTGTTGATTTTTGTGTGCATCCAGCAAGGACCGTGCAAATGTTTATTGTTACTGCAGCTCCAGATTCAGGAGCGCTGCAGTGCCTTTCCTCAGTATTGTTGCAGGAAACACTGCAGCACAATCCTGCTCCACCTTCTTTCATTTCATTAATGAGGCTATTGAGTGATTTCTCTTCACATGTGGTCCTTGGCTGAGTATGTCAGTGGAAGTAATAATTCACTCTTTCCGATAGATGCACGAGGTTATTAGGGCTGCTTCTTCTCCCTGCAGGGTTTGATGAATTTTTAAGAGCCTGGTGTGTTTCTATGGCAGCACAGGAGTGAATGATCTGACTGAAGCTGCCATCTGTGGAAACGACAGGACCAGACTGTGCAGCAGATCCTAGATCAGTCTATGTTTATATAGTATTACAGTTAAGCTGCAGGTTTTTTATAGATTCTTACGAGAGAGGAAAGAATATCGCTGATCTATTTGAGCTTAAGCATCCGCTGACCTACTACTGTCAGTATGATGGGCTGCATAATCATCGTCATGGCAACAGCATCTGGCTTATGTGTGTTGTCCAGCTGGGTGTCGGCAGTAGGCAGAACCTCCTGCGGGTGGGTTTAATATATGCACCGCTTGGTCACTGTCTCCTAAAGCTCTTCAAATGAACAATTACTACTGCTCATCAGGCACGGTGTGTGAAACACTTTTACAGAGCTGGCTATCTTCAAATATTTATGTATTTCTCTCTGAGCACAGATCAATACAGGCAACCGCAAGTGAACTATATTGACTATATGAACAAAATGTTAAAACGTCTGTTTTAATGGTCTCATACACAAGGCCAAGGAGAGGGCGTGAAACTGTCTTTAGGACACTGGCCAAATAAAAAGCACATTTAAATCCGCTTCAGCAAATCCTTAAGAATAAATTAATATTTTACATGCACTACTCTTATGATCACCAAGGATGTATTTATTTGATATTGTGAAATATTACAATTTAATATGACTTTTCTGTTTTAATATATTTTAATATATAATGTATTCCTGTGATGTCAACCGAATTTTCAGCATTATCACTCCTGTCTTCGGTGTCACATGATCCTTCAGAAATCATTCTAATTTGCTGTTCAAGAAACATTTCTTATTATTATCAATGTTGAAAATTGTCGGGCTGCTCAATATTTTTGTGGAAACTTGTGATGATTTTTTTTTAGGATTCTTTGATGAATAGAAAGTTTAAAAGAACAGGCTTTATTTGAAATAGAAATCTATTGTAATATTATAAATGTCTTAACTGTCTTTGACCTTGCTGAATAAACATTAATTTCTTTAAAAAAAAAAAAATAATTAACTCCAAACTTTTGAGTGGTAGTGTATATTGTTGTATATTGTTGGCCTTAATTTGTTCTGTTTTGTAGGAAAGTATGAAATGATTCTTGCATAAATAATTTTTGTGTTTGTTTACAGACATCATCCAGAAGTCTCAGGAAGGGTACCAGGCCGCCTTTGACATCAGCAAAGACAACATGCAGCCCACTCATCCCATCCGCCTGGGCCTGGCTCTCAATTTTTCAGTCTTTTATTATGAGATCCTGAACTCTCCAGAGCAGGCCTGTGAACTGGCCAAGAAGGTTAGAATGGATGCTCATGAAACTCAAAGCTCATACACAGAATAATGCCCCTTGAGCTTTTGTGTTGAATTAATGTAATGCTTAGTATTATTTATTTATCCATGTATCTGTTTTTATCTAGGCTTTCGATGATGCCATTGCTGAGCTGGACCAGTTAACTGAAGATTCGTATAAAGACAGCACACTCATCATGCAGCTACTTAGAGACAATCTGACAGTGAGTTCTTGTTTTGTGATATTAACCCAGTGAGAATATATGTGACGAACTGAGAATTTCTTGACTGATAATAATGCAGATAACTGATTTTGCTAGCATTTAACCCTCACCTAATTAAAAATGACGTATTATAATATCATTGTAATCATTATAGGAATCAGTAAAAAACTCATACAGATTGGGCATTCATTAGAAATGTCTCAATTAGTACAATATAGCAAGTTTATTTGTTTTACTTGTACAATCTTTGCAGGTATTCAAGTGTGAAAATCCTTAAATGCTTGTTCATATGTGAGATACTATTGTATTCAAAAACAGCTAGATGGTGTTCAATGGAATGGGAAGCAGACATGTTTTTTTCAGAGTTGAACTACTTTTAAAGGACTAATGAAATGGAAAAACAAAATGTCCTTGATATTTACACATATAAGGGGTTACTCTATCTTAAAGCTCCCCAGTGTAAAATACGATTTTCCACCCTCCTGAAATTGGTGCTATAAAGTTCGCCAATCACAGCAGTTCTTGCTTTCTAAAAGACGGACACACAAAGTGCTTGTCATATATCACACCTATTCAGTGTTTTCAAACAGATCATCTTTATTTTAGGTTTCAGACATTTAAATACACAAGTACTTGCAAAACAATACATTTATAGTTTGTGTCTATGGAAGCGACAATAATAATCCTTTTATATTACAATATGACGAAGTGTTTTATTCATATCAGATACACATTGTATAGATAACTATATAGTGTTCTATATTCTTCTCCCAGTTCACCGGTCACTTACTTTCTTGTTTTTCTGGAGTAGAGGGTGAATTTACCTGATGTAAATCTGACAGATCCGATTCTCTGCACTGCAGTGTAAACTAGCATGGCGGCGCCCATTGTGCGTTATGGGTCTCACTAATATAATCATTATAAAGGTTTTTAAACGACGAAACACATTCACGTACACATGTGAGAATGTGAATATCAGATTAATCCTGATATAGTTAAGTTTTTGAGTAAAAAGGGAACAACAAAATAAAAGCAATACATTTGTCATACTGCACTATTGTGGCTGGGGTGTGTCACGTGACAAGCATGCCATGTCGCCATGGAAATTATAAGGTGAAACGTTTTAAAATAAGGGTCGCCTTTAAAACCTTCACGCTTTGGGGTCAGCTAGAATATTTTAAACTTGCATGCGAAAGGGTTAAATAATCACACAAGGTGATTTACTAAGGTTTGCGCTAATTTACTGTTATTTGCACCATTATTTACCACCTAAAAAAGCTTGTCTTAAACAAGACACTAATTTGCGCTGCTCTTGGTAGATTGTGTTGGTCATTATGGAAATGATCCGACAGCGTCTGTGTTTTTTAATTTGCATGTCGTTAGAAAAATACGCGCATAACTTTCCACTCCCATCGCCGCCTTTTTGGAATTGCACTCTCACGCTAATTTACCCCGTTTAGTAAATCTGGCCCTAAGTGTTTTGATGGTGAAAATGAGGAAGAAAAATTAAAATTATACAAACTATCCTCCAGAAATATAATATTAAGATCTGAATCTGAAAATGAATTTGACAAATTTAACTCAAATACAGAGCTTATGATACGAGACATTTAAAAAAAAATCATATACACACATAGCTTTTTTGAAAATGTTACTTAATGGAACAGCCAAAATATGTACAATTCCATATTACTTACTGATGATCCTGATTATAAAGCTCAAATACAAGTTAACCTTGTATAGATCTTGAAATAATTCTCAGAGAGTGATGGGACTTTACCTGGCTGTATCTTTCCATGCGTGCACACACCGATGGAAGATGCCGGTTTGGTCTTACGTCCACATTACAAAAAACAATGGTGCAGGAAAATATGCTGTGCGCTTTAGCAGTTTAAGTTTACAGCTGTAATTGGTGTTAATAAATATTTCATTATCTCAGTTATCAGCAAATTAAAAGGTATGCAGCCCTAGATGTATCAAGCTCCTTTCTACCCTTTTAATTTTCTGTGTTTAAGATGTCAGAAATATACCGAAATGTAAGTGGATAAATGTGTCCTCTTTGATTTTCAGCTGTGGACCTCTGATAATCAGGCCGACGGTGAGGACACAGAGGAGGGCCGGGAAAACTAAAGCCAACTCTACAAAGAACCTTTTCAGTCAGCACAGCGAGAGACAACGCTGACGCTTTTACAGTTCCAGCTTCATACTCACCAGCCCGTCATTTGTGTGTGTGTGTGTGTGTGTGTTTGGATTTGAGAGTGTGAAGGAAAGACTGTGTTTGTGTACGTGTGTTTGTTTGGGGGAGGGGGGGAGGGGGCAAACAGCAGTTGTTTGTCTTTAAAATGTGTTAATTGTGGATTGGAGAACGCAATATAGTTTGTTGGCTTGATGTGTGTTCATGTAAAAATGCTCACTGGGATGCTTCTGCATCACTGATGCGAGTCACCATGAAGCCAACATCAACTTTGTTGTAGGTGCATATGTGAGAGAAAGAGAGAGTGAGTATGAAACCGTTTGTGAGTTTGCTAGGGGAGCAATTAGTGATGGGTTTCTTGTGGCTTAGACTGAATTCTTCATTTTCCTAAAGAATCGTGGGAAATAAACCAAAAGTCAGTATGAACGAATACTTGTGTCAGATTGGGCTTGTGCAAGACATTCTACTTCAGTTGTCAAGTGTTTGATTTCTCATTGGTTAATAACGCATACAATCTCTGTCAACCAGACCTAAGATCAAAAAGACTTGACACATGGCTTATACTGTAACTTTGATATAAAAGTCTTGTTACCGGAGTAACGCTTTTCATGTGCTTATCTGATTAATACCGTTTTCTATTAGGATTTTCGGTTTTGTTTTATTTGTACTACTACTTACTAAATCTGTTTTTAGTTTGTTTTGTTTACTCTTTTGATACTTGCCTAAAATGCATGTGGCTTTAGTTAATCAGGGTGACTGGAGTTGGCTGATTGGGCTGCCTAGAAACTGTCTTTGAATTTTCATACAGAACACTCAGCATTATTGTTATTTGTTATGGAGGGTGGGCGGAGGGATCTGGATTTCATGTTAGTGGAATTAAAACAGATAAAACACAAACCACATGATCTCTTGTTCTTTTTGCCTTGCATTCAGTCTGGCGTTTTTTGAAACCTGGCTGTTTTCAAAAGATCCTATTTCTGGACTTGAAATATTCATTTAGTTTAGTGCTTGCTTGGGAAATGGGGTTTGTTTCTGGGACACAAATACAATTAAAAAGGATTTTCAAGTAAAACAAAAAAGGGGGGATGCGGGGATACTTACCCAAAATTGAAAATCTGCATAATTTTCTCTACCTCATGTTGTTCCACATCTTTCCTGGAACATAAAAGGAGAATCTGGCATAATTTTTGGCAGAATCTGCGGTCTTGTTTTTTTCTCACACAACAAAAAGGAATAGGAAATGAGGGTGTCAAAGCTACTGCAGAGAATGTCAAAAAAAAAAAAAACATTGACTACAGGAGACTTGGAATACACAAGTGCACAAGTTGGATTAACTCCACAGAAGAAAGTAAATTTGGAACAACGTGACGGTCAGTAAAATATTTCTTTTAACTTTAAATGTGAGACGCTTGCTTTAATAGAAAACCTGTTCTTTGGCTTTGTGGTCAAGTGGTTATCTAATGTCTTCTAAGACCTGATTTACATTCAGAGCAGGAAATGGGTCATATAATCTCTGTGGAAGCTGCAGTCATTTGAGTTTGTAAAGGCCTTCGAGTCCTGCACCAGATTCAGTGGACAAGAGAGGTGACTTTCAGGACAGGTGACTCTGGCAAATGCTGACTAATTTACATGACCTGAACTCACCAGTGTGCTCTAGTCATGAGCACATGTTGATTTGTTGTTCAGGTCATGATGCCTCTACAGTGCTGAGCACACAGTGATTACTTTAAATGCCATACTGCATCCTGCTTGTGGAAAACCTGGACTGATATGGGCAGTTTTAAAATGTATGTAGATTAATAAAATCTTTACAAGTCATGAACATTAGTGAATTTTGGTGGCTAGAAATTCCTTTTTGAAACTGGAATTATTTTTTATTTTATTTTTTTAAATCATTATCCAGAAGTATGTAAAGTAATTCAGTTGTGAAAATGTGTGGGGTTTTTGGCAGGGTGTTTAATATAACGTAATATAATTAATAATATTATTATTAATATGGATTATTATTAATATATGGAAATATCTGAGTTTTATCAATTGGAAATTACAATTTATAAAAATCCATATTTCCAGGTTTTATTATTAAATATGTTACGTTATATTATACACTTTGGCAACACCTTGAAAACTTCAGTAGTTCAATAAAATCTTAGAAAGTCATCGAAATTATTAGGGAATGCACAATTTGGTGGCTAGAAATTGCTCTTTGAAACTGGAATAATAATAAAAAAATATATAAAAAAACCCTGATCCAGTAGTCCAAATAATTTACTGAGCAAAATGTGTGGGAACACTGGTTTTGCATATGTATATGATATAATATAATATAAATCTCTGGGTGCTCCAGTTTTCACCACAATCCAAAAACCTGCAGCATAGGTGAATTATCAGTAGGTGTCAACGAGTGTGTGAGTCCTGTGATGGACTGGTCATCTGCCCAGGGTGTCCCCTGCCTGTGGCCAGACATGCTGGGATAGGCTCCAGCGACCCTGCAGAGGACACATGGATGGATAATATAAAATAAATATAGAAAATCAGGGAATTTTAACATAAAATAAATATATCAATATATATATCCGCTTGTCCATCCAATGAAATGAACTCTAGTGTCCCTGTATGTCTGGACCGCTGCTTGAAAAGGCACTGTTCCTCTCAGTTTGGGTGTGTCAGTGAAGAGCCTCGGCCTAAGGCTGTGGGATGGGCCCGTGTTGCCATGGAGATGGACAGACTGCATTGAACAACAGTATTTATGTGGAAAGGGAATGAGTAATCAGCAGGAAGGGATGGGAGACAGAAACTTCTCTGAGTAATGACAAAGCACACTGTCATGCGAGACAATACATGTGGATTATTAAACACTTCAGAAGGAAACTTTGATATGAGCACCACCAGAGCCTTTGTAATGTGAAAGTCGTTTTTAGCAGCATTTACACAAAAAGCTAATGATATTTAAAAGGACAAAGAACACAATTCAGGTGCAGTTAGGGCAATATGGAAGGATATAAACAACAACATTGTTCATGAAATGATTAAATACATAATTAAAATTTGCAATCACTCTATAAATATACAATGAAGTGTGCGGGATACAATGTTGTGGGGAAAAAATGCTACCAATAACTGCATGTGTGGCTTACGCGGACACTCACTCACTCGATAACAGGCAGACAGACACATCTTCACTACCAACATCCAGCATAGACATTTGTTCATGACATGTGGTGTTATAATTAAAAACACAGAATGTCTCAGTAGAAAATCCCGATCAGATCAAAGCAGTGCAGTGCAGCTCAGCACTGCGGATATCTGCACTGTCAGTAGTTCTTCAAGGTCTGTTACTCCCCCTATTGGTGATCTTCAGCACAGTCATCTATTCTACAGGCTGTTACAGTAGAACTCACTCATGAACTATGACTGATAACTAAACAAGTAAACAGTCTGTGCAAGTAAATAAAAGGCAACACTGATCAAAGACTATATTTCCTCTCCCTTCAGTATCCTGTCCTGTTTGATCAAAGCAATTAATTATCACTACTATATATAGTAGTGATAATTAATTGCTTTGATCAAATAGGACAGGATGCTGAAGGGAGAGGCAATACAGTCTTTGATCAGTGTTGCCTTTTATTTACTGGCACAGTTAAGCAAGTAATCAAATGTTAAAAGAATCAATATTATTGTCAAATGTTAAAATAATCACTATTATTTGGGTTGAAGTGCAATCAGTTATTGTTAAATTACTTTTTGTTAAGTGCGCATTTCTTTGATTTGGCCATTTTATGTCCCAGCTTATATTTTCATTTAACAAACAGACTAAAGTAACTAACTTTCAATATTAACCTAAAAAAAATTATAAAAATAAATTAAGAATCAAATAAACATAAACTATTTTAATATTTGTTATGTATAATTCTTTCAAAATCACAAATACAACAAATTTGCCCCTTATCTTATCTTTTTTTTTTTCTTGTTTTTTTTTTTAAGTTACAGTAGGCTACTTGTTTACCATGGAGAAAACAGTGTCATTTTAATTGTTTCATTTACGGTCAACCAATACGTTTTTCAATTGATGCAAATAGAATGGAAATGTTATTTAAATGTAATTGTGTATATTTAGGATACATAAAATGTTAGCTATGGAATTAGTCTTTGCAAGACAACGGAGGCAAATGTGACAATGAAACACTGTGGTGGAAATTTTTATGACTTTTCTTTATGACAACAATCTCAATGCTTCCTTTAGTCGTTAATGCATAGTAGTAACCGTATTAACACAATTTAATATCTAAATAATAAACTATAAATATTTAACAAAGCCATTTTCAAATTCTACATTAAATTAACTCAATTAATAAATTCAATCATTTATTTTTCCCTTTAACACATTCGTCATTGTCACAAAAGTCAACTATTCGTCGTTCATAAAGCTTATTAGACATTATCTACGGGCTCTGACATTTTTCATCCAATCATCATCCAAACCGGTGAGCGACTGTTGCGTTTTTCTCATGCGCGTGCTCGGTGGATGACGTACCCGCGGGTATATATGTGACGGCTCAGTCCGTCCCATTCCTCCCGAAACCCCCGGCTGTCAGTGCTGTGTGAGTGCGTGTGTGCTCCGGAGCTTGCCTCGGCACACATTATATAAAAAATAAAAAAAATACAAAAAAAATTAAAAACTTTTAAAAACCCCAAAAAATCCTCCTTTTTTTTCTTTTTTTTTTTTTAATAAATAAAAATTGGTGAAGTGGAAGCTGGAGGCCTTGAAACATCGCAACAACCCCGAAAAGATAACGACAGTCTGTGAGCTCGGCCTAGCGGTTTGCTTGATTCGTTGCATTGGATTTTTTCGCGTTTTCACATTTTTGTTACCCTTATTATTTGTCATTTTAAACGAAGAACCAAACGCTTAAATCGTTCCAGAAATAATCTTTTAGTCGACGATTTTAAATTGTAAAAATTGGCGTGTTTAGAATAGCTTGACAGCTAACTGTATTCTGACGTAGTTGATCTCACGCGCTGCCGCGAAACACCTAAATTTCTGCAAGTTCACAACTGCGACCGAAGAGAAAATGAACCCCAGCGCTCCTAGTTACCCCATGGCCTCGCTGTATGTTGGGGACCTGCACCAGGACGTGACTGAAGCCATGCTCTACGAGAAGTTTAGCCCGGCCGGTGCCATCCTCTCCATCCGCGTGTGCAGGGACATGATCACCCGCAGGTCGCTCGGCTATGCCTATGTCAACTTCCAGCAGCCTGCAGACGGTGAGTGTGGCGTAACTGTGTAAAAGATGCCTTTTACGCTAGTGACACGTTGAAAAATAAATGCGTTTTATCAATATAATGCATATTCATTGAGAATCTTGTTAGTAGTGACCATATGCAGCACCGTATTTTATGAATCTGTGTGTTGTCGGTTGATTATAAAGGGTTTAAGATGAGGGATGCACGCATGCATATACCGCCGCGTGATGTTGCTTGACAGCAGTGACTTGCATGATTGTCATATTTAGGGCGTGGGTGGGGCAAAGTGTGCAGCAAAGATAAAATCCCATCAACTGTCTCGATTGTCAGGAAAGTGTACCGAACACATTGATTATGCCTGTTTGTTCAAAAGTGCAATATTTAATGTGGTTATCAGGAACATTTCAAAACTTCAAAATGTAGGGACTAAGCAATGTCCATGTAATGTATTTTTCACTTTTATTCTAGGCCGAATTAGTCTAGTTATTCAGATTTATATTTTTTATTTTACTTGAGACAAAAATATGCCCTCGTTTTTAGTCAATTTCGATAACTATTGTATATCTAGGCACCACAGACAGGTGAAAATTAAGTAGTAGATATGACCATATACTTCCCCAGTTGATTAATCAAAAGTACATTGTGACGATTTTATTTCACGTTCACTTTTCCAGAACAGGAATCAGAATATTGGATAAAGCCAGGTTCAACATTTTTCATTTTGTTGCTCTTGGAGTGCAAGGTTTTTTACAGAAGGGATTTTGGATATCTATTTTATCAACCCATAAATCAGAATAAAATAACATTTATTATTAATGAAATGTCATACAAGTCAGGCAAAGGATATATGAACACACCCCTCTGTAAAAACTTTCAGAATATAAATAGGAATAAAACTGGAAAGTTTGCTGAATCCAAATGCTACTAGTGATGGAAGTTCGGATCATTTTACTGACTCGGATCTTTGAATCTCGTTCAGCAAAATGAACAAATCTTCTTTTTTTCAAGTCATTTAGTTCATTTCATAAGTTTACACTTTATGTTAAGGTGTCATTGTTACAGTGTAATTATACATTTAAGTACTAATTAATAATAATTAACAACATGTACTTACTATAGGGTTAGGGTAGGATTAGTATTTGGTTTAGGGATAGTTGCATGTTCTTATGCATAATTTACTGTTATTACTATGTAATGTACTATGTTAGTACATGTAACATATGTAACAAGGACACTGTCAAATAAAGTGTTACCGAGTATAATTAAAATGATACATGTTAATTGCCAAATTCCCCACCACATCTTCTTAAAGGGGACCTATTATGCAAAATTCACTTTTATAAGGTGTTTGAACACAGATGTGTGTCCACAGTGTGTGTAAATAACCAGCCTATAATGGTAAAAATCCTCCCAATACTTTTTTTATAATCCCCATAAATCATCATCAATCTCTCAGAACAAGCCGTTTCAAATTTCCCCCTACTCCTATGTAAGAGTTGGGAAGCCCCGCCCACGACGGGTGATGATGTGAGAAACAGCAGTCCCAAATTATAACCGTGAACTAAACCATACCTGCTCTATCTCCATGCAGCAAATATTTTCTGTCTCTGTGGGCATCCTAATACAGTTCCCACACGAGCATCTATACAGCAGTTTATAGGTTAAAGCTGCCGTCGGCAAGTCTGGCAGATTGGGTCGATTAGCCAAAATTTTGAATGTTTACAACTCTCATGCCCCTCCCCACTACCAGCGAGCACCCTCCCATCGAGGTCGTGCTCGTCAGTGCGTCACTGTGCGTGTGTACCTGATTTTCTGTGAACGCGTCCGTCTCTTCAGCATCTATCAACACCATGGACTCGGAGGTAGGCTGCCCTGGCTAATCTATCCATAGATAACAATAACCGAGGAATTGGAAGCTTGTTAGTAGATTTTCTCTCCGCCATCACGCTTCATGCAATCTCCAGGCGAACTTCAGGCGTGGCGTGTGCATGTGATTAACGTGCGCGAGTGAGGGGGGATCTGTGGCGTGTGCACGACCTGTGATTGACAGTCAGATCTCACACCCCCCTGCGCTGATTGGACCGGATGAAGCGGGAGCGCTGGATTTTTGCAAAACAAATAACACGCTCCAGGTGGAGTTAGAAGCTCGGGTTTTTTTCTAAAACCACCTTATTTATGTTGTTCTGTCGGATTATAGTGTCGATTACACTGAATATGATCAAAAAAATGTTGCCGACGGCAGCTTTAACATGGCGGTACAGGCTAGTTGATGAGATGAATAAACATAACTCCACCACAACAACTAAGTTACATAAATGTATCCACTAACCATTCAGAAACGTCCATGTACAGTCTAACAGTTGCAGCCTCTTCTTGAGTCTCTCCATCAGTGTCTGACTCCGGTTCAAACATGTAGGGCTGCACTCCGCTACTGGGTATTATTGACATTTTGCCTGAGAGAATTTCGGCTTTTATGTTGTTCCAGTATCCAAAGCTCGTGTAAAGGACAGGCCGTCGTCCGAAGGGACGTCTGCATTTAAAGGGACACCCAAGAAGGGGCAACTTTGACAAGCTATAATAAAAAATCTGGGTGGTATTTTGAGCTGAAACCTCACAGACACATTCTGAGGACATCAGAGATTTATATTACATCATGTGAAAATGGGCGTAATATGTCACCTTTAAGCAAACATTGATCACATTTCGATTAAGAAAAAACTATAATGCAGCCAAGGCCAAACAAGTATCTTTGCTTTAACAACTTGTTTCCCCCATCATATGGATAAAGTTTAAAGCATTAACCAACTCTTTTATTACCACATTCAATAGGTTTGAAACCCCCTGCCTTAGCCTTGTGGCTCTCACGATGAACGAACGACTCAAATCCAAAGACTCAATTGGTGAACTGATCATTTCTGTTTCCGGTACAGACTGCATTGCCTTAGCCTATGGGGTAATCACATGATGAACGAACGACTAGAACCCGAAGATTCGAGAGGTGAACTCTCGAGAGGTTCAGCCCATAGGATTTTGCGCATGCGTGGTCATCGCAAATTGAACGAATCTCTCTCTGAGACAACTTGTTATTCCTGAGTCATATTAAAGATTCATGATGGACCCATCACTAAATGCTACTGAAGTGGAGATTTCTGGCTGAGTGCAAGAGAAGAAATTCATTTTGATTTAGTGGATTAATAACTGTTTTCGCTTCCAGCTGAACGGGCTTTAGACACAATGAACTTTGACGTCATCAAGGGTAGACCTGTCCGCATCATGTGGTCTCAGCGTGACCCCTCTCTGAGGAAAAGCGGTGTTGGAAACATCTTTATTAAAAACTTGGATAAGTCTATTGATAACAAAGCCCTTTATGACACCTTCTCTGCGTTTGGCAACATCCTGTCATGCAAGGTAAGGCACATACATGCTCTTGAAAGTGCTTTGCAGTGATTTGATAATGTGAATGTTATCATTTTTGTGCATGACTCGTGCTTCTGTTGGTCAGTGGGTGCATGATTTTATGCCTGATATCCTTTCTTAAGGTGGTTTGTGATGAGAATGGCTCGAAAGGCTACGGCTTTGTGCACTTTGAGACCCAGGAGGCTGCTGAAAGAGCCATTGAGAAAATGAACGGCATGTTGCTGAATGACAGAAAAGTGTAAGTGAGATTTTGGTGTTTTTTCCCAAACTTAAGCATTAGGGTGAAGGAAAATTGCTAAAGGAACCTGCCAACTAACGTGGAAAGTGACTTGATTGATTAGCAGACTTGATTTGGATTTGAAGTGTGTGTGGAAGGATTGGACCAAGTGCCATGAAAGAATTTTTACAATATATTTTTGCCAATATAAAATATGGTTACAGTTTTCTTTAAAGGTGACGTAGTTACATTGTACTTATTCAAATAAGTACTGAGTAATATTAATTATCTACATGTACTTACTATAGAGTTGCGGTTAGGGTTTAGTTTGGTTTAGTTACTTGTAATTATGCATAATCTACAGTATTACTATAGTAAGTACATGTAGTAACATGTAAGTAAATGACCTTAAAAAAAGGCTTACCTAAAATATTTGCTGGTGATATAAAATTACGCAATATTCTGACATTTTTTAATTTTAGATTATATTTTAGATTGCCTATTCCTGCATTGCAAAAATTGCTTTAGAGTATTGGTGCATTATCACAGACATATAAAATCAGGTTGCATCCGAATATGCCTACATCCCCAAGCGGTTTGAGCTGTGTGAGCTGAAGCTGAACAATGAATGAACATCGACAAACCGAAGCACTTTCCTAGTGGGTTAATAAACTCAAACAAATTTATATGAGATAACACAGTACAGCTTTTATATTTATTCACAAAATGACATGAACCTGAACTAAGTTCTAGTCTGAACTATTGTCTAGTCAGAAAGAATGCATAACTCCCGACTGTGCGCTTTTTCTGTAACATGCGCTAAAGCACAAAGAATTCACAACACTAGTGTTACAATAGTGTTCTCATTATAATGTCATGTATATGAAAGTTTGCTGCTGCATTTAATTGTATTTTCTAATAACTGTTCTTCATTTTGGATGGCATGCTGTCCCAACACTAACTAATCAGACCTTAAGGTACCGCCCATTATACCAGAACCAGTCACATGATCATTTTCACGATTGATTGTCCCTGTTACTTTCGAGTACTTGAGTACTAGTGCCCATCCCTAATTACGAAGATATACACCGATCAGGCATAACATTATGACCTCTGACAGATGAAGTGAATAACACTGATTATCTCTTCATCACAACACCTGTTAGTGGGTGGCATATATAAGGCAGCAAGTGAACATTTTGCCCTTAAAGTTGATGTGTTAGAAGCAGGAAAAATGGGCAAGCGTAAGGATTTGAGCGAGTTTGACAAGGGCCAAATTGTGATGGCTGGACGACTGGGTCAGAGCATCTCCAAAACTGCAGCTGCAGTGGTCAGTATCTATCAAAAGTGGTCCAAGGAAGGAACAGTGGTGAACCGGCGACAGGGGCATGGGCGGCCAAGTCTCATTGATGCACGCGGGGAGCGAAGGCTGACCCGTGAGGTCCGATCCAACACACAAGCTACTGTAGCTCAAATTGCTCAAGAAGTTAGTGCTGGTTCTGATAGAAAGGTGTCAGAATACACAGTGCATCGCAGTTTGTTGCATATGGGGCTGCATAGCCGCAGACCAGTCAGTGTGCCCATGCTGACCCCTGTCCACCGCCGAAAGCGTCAACCATCAAAACTGGACCACGGAGCAATTGAAGAAGGAGGCCTGATCTGATGAATCACGTTTTCTTTTACATCACTTGGATGGCCAGTTGTGTGTGCGTCGCTTACCTGGGGAACACATGGCACCAGGACGCACTATGGGAAGAAGGCAAGCCGGCGGAGGCAGTGTGATGCTTTGGGCAAATGTTCCGCTGGGAACCCTGGGGTCCTGCCATCCATGTGGATGTTACTTTGACACGTACCGCCAAGTCCAATCCATGGAGGCCCCACCTCACAACTTAACGGACTTAAAGGATCTGCTACTAACATCTTGGTGCCAGACACCACAGCACACCTTCAGGGGTCTAGTGGAGTCCATGCCTCGACGGGTCAGGGCTGTTTTGGCAGCAAACGAAGGACCAACGCAATATTAGGAAGGTGGTCATAATGTTATGCCTGATCGGTGTATATTGTATATTGTTGAAAAGGATGCTAAATGTGTAGATACATTTTAAGTTCCATTTCTTAGCCCCTTGAAATAACTGTTGAGATTAACTACAACCTCGTATTGATCGCTCCTCTTTGCCATCAGGTTTGTAGGGCGCTTCAAATCTCGCAAGGAGAGGGAGGCTGAGCTCGGTGCAAGAGCCAAAGAATTTACCAATGTGTACATTAAAAATTTTGGGGAAGATATGGATGATGACAAGCTCAAGGACGTCTTCAGCAAATATGGTAATTTGTTTTGAACTATATAAAACCACTAAAACTACAATTTCTCTCTTGGTTTATACATTTCAAAAACATTTTTTTCTGATTTGGTAAGGTAATTCTATGAGCATCCGTGTCATGACTGATGAAAATGGGAAGTCCAGAGGCTTTGGATTTGTGAGTTTTGAGAGGCACGAGGATGCGCAGAGGGTCAGTTCAGCTTTAAATGTGGTCAAACTAACGTACTTGACTTTCTGGAGTAAATGTAACCATAGGATGAACAGGTACCAAAAAACGGTTTTGATCTCTTGGAACAGGCTGTGGATGAGATGAATGGCAAAGAACTGAACGGGAAGCTCATCTATGTGGGTCGCGCTCAGAAAAAAGTGGAGCGCCAAACTGAGCTCAAGCGCAAATTTGAGCAGATGAAGCAAGACCGTATGACTCGCTACCAGGTCAGTAAAGTTGAACTGACTTCTGCAGCCTTGTCAAATTCAGTGTTTCCTTTTTAGTGGACCGCACTGGCCAAAATGGCTGCAACAGTGACTTTTTAGTCCATGGGCCCCATGTTCTTTTATAGTGGATACTGGGGACATAAGTGGCTATGTACAATAGTTTCTTATTTATGGACCTAAATTAGGCTGTGTAACTGCATTTGGTTCTTGATTGTATTTATAGGGTTCATACAGAGTTTTGAAAGTTTGGAAAATGCTTGATTTTAACAGTTATGTTTTAAGGTTTGAAATGTGTTTGCATTTTGAATATCGAATTGTCACGCGAGCACATGGAAGAAGTACACGCGATAGATTGGCAACTGGAAATTGCATTCGGATGTCCTGTCTTCATCAACGGTTCAAAGCAAGTCCAAGGTCTTCATGAGACCATATAAATGGAGCTGCTGAAAGAGATGTATGGAATGTCTATGTCTGCATATTGCAAAAAGGAGACACTGAAACAGTTTTTATTAATACTTGAAATGATTCCTACAATAGGCTGATTTTTTATTGTAAATATAGTCTT
This sequence comes from Leuciscus leuciscus, assembly GCF_965113295.1. Lineage (NCBI taxonomy): Eukaryota > Metazoa > Chordata > Actinopteri > Cypriniformes > Leuciscidae > Leuciscus > Leuciscus leuciscus. Next base: position 16,173,531 of record NC_138736.1, on the reverse strand, counting down.
ATTATTAGGTGTGTGAATCTTCACTGGTCTCATGATTCAATTTGATTTACAATTATCATGTCTTCGATTCGATATCACGATGCGTTGCATCCTTAATATTCTATATGATTGTACATGGTTACATTTTCGTCAATGAATACAAGCAGTCAGATACATGAACTCCCTTTTTGTTTGATCTTCTCCAAGAAAGTACACTTCCTGAATGTAGCAAACATCAAGCAAAGGTTAAGTCTGAATCATAATCGAAACATGAGGGAAGTGAAGATTCACACCTCTAGAAATTAGTGTTAACTTTCTTCTCCTACGTTCTTTTGTTTTGATATCCGGATTGGCAGCGCAGCTGAAAGTTGCATTCATGGTGTGCCATCTACCGTACTTTGGTTCTACCGTAGTTTGGTTCTCAGCTGTTTTGCATATAGGCTGATATACATCTAATTATTCACTGAACCCTTGAAAAGCACCACTGCCACTGCTTGAAAGTGCTTGAATTTCACTCTTAAATATCTGTACGAACCTTGTAATAGTTTATTAAATCTAGTGCATTGTAAGTGCCCTCACAGATGCAGTTCTTCATTGTCATTTGCTCTCTTTACAGGGTGTCAATCTCTATGTTAAGAACTTGGATGATGGTATTGATGATGAGCGTCTTCGTAAAGAGTTCGCTCCCTTTGGAACAATCACCAGTGCCAAGGTATGATTTTGAGCCATCACTGGTCATCACTGTCCTAGTTATGTGTGTGTGTGTGTGTATTACAGAACATGCATATTCTATGATATCTAAATGCACATTCTCATTCTCAAAAAGTTACATTACTTAAGTAAAATGGGTTGCAAATGCCATTTCATGTTAGTTGTATGTTGCCTTTTGGGCAAAAATTGAAGTCTTCTCCCTCTTCTGTCCCAGGTCATGATGGACGGTGGTCGCAGTAAAGGCTTTGGTTTTGTCTGTTTCTCTTCTCCTGAGGAAGCCACTAAAGCAGTGACTGAGATGAATGGCCGTATTGTGGCCACTAAGCCATTGTATGTGGCTCTTGCTCAGCGCAAAGAGGAACGGCAGGCCCATCTCACCAACCAGTACATGCAGAGGATGGCCAGTGTCCGTGCAGTGCCAAACCCAGTTATCAACCCCTACCAACCTGCACCTCCATCAGGATACTTCATGGCTGCCATTCCGCAGGTAAACACAATCACTTGGTTGGTTGTCATGTTGCTTAGATTAGCATTACTGCTTATTTCTACTCCATTAATAATTTTCTTGTATCACAGGCCCAGAACAGAGCTGCATATTACCCTACCAGTCAGCTCGCACAGCTCAGACCTAGTCCCCGCTGGGCCACACAGGGTGTCCGTCCTCAGCGTAAGTCGACTTTTTATCCCAGAATCCTGCAGTAATAAATGAATCAAATGTCACTAATCCATGAAATATTGATTCATACTAATGGACATTCAACATTTTCTACAGACTTCCAAAACATGCCAGGCACAATGCGCCCATCTGCCCCCAGACCTCAGACTTTCAGCACCATGCGTCCTGCATCACAGGTGCCCCGCATGATGTCCACTCAGCGTGTTGGTGAGTCTAAAGAATGTTAAAAACGTAATATTCTCATTTTCCACTTGATATTTTCGTCTTCATCTCATCAGCAATTTCGATTTTGCCACTATCTGCATCAGCTGACCACTAAGGAGCGATGCTGAGCAGACCTAGAATGTACAGTGACGTGACATAACTGCCAGATTCAAACTGTGCTTTCGCGCTATGGCTGGTGCTGAGCCAGAGATGGACACACTCAGCGCTTGTCAAATAGTATTTTCAACCACATAATGTTTGTTTTAGGTTTCAGACATTTAAATATACATAAGTACAAGCAAAACAATACATTTATAGTTTGTAAAATACACACTGGTGGCTATGGAAGCAGCAATAACAATCCATTCAAATATAATTTGACAACGTGTTTTATTCATATCAGATACACATAGTGTATGTAACTATATAGTTTACTCTATTCTTCTCCCAGTTCACCAGCCACTTACTTGCATGTATTTCGAGAGAAACTGATGAATTCATGTGCTGTAAATCCGACTGACAGGACTCTGAACTGTGGCGCAAACAAACACGGCGGCGCCCATCGGCGACAAAACACTCGCTTACACGTATTTGAGAATCAGAATATAAGACAGTTGATGACGGTAAAAAAGGAAAAACTAAATAAAAGCGATACATCTGTCACACAGCGCTATATTGGCTGCGGTGAGTCACGTGACAAGCATGATGCGTCGCCATGGAAACAATCAGGGGAAACGTTCTAAAATAACGGTCGCCTTAAAAAAATCTCACTCTGGGGGGTCAGTTAGAATATCTTTAAACTTGCGCGTGAAAGGGTTAAGATGGGTTTTTTTTTTGCGGCCAGGCGATCACAATGCCGGCTCAACACCGTGTTGTCTGTCAGCCATCGGCCCCAACCCTATCTGAGAGTTGCGACTGGTGGTCAGTTTGTGTGTAAATGTACGTTTTTGACCAACTTTTCCCACTTTTGATGTTATTTCTAGCGAGATATTACTATTGTAGTAATTTGCTTGGTTATCACCAAAGCTCACTTTATTTTGTTGTAGATCATTAAACCATTACGCTGTCTCTGAAGCCTGTCCGAAATCAGCTTCATGACGTACCTTCATGCCACGCTGCCTGCAGAGTCATTGCCTGATAGTTTTACTTGATTGGCTGGATCAGGTGCATTTAATTAGGGTTGAAGCTAAGCTCCAGGAACTGAGTTTTGCATTAGATCTAACCCTGATTAAACATGCCTGAATCTAAGGTTTTTGGTTGAATTCAAGTCAGACAGACAAAACTCTGTGAAAACTCTTGGCTGCAATGTCGTGATAAGAGCGAATTCTCCCCGGCCATAAACCACCAGATCAGGTGAGCCTTCCATTTCTTCCCGATCTCCATACTGAGATCGAGAGGACATGGAAGAACCTATATTCTGCCCGTATCCACCGACATCAGTGGGCTAGTCTCGCTGATGTTGAGGCGATAGGAGAGCGGACATCAACACTGAGAGCTCCAACCCTGCCAGTTTGAATGGCAGAGCATACACGCCAGCGGGTCAGGCCGGTGCTGCCCTGCACACCATGGCGGTGTTGCAGGTATACCAGGCCGATCTGCTGGGGGATCTCGACCAGGGGGTAGGGCCCCTAAGGCGGTTACTGAGCTGCGCCACACCACATATCTAGCTCTCCGGGCCACCAAACAGACTGCTGGCGGCGATAGTGGCCATGGGGAGACATCTGTGGTTGAACCTGGCCGACATTGGGGAGAAAGAGAAAGGCTTTCTCCTCGATTCTCCGGTTTCGCCCCCTGAGCATTTCGGCACCTTTGTGGAGACGGTGGTTGGAAAGTGCAAAGAGGCGAAGGCGCGCTCAGCTGCATTTAGGACCATGTATACCGCTGAGATCCGTATCCACGACCAGACAGACGGGAGGGCCTGACCCATCACGGTCCAGGACCGTAGACAGGGCCGTAGACAGAGCCAGTGTCGCCTCTCGTGCGCCGCCTCCGTGGAGGAGTGTAGCAGAATAGACTGGCTATCAGCTAGTAGGCCCAACCAGGTCTCTCTGATGGCGAATCCCCGGCAGTATGAATTTGGCTGACAAACAGTGGTGTTGATGGTCAGGTGTTGACCTTAGCAAGGCCTCCCTGACCCTGAGCCCCATCATGGGAAGCTCGACAGTTAATTTGCTAGCCAATCAGACAATTGGCTTCAGTGGGCCTCTCTGGAGGCTAGCCACGATTATGATCAGTCGAATAGGATTGACCACTGTCAGGCGGTTGGCCTTATCAGGCCACGAGCTTGTGCCCTAGCATGACTAGTGGTCATTTTTTCTGCTACTGGTTCCCTCCCGGAACCTCTTTTATCTAGCCTACTGCCTGGTTTGCCTACCAGGCAGGCCATGTGCTCCCCTCACTGAGGGTCACTATGAGTACTCAGCCTGCTGAGTCTGGTTAGACGGTAGTAGGCCTCTCGTGATGCCTCCCAGTTAGATCAGCCCTCAGGCCTTTTCAGGCCTCCTCAGTGTTTTGAAACACAAACACTGGGTAGATCCGTGGATCGTGGATCCCCTCGCTAGCAAGGGTTGCAAGCACTATGCTGAGTCATGTTCTCCGTCATGTAGCCCGTCTCTGAGATCTGGGCTGAGTGGTTCACTGTCAGCTTCGCAGTCCCTCGGGTTGGATGCCTTACCTAAAGGCAAGTGTCCAGAGGGCACAAAAATACAGCTGTTCATTGTTAGTTCATGTTAGTTCACAGTGCGTTAACTAATGTTAACAAGATTTTAATAAAGTATTAGTAACAAAGACATTAACAAAGATTAATAAATGCTGTATACGTGCAGTTCATTATTAGTTCATGTTAACTAGGGGTGGAACGGTACATGTATTCGTATTGAACCGAGACGGTACGGGCGTCACGGTTCGGTGCATGAATACACACGGAGAATACACAGTATAAAAATAAATAAAACTTGCGTGCAAATTAATTAATGTAATGCGGAACTACTGTTAGATACGCGGGTTCTTTAGGGACACCTAATCTGTAGCTCCGCCTTATCTCTGAAGCTCCGTGGCTATAACTTATGGGCTATAATCATAGACATAATATCTATGGCTATAATCATAGACAGGCTATAATGGACAGGCTGCGATGTCAAGTTTGCAATGCTGGAATATGTTGTGTGTGCGCGCGTGTGTGTGTGTTCAGAGAGGCGCGGGCGCGATCGAACAAAGGAAACATAAAAACATACTCATTTTGTTCATTGGACATCATTCAAACTGCAAAGTGTTTACTTATATTTGTGTACACTCGTAATAAAACACAACATTGTGCTTTTGTCAAACTGTAACCTACAACTGTCACCCAACACAGTGAGTAAGTTACACATTCTACATTGATTAAAAGAAAATCAAATTTGTTTTTAATGGTAGTATTATTTTATACAGAAATAAATTATTTATAATTCAGATGAGAATAAAGTTAATGTTATTAAAATGTTAAGGAAAACAAATATATTGATCTGAAATATAGAAAATTAATTTTACCAAATTACCAAACATATCTCAAGGTCTTTTTGTCTTTTTATTAATTTAATTAATAAATGTATTATATAAAACTATTGGCAATGCACTACAAATAAACTGGTTCTATGCATTTACTTTATTAATAAAACTTATTTAGAGAGACATTTATTTTCCTTTGGTGAAACAGCCTACATACATGCACAATAAAAAAAAAATGCCTTCTACATTTTTGTTTTGCTTTTCCCTCCATTGTACCGAACTCGTACCGAACCGTGATGTCTGAACCGAGGTATGAACCGAACCGTGACTTCTGTGTACCGTTCCACCGCTAATGTTAACTAATGTAGTTAACTAATGTTAACTAATGAACCTTATTGTAAAGTATTACCATATATTTTACATATAAAAATGCATATATCTATACATATATATATACTGTATGTATGTATGTATATATATATATATATATATATATACAGTATATACATTCATATATCCTGTTTTTATTTTATTTATTTTTTATAAATGTGCACTGTTTAAAGTAGACATAAGCTGAGATGTATTGAATTAAACCCGTTTGATTTCACTGCTCTCTCAGCTGCTCAGACTATGGGTCCACGGCCCTCCACTGCAGCGGCTGCAGCTTCTGCCCCTCAAGTTCGCGGCGTGCCTCAGTACAAATATGCACCCAGTGTCCGCAACCCTCAGCACATGAACACACAGCCTCAGGTTACTATGCAGCAGGTAAGACTCTGCGCAAAATGTATCCCTTCACATATGAAAGAAGTGATTTTTGAGTTTACTCTTCTGATTGACTCTCTTGGTTAGCCTGCTGTACATGTGCAAGGACAGGAACCGCTGACAGCCTCAATGCTCGCCGCTGCTCCCCCACAGGAACAGAAGCAGATGCTGGGTAAAGATTGTGGACTTGTCTGATTATTTGTTATTCACACCACACTATAAAAGGAGGTTAATGCTTAATTTTCCTCTCGCAGGTGAGCGTCTCTTCCCACTTATCCAGAATATGCATCCCAGCCTGGCTGGCAAGATCACTGGAATGCTGCTGGAAATCGACAACTCTGAGCTTCTCCACATGCTGGAGTCTCCGGAGTCTCTGCGCTCCAAGGTTGGAGGGTTTCTGAATAGTTGTTTTTGTATGGAAACTGTATGGAATGAAGTGTTTGAAAAGCATAAATGTTTTGTCTGACAGGTTGACGAGGCGGTGGCAGTACTTCAGGCTCACCAGGCTAAAGAAGCCGCTCAAAAAACCGTGACCAACTCTACTGGCGTGCCAAGCGTTTAAGCCAAGGTAACATTCCTTTTGTTATTGTCTGTGTTTTTCTCCACTCACATCAAATGTTCAGTCTGTTGGAGAAATGAGGTCATGATGTCTGTGTTTTACAGGGGTGTGCCACCTTGAATCTTCACAGAGAGGGGAAAAAGTAAACATCGGAAAAGAACCTAAAACACAGAAAACATCGCAAAACATCTAAAACCATATTTAAAAAAGAAACTAGAAAGAGCCAGGTCTAGAGACAAGCATTCTAGGCCTAGTTAAGGTATTTAAAAAATGAATAAAAAAGGAAAAACAGACAAAAAATATGTTGGGGGTTTAAAAAAAAATCCAGTTTAGGGAGTAAACAGCCGTAAAGCATTCCTGCCTTGTTTTATTTCTTTTAAAGCCTGGCTATGTCATATTCTTATAAGGGAGGTGAGAACTGGCAGAACCAGCAATGTGATGTTATCTTAAATTGACAAAATGCTTGCTCAAATAAAGATCATTAAAATGTGTGTGTCTTCATTTGTCCACAGAATATTTGGGATGCCAAAACCATGTTTTAAGTTTGTCTTTATGAACAAGACTGAAGGGTTAGATTCAGTATTGTAACACTGCATTTTTCAGGCCCTGTGTGTGATTGTTGGGTAGAACGAGAGATGGGAGAGTTGGAATGAAAGAGGAAGATGAGTGCCAGAAAGTGAGTATAACTGCACAAAAAAGGACAAAACTGCATTGCTGATGAGAAATTTAATATGCGCAAAGATCTGAGAAGTGGCTTTTTTTTTTTTATTGGGATATGTATAAATGAATGGGATGTTGGGATCCTTTTAATGAGCAGAACTCTTATTCTATAGTTCTGTTGTAAAGAATAAAGTGAGCATATATGAAATAAGGGCAATGGGATGATGGAACAATGTATGTGAATCTTGATACCCCATCTCCATTTGAGTAATATAGCTCATCTGTTATTTTTTCATTTTTGGGGTGATCATTTATGATGCCTTGTGAGTATCATCGTGAGTAAGCATCAAATAAGCAGGGTAAAAGATCAGTTGATCAGCTATTAACCCACTGCTGAGCTCAAGTGTTTTTTTGATATGTCAGGTAGTGTATGTACCATTACAATTATGTCTATTTTTAGTTATTTTCATGTCATAGAGAGTGCACCCTGTCTCATATTTCTCAAGTTACTGTATGCCTTAACATTAATTTCCGAAATAGGTCACAGAGATGCTTTTTTATATATATCTTAAAATTAGTATAGAGGTCTAGGTAATCATCAGGTTGTGGAGTAAGGACATGGCTATTGTACAAAAGTTCTTTCACCTGATATGGGTGATTCTTCACTGTTCTATAGAAAAAGATATGGCATTTAGCATTGTAGTTAACATTTTATTCATCATTTAAGTCATCCTGCTGCCCCTTTGTGGGCTTCGGCTCCCTGTCTGAGAACCTCTGCTCTGGCCCTGAACTTAACCAAATTAAATAGAAAATATTTGTGTTAATTATGTGTACAATTTGCAATTATTTTTACATTAAAAACAATCACCTTATGCAGCTATACCATAAAAAGCACTTAACATTTAAGAGCAATCAGTCAAATTCATTTTGTCTTGCTAGCTAAATTGTGTTAGCAAGTTTAAGGCCTATCTAACTTTTTCTCAAAAAAAGTGAAAACATTACCATCATGATACCAAAATCTGCTTGAAGGCTGATAATCTTTCTTGAGCAGCGAGGAGTTTTGTTATATACATGACGTTCTTTCCCCAGCCCCCCAACATAACATGCAGCAAGTGTTTACTGTTGTACAGTACTGCAATCACTAACTTTATTGATCAGAGCATTTCATCTACATCACAGAATATATTCGTATCATGCATTTTGACAAAAAAAAAATTTAATCCGTGGTACTTCTGCCATAACATCTCCACGGGCCTTTTCCATTGTGGTTGGTGGTATTGTTTAACAATGACATGCTCTTATTCCATTGAAAACAAACTTGATCATCCACCTCTGTTCTTGAACTTAAATTCTGAAAAATGTTTGGACTTAGAGAACATAGTCTTAAAACTATAAATGTACACTGTCAGCAATCATAGTATAGTACGATACTCATAAATATAGAAGTGGAATGCCATAGTAACACTTTGGCTCTGTTTCCTAGCTTCTCTCAAGGGGCCATGATTTATTACATGGTCGATTAGGGTGACTCCCATTTTATTTGAAAGTCTGTATACCTTCTACGTCTCTTCACTCCTCTTCCATCCTGCTGTCCCCTTCCTTTCTGTTCATGTCTTCTTACAATTTCTCCTCTTATTCTTTCCACTACACCAATACCCTCCACTTTACCCATCTCTTCTCCCTCTCCTTTTCCCTATTCTACTCTTCCTATGCCCTGTCCTTTTCTTAATCTCTTTCTTTCCCCTCATCTCTTTCTACCTGTTCTCCTCTCCCTCTCATTACACCCATTAGTCAACTCTCCTTTTTCTTTCTTTTCCCCCTTCTCATTCTTATCTTTTGAAAATATATTTTTTTTATAGTTATAGTTATATATAGTTATAGTTTTATAGCAATTGTGATAGCTGTGTAAACAATTAGAAAAATTGGATTTTCAGTTATGTTTTTTATTGTTAACCCAGCAGATACCAGTTTTGGCCAGCTAAAATCATTCCATGCGCAATTCAGAATATGACAAATTATTGTTTTGTTTGTTGTGCTTGAAAAATTGTACATGAATGTTTGTGATTTTTGTAAAATCAATTATAAAGAGCTGCAAATGTTTTTTTCCTGATATATAAAATGTTTTGGTTGGCTGTGTGAACACATTTGCGAATTCTGTACACATTGATTTGAGAAAATTATGCATATGATTTGTAATTTGTATGAAATGGATGAAAACTTACAATCTGTTTAGGACAATTACAAAGGGTTCAGATTATGAATCCTGTATTTAACTGTTATTTTGAGAGCAGTGATCTGAGTTTGGAGAAATGTGTCAAATCCTTCAAGAAAAACAAAATATTTTGTATGTATGTTGTGAAGTTGTGCCTTGAGTGTAAATCTTATGTATGTGTTCCACTTTCAATTATATCATATGCCATGACGCAATGAAACACCGAATTGTGTGGACGTCATTTTTGGCCAAGGTCATATTCCCATCCTATAATTTCATGAATCACTAGTATTAGTTATGTTACTTTGTGGCTTTTAGTGAAAGTGGCCAGATGGAAGGAGCTGTCCTCTGGCTAAATCTGGTCAAGTTTTTGATATTGCTCATGTGCAGTATGTGAAAGGTCATAATGTCCACAGAATAGTTTCAAAGCACAGTGAGACCATTACCATGCAGAATGTAAAGAGCTGTCAAGACTAGTGAGCATTTTGACAGGAGGATAAAAATCACCTTGTGGCGAGGGGGGCGTGGTTTTGCGAAGTCTGTAGCGGGAGAGAGAGGACGGAGCAGAGCGGTGAGTAAGTAGGTCAAGTGCAGATGATAAACACCTGTGTCTGATTGCAGTAATTGGCGTGGAGAGACCGGATATAAGCCGGCGAGAATGAGAGAGAGAGAGAGAGAGCTAGACTGGGACCTCGTGCTGCCTACACTTTTGCAAGGAACAACTTGAGAAACTGGACTGTTTATTTTTGTTTTGTGCTGTGCTTGCGTGCACGGTGAAGGCGCTCTGTGCGCAACCTTTTATTTACTTTTGAGAAACTTGCTAATAAAAACGAGTGTCCCAGTATTCGCCGACCCCTGTCTTCTTCCTTCCCTCACCCACAACACTGAACCTCATCACACTGGTGCCGAAACCCGGGAGGAAGAAGATCGCCGCCGCCATGCAGACCCCGCCAGCCACGCCGTTTGCGGACATCATAACATCGCTCGCCGGTCTTCATCAGGAACAACATCAGCAACTGCTGGCGATAAAGGAGGAGCAGGACCAGAGGTTTGAAGTGCTCCTCCGAGGCCAGCAGGAAGACCGCGAGCTGTTCCGGAGCTGGATAGACCGGGAGGTTCGGGCCACCCCCCCTGTTAAAGAAACATCAACGCCGCTGCCTCTCAACAAAATGGGTCCCCAAGATGACCCAGAGGCGTTCATCGATCTCTTTGAGAGGTCTGCGGAGGACCGGGGGTGGCCCACCGAGGACTGGCCAATGCGGCTCATTCCCCTGCTTTCCGGAGAAGCACAAGTAGCCGCCCACCAACTGCCAGTCCAGAACCTCCTGGTCTATAAGGACCTCAAGCGTGCAATACTCCAGCGGGTCGGCCGGACCCCCGAACAACATCGCCAGAGGTTCAGAACGCTGAGCCTCGAAGAGTCCGGTCGGCCCTTCATCATGGCACAACAGCTCCGGGACTCCTGCCGCAAATGGCTGATGGCCGACGAAAGCGACGTCGAGGACATCATCGACCGAGTGGTACTGGAGCAGTTCGTGGCGCGGCTTCCGAGGAAGACCGCGCAGTGGGTCCAGTGCCACCGCCCGACGTCGCTGGACCAGGCCATCCAGCTGGCGGAAGATCAGATGGTGGCGTGCCCTGGGGTCGGCGAACCCCTACCATCCGCTTCCCCCTCTCTCTCATGTCCCCCTCCTAAACCTGTCCCTCCTCCCAGGTCTCGTGTGGGGCTTACGCCCAGACCAGCGCCCAGATGGAGAACGGGGACCCCCGCAGAGCCGTTACCAGTGCCCCGAGTCCCTCCCAGAGGAGGAAGCTCATCTAGCGGTCTCTTTACTTCACCGGTTGCTTCCCCGCTCTCTCCACGCCAATCTCTTGACCCGCTTCCTGCCACCAGGGCGGCGGGGAAGTCTGGGCCGGCTTGTTGGCGCTGCGGGGATCCGGGTCATTTTATCGATCGGTGTCCGGTGATGGAGGTGGGGACACTGATCCGGGTCCCCGATGCGCCACAAGCTGCCCCCGATCAGGCTGGCCTGTACCAGATACCAGTAAGTATCAAGGGGGGTACGTTTTCCGCTTTGGTGGATTCAGGTTGTAACCAAACCTCCATCCATCAAAGTCTGATTCAACCTAAGGCATTGGATAGTAGCCGCATGGTTAAGGTACGGTGTATACACGGGGAGGTGTCGAATTATCCGATAATGCCTGTGGACATTCAATTTAGGGGACAAAAGCATAGAGTAGAGGTGGCGATTAATCCGCACCTCAGGCATCCGCTAATTCTGGGGACCAATTGGCCAGCATTTAATGAATTATTGGGGTATTTATGTGCGGATGCCTCTTGGGCAGAAAGAGATGAGAGGAACGAGGCAGTTGCTCAGGTGGGAGAAGCTGAGTCGGGACCTCTGGGGTCTGCTTCAGGGGAACGGAGCGCTCTGGAAAGAACCATCCTTACGGAGCGCGATGATTTTCCCCTGGAGCAGTCTCAGGATGAAACGCTGAAACACGCTTTTGATCAGGTCCGCTCTATAGACGGCCAGCTACTCCACCCTGACCAACCGCTCTCCTATCCTTACTTTGCAATTTTAAAAGATAAGTTGTATCGGGTGACCCAAGACGCCCAGTCAAAGCAGGATACAACTCAGTTGTTAATACCTAAAAGCCGCCGGGAAATGCTTTTCCAGGCGGCTCATTGTAATCCGATGGCCGGGCATTTAGGACAGACAGCTACACTAAACCGTCTCATGGCCCGATTTTTCTGGCCGGGCATTCACGAGAATGTGCGCAAGTGGTGCGCGTCTTGCCGTGAATGTCAGTTGGTGAATCCACCGGCCAACCCAAAAGCACCATTGTGCCCTCTCCCATTAATGCAGGTCCCCTTCGAGCGAATTGGTATGGACCTCATCGGGCCATTAGAACGGTCGGCACGGGGACACCGCTTTGCTTTAGTTCTGGTGGATTATGCAACGCGGTATCCTGAAGCAGTACCGCTCCGCACTATTTCCGCTAAGAGTGTGGCGAGCGCACTGTTTCAATTAATCTCCCGGGTGGGAATCCCGAAAGAGATTCTCACCGATCAAGGCACGGCGTTTATGTCACGTACGATTCGCGAACTTTACGAATTATTGGGCATTAAATCGATTCGCACCAGCGTCTATCACCCACAAACTGACGGGCTGGTGGAACGATTTAATCGCACGTTAAAAACCATGATTCGGAAGTTCGTACAGGAAGACGCCAAAAATTGGGATAAGTGGTTAGAACCCCTCTTGTTCGCTGTACGGGAGGTCCCGCAAGCCTCCACGGGGTTTTCCCCCTTCGAGCTTCTTTATGGACGTCAGCCCTGCGGGGTGTTAGACGTCCTTAGAGAAACTTGGGAGGACGGACCTTCGAATAGTAAAAACGAAATTCAGTATGTCCTGGATCTGAGAGCAAAACTCCACACTTTGGGGCGGCTATCAATGGAGAATTTGCTACAGGCCCAGGACAAACAAAGTCGGCTGTACAACAGGGGGGCTAGACTTCGTCAATTTGCACCGGGAGATAAGGTACTTGTATTACTCCCTACTTCTAGCTCGAAATTACTCGCAAAGTGGCAAGGACCCTTCGAGGTCACACGGCGAATTGGAGATCTTAACTATGAGGTAGCTCGAACAGATAGGGGCGGAGCACATCAAGTCTATCACCTCAACCTACTTAAAAAATGGTCAGAGGTGGAATCAGTGATGCTGGCGACGGTGGTGAGCGGAGAGGAGGATCTCGGGCCAGAGGCGAGTCTAAAAACTCAATCTCTCGCTCTGGCCCCTGGTGGAGACCACCTCTCACCCTCCCAGCTCTCTGATGTAAAAAGGTTACAAGCAGAATTTGCTGATGTGTTCTCGCCCCTACCTGGTCGGACAGACCTCATTCAGCACCACGTTGAGACAGAGCCGGGCGTGGTTGTACGCAGCCGGCCGTATCGTTTGCCAGAACACAAAAAAAAAGTAGTTCAGAGCGAATTAGAGGCAATGTTAGACATGGGAGTAATAGAAGAGTCCAACAGTGACTGGGCGAGCCCGATAGTTTTAGTGCCTAAAACCGACGGCTCGGTTCGATTCTGTGTGGACTATCGCAAGGTGAATGCTGTGTCGAAATTCGACGCTTATCCAATGCCAAGGGTTGACGAATTGCTTGATCGGCTAGGGACTGCTCGATTTTATTCGACACTGGACTTAACGAAGGGATATTGGCAGATCCCCTTATCTCCTATGTCCAAAGAAAAAACAGCTTTCACAACGCCGTTCGGATTACACCAATTTGTTACCCTTCCTTTCGGCTTGTTCGGGGCTCCAGCCACCTTTCAGCGTTTGATGGACAGAATTCTCCGGCCGCATGCTGCATATGCCGCTGCCTACTTGGATGATATCATCATCTATAGTGGGGATTGGCAGCGTCATATGCAGCACTTGCGGGCTGTCCTGAAGACGCTGAGAAGGGCGGGGCTCACGGCCAACCCGAAGAAGTGTGCAGTTGGGCGTGTGGAGGTAAGATATCTGGGCTTCCACTTAGGTCATGGACAGGTGCGTCCCCAAATTGATAAGACTGCAGCGGTTGCGACCTGTCCAAGACCAAAGACCAAAAAGGAGGTTAGACAGTTCCTGGGGCTGGCGGGATATTATAGAAGGTTTGTACCTAATTATTCGGACCTCGCCAGCCCGCTGACTGATCTAACTAAAAAGGAAGTACCAGATACGGTCCAGTGGACGGAGCAGTGCCAGCAGGCTTTTACTCAAATAAAGGCTGCTCTATGTGGCGGGCCGCTCTTACATGCTCCTGACTTTTCTCTCCCTTTTATTCTACAGACGGACGCGTCGGACAGAGGGATGGGCGCGGTCCTGTCCCAGGAGGTGGAGGGTGAAGAGCGGCCGGTGCTGTACATCAGTCGGAAGCTCTCTAAGAGAGAGACGATGTACAGCACCATAGAGAAGGAGTGTTTGGCCATCAGATGGGCCGTTCTCACCCTCCGCTACTACCTCCTGGGGCGGGAGTTCACCCTCTGTTCGGACCACGCTCCCCTGCAGTGGCTCCACCGCATGAAGGATACCAACGCGCGGATCACCCGTTGGTATCTAGCTTTACAGCCTTTTAAATTCCAGGTGATCCACAGGCCGGGTGCACAGATGGCTGTGGCCGACTTCCTCTCCAGGAGGAGGGGGGGGGAGGCTGCAGACCGGATGGCTCCCCGGCCTGAGTCGGGCGGTGGGGGTATGTGGCGAGGGGGGCGTGGTTTTGCGAAGTCTGTAGCGGGAGAGAGAGGACGGAGCAGAGCGGTGAGTAAGTAGGTCAAGTGCAGATGATAAACACCTGTGTCTGATTGCAGTAATTGGCGTGGAGAGACCGGATATAAGCCGGCGAGAATGAGAGAGAGAGAGAGAGAGCTAGACTGGGACCTCGTGCTGCCTACACTTTTGCAAGGAACAACTTGAGAAACTGGACTGTTTATTTTTGTTTTGTGCTGTGCTTGCGTGCACGGTGAAGGCGCTCTGTGCGCAACCTTTTATTTACTTTTGAGAAACTTGCTAATAAAAACGAGTGTCCCAGTATTCGCCGACCCCTGTCTTCTTCCTTCCCTCACCCACAACACTGAACCTCATCACACACCTGAATGTGGGACCACTTGAACACAGCTTCTAAAGACCCGGATGAGACCTCCAACCTCTATTTTCATATTGAACTGTAAGAGGTTGGAATGAGAGGTTGTGCAGCAGTAAAGAAACAATTTATTAGTAATATTTACAGCAAAAAACACCTTGTATTTGCCAAAGACCATAAGGATTGTATGGAAGATTGGAGCCGTGTTCTGCAGTCCGACAAGTCAATATTTAAGAACCCAGCATTGGATGGTGTCAGCCTGTCAGGTATGTTCATAGGAGACAACTGGAATGTTTTAATACCAAATAATGTATGTGTGGTGCCATTAAACACAGCAGGGAAGCAATGGTATTGGGGACGCATGTCTGCGGAAGGTGTTTGAAGGATCTACAAAGTTGCTGGCACTTTGAAAATGGACCAACACTTCAGAGTCCTGCTGAACACAATGGAGCCAAGTATGGAGGATCTGTTTGGAGATCAAATGTGTGTTTTCCAATATAATAACAATGCCAAACACACCGCGCATATGAAAAAAGTTGCATACAATGAGTGTTCATGCTCAGCATTTTGAAGTCTTCAAGTGGCCTCCTCAGTCCCCTGACCTTTCAAAGCCATTGAAAACCTTTGGGAAAATATATAAACCTGAATTGCGATCAGTCATGCAGGTCTTCCAGTGAAACTCAACTTTGGGAAGAACTTAGGGAGTATTGAAAAGAAGTTAAGCATGACATATATGCAAAGTACAGTGAGTCACTGCCCTTGGAGAATGCTGCTTTAATCGGTTAAAGCCGCATGGTATATAATCTTCAAAATATCTTCTGAGATCTACCTGCGATCATGCAGATTTCTACTTCTTTTCTAAGCAATTTTCACTTAGACTTGTGCTTTTTACCTGGCGAACCATAAAATGGCCAAAAAATCTTTTTGACTAACATTGATTGAGGAACTCGAGCCATATCAGGACAGTAAATAACCACCTAGAAACCTAACTATGATAAGATGCTTCAGAAGTATTTTTCTCTGTTAGTTAATGTTAACAAATTTTAACAAATAGAACATTGTTTTAAAGTTATGATAAATGATGTTGCCATGTTAAACTTATAACACATGAAAATGTTCTTAGGTCTCAAAAAAATTCCACATTTACTTTACACAATCAGACTCTTAAAGGGCAAGTTGGGCAACTTCAGATGGTTTTTACGTACTTTGTGTTTGATGTGACCTGTTTCAAAATGAGCAAGTGTTGAAATCGCCATGTTCAGTTTTTCAGTGTCACAAGAGTGTTTTGATATCACATGATGTATTCTGCCATACCGACCTCACTTGACAATAATTTTTTTTTCACTTGTTCACAAAATTCACTTGTTTCAAAGAAAGTAATTCCTGGAACATCCAATGGTGGAGAGTAACAAAGTAGTCTACTTAGTTAGGCTACTGTACTTAAGTCAGGCCCAGCTCCAGCTTCTGAGATGTAAGGTGGGCCAAGTGAAATTCCTGATGGGCCAAGACTTTTAACATTATTTTATTTTTCCACATAACAAAACTTTATATTATAACAAAAGAGGCAGGTCTTGAAAGGGACTCTCTATATCTGCAGGGCTCAATTAATTCTAAAGGCCCTTTCACACCGGATGCGTAACGAAAAAGCGAAACGAAAAAGCGAATAGTTCGTGTGCGAATAGTTCGCATCAAAACCATTCACATCAGCCGCGACGCGAATTTGCGACGTCTGTGACGTTCAGAGAGCTTCAACATTCCCAAACTTTCGCGCGAATCGCGCCGACAACTGAGAAAACATGGACACTTCATCATCATCATCATCATCCAGTCATAGTCATAGCATCCAGTGAAGACGAGCTTTTCATTTTATTTAAAAGACAGAAAAGAAGGTTTTGGGTGCACCCAATCTTACAGAACAGAGAGTCTGAAGGGGAGTATGCTTATGTGCACAGTTTTTTTTTTTTGCGTCTTCAACTAAACACAGTGCGTTTTGTAATGTAACTACACATTACATGTAACACACGAAGTAAGTAAGTTAAAAATCATTCGACTAGAAACTGTAGATATCACACAAAGAATGTATAGTATACTAAAAGCAGCCCTAAATAGTCTCACTACATTTTGTTACGTGTTCAAAGTAAACACGGTCTCTGTCTCTATCTTTGACGATAATAGTGTTAGCTTTCTATCCCAAATGTAGTTTGGCCTGCTAGCCTACACAGCACAGGACTATATGACTAAAACTATCACACAACAAACTCAGTCAAGATAACCGAGTTGGTTGGCAATGCTACGCCACACATTGTCTTTCAAATCGTTGTCCTTGTAGTATGTGATTGGCTGAAGCCTATTCTGTCGCCGCAAAAGTAAAAAAAAAAAAAATCGACATCGAAGCGAATAAAATAAAAGTCGTTTTTTTCGCCGCTGCGCATTCGCGTTCGGTGTGGAAGCACTCATTACACAAACAGCTGATCGAAAAATAAAACCATCGCGTACAGTGTGAAAGGGCCTTAAGGACCTTTTACAGGTTCATTCCAGGTTAGGTTTTTACTTAGCCTGCAAAACTTTTCACTGGCCCTACCACAAATTATTTTATTTTTTTACCAGTATTATTACTGGTAGAATTTTGATAAATATAAAGACAAGTAAACCGTCAGTGATAAAATATGAACAACTGAACAAATTACAAGCAATAGCACAAATAAATACAATCAGGACAGGACTGAGTGGGCTGGGGGCTTGAGTTTATGTTGGGGCCCTGCCTACGCTACAAATGACCTCAACTAGAACATCATTATGGAGTAGCACAAAATACACAATGTAAATTTGCTTTGAGGTTCCTAGAACAATTAATATGCAACGTGCCTATCGTCAAAGTTTAGAGGTAATATTAAATAAACATTATAAAATACAGGATGTGCTCTCTTCAGTTGAGAGAAGATATAAACCCTGAAATAACACTGAGCAATAAAGCCAGAGATGAACAGTTTTTCTTTTTATGTATTGTCATAAGTGTCATCAGATTCGTACAATAAATGCAATCAGAATAAAACGACACTGTATGGCTATTACCAATCAAATTAAATCCGTATCAACAAACTTAATGCAGCTCATACGCAACATGAATAGATTTGCACAGTAATACATAGGCTATGCAATCATAATTTCAAAGCAATTAATTAATTACTGTGATTACATACTTTTTCTTCAAAAAGTAAGGGGTCACTCTTAATTTCTTTAATTTAATTAGTTACTTCTGATGTAATTCCATTAAATACTGTATAGACTATAAAAATTTGATATAAAACAATAGTAGATTTAACATCAAATTTTATGTTAAAATGTTTTGTAACCTTCTCCCTTTAAATACTTTGGTCAATTCAAGAATAATTTATGCAATTTTATATTATTTATTTGAAAGAATTAAAAGAGCAGTTTCATAGCTTTGCATTGTTCAACTGCTCAAGGTTGATATGGGATTGAGAAAATAATTAGTAATAAGTAATGGAATTCTTTTGAGAGAGTAATTAGTAGTAATCTAATTACACTGTTGAAGATGTAATTAGTAGCTAGTAATTAATTACTTTTTTTAAAGAAACTTACTCAATACTGTGCATAAATTATGTTTTAACAGATTTAAAGCTGCAGTCCGCAGTTTTTCCTCTGTCGCCATCTCTGTTTGAAATCTGCAATTGTAGTTATTCGCGGAATTATCAACTTTACGTGGATTGTGCCTCGGCACGGCACAGCGCGGATGAATCCAATGCTTTAGGACAATGTGCGGCTGTCAGTCACCGCGCCGGTGTAGATACTGTCATTCGGGATCACAGCTTCTACTTTTTGGAAGTATGACCAACATAAGAATTTTCACCGGAAAATGTCGCCTGAACAAGTAAGTAACATCCACTTTTGTTCTGACCAACTAGGGGGAAAAAAGCATTGCAGTAAATCGCGCCGATTAAGTCTAAACGATTGCGTCAAACCGTGCAAATTATACTTTGTTCTCAAATTGTTAATATTAACAACATTAGCATTGATTGACTACATTTAATGCCCTTCCGATATTATCCTTGTTTTCGCATGGGCCCGGTTGTAGTCTCTCTTTTTCTCCGAAGTCTTTCGTGTTTTACAATGGCTGAAGCTCCAGTTGTCACTGGTGATTGTCGTTTGAACCTTTCTGGATCCACCATCAAATTGATAAATTAAACTTTATCAAGTTCTGCGAGAAAAGGCTATAAATCTCCACCTCCAACATCCTCACACACAATATAGCCTACTAGCCGAGACACCTTATATGTACAGAATTGACGTAATGACGCAAAGACGAATTTTCGTGGAAATCCACCAGTACCACTGGAATTAAAAACATTATTACAAGCTTACCATTTTGAATCGAGCTAAGGCAAGCAGATAGTTTTGAACACTGGCTGGTTATGTACTTGCTCAAATTTATTTTTTGGATAATTTTTAACCCAAAAAAGCTACAGACTGCAGCTTTAATGTAGACATTTTAATTGATTGAAAAATGAAACAATAGGCTACTTTTTAAATATGAAACTAAAACCAGGGATCTCAACTTATTTCTATCTCAGTTTTATATTCAGGGAGGGGGAGGAATGTTTGGAAAACTTGTTTGGAGACAGTCAGTATTTAATTTTGTGCCATTAGTGTGAAAGTGTGTGTTTGCTGCTTCTGAAGCTGCTTAGATTGTTTAGAGTTCTCACTCAGTGGGGTCGTGACATAATAGTGGAGATTCCGTCATGGCAACTGTAAACGACAGCTCTGACTCTGGTCTGCTGTTGGTGTGTTAGGAGTGAATAGATCGAAAGACTTATGAGACTTTCTGCAGATATATCGACGACAAACATTGAATTCAATTGCAGCATTCGGTCTCCATAATGGCGCTGTTTAGCAGTGTATTTAGACAACTGAACTGATTGAGTGTTTTGCTCACTTCTTGCGCAGAGAGGAAACACCTCAGAGAGCACAGCAGTGTGCAGCGCAAGAATTAGCGGCAGTAGAGAAACTTCCAGAGGAGTGTGGGGCCTTCGACACCACTACCAATGACAGAAAGTGCAGGAGGAGACGCCGCAAGGTAGTCCACAGTCTGGAAAAGTTCATGGAGGAAGTGAGCTTAGGGAAGCTAGAGAAAAGAAAAGGAAGGAGAGAAAATGTAAGGAATGGAAGATCACAGAGCCAATGCCACTTCTTGTGGAGGTCAAACCTCTGCCTACTACAGTCAGATGTTCCTTCCTAAAGCCAATAGAGGGAAAACAACCAATGGCTACAACCTCGCTCTACCAGCCGCTCGCTTCAAACCCCTGCCGCCAGTGACTAAACCTCCCGTGCATCCTCAGAAACAAGCTCCAGCACCTGAGGATGTGTTATCCCTGCCATGTTCTCCGCTGCAAGTGGATCCTCCCAAACTGTTGGCGGTTCCTCCATGTCCCGATGAAGTTGTTTCCCTCCGACACTCTTCATTCCAAGTGCGTCATCCCAAACGACTTCCTCCAAGCCCCACTCCTGCACATGAAGTTGTTGCTCTGAGACGTCCTCCCAGCCGGAAGCCTGAGCCGTTCACTTCCCTGTTTGAGTCACTTTCACAACTCAGCCTGGTGGACATAGAGGATGAGGAGAGCAAGTATGTGGAGTACAAAGGAAGGACCATCCGGGCCAGTACTTTACTCAAGACTAAACGCCCCCAAACGTCGGAGGCTGAAATGAAAACGAGAAAGATGGTTGCTTGGCTGGAGACGGACAGTGAGGTGCAGGAGGAAGCGTGGGCGAGCAGAGGTGTGGAGGTCCAGGGCCCCACTCCAACACATGATGAGGTCGTTGCTCTGCGGCGTCCTCCCAGCTTGAAGCCTCAGCCGTTCACTTCTTCCCTGTTTGAGTCACCTTCACAACTCAGCCTGGTGGTCATAGAGGATGAGGAGAGAGAGTATGTGGAGCACACAGGGAAGACCATCCGGAACACTGACTTAAGTCTGAACGCCCCCAAAAGCCGGAGGCTGAAATGAAACCGAGAAAGATGTTTTCTTGGTTGGAGAAGGACAGTGAGGTGCAGGAGGAAGCGTGGGCAGAAGAAGTGGAGGAGGTCCAGGAACCCAGTGAAATGGGAGACTCCACGGCCATACAAGTCCATTCGGATGATGCCTCTCAGATCGATGAGCTCATGATGAAGCTCGTCTGTGAATCCTCTACTGACGGTCCCAAGAATGAGACCCAGCACAATGTGAACGCCATTTGTTCTGTTCACCTGGGTGGAGGAGAAGGACAAGAAAATAATCAAGGAGAGGGAGCGAAGAGAAAAAGAGTTGCTGCTTGAACGCTATATGAACGATCTGAAACTGAAGCATTTGTTAATCACAGAGCGAAGATTAATCACAAAACTCGCTCGATGTTTCTCCACTGCGAACATTATGTGTAATAATCTTTTGTAACAATTGACAATAAACTTTCCAAAAACACCATCATTCCCATTCTTTCTGAAAACGTACATATTTAACAGTTGGCCACATGTGCTGTTAATAATGTGCACCTTGGCTCTAATCCATAACACTGTTTAAAGTGTACAAAAAATACAATTAAGTATTTTTAAGGCATTTTGTAGTTATCTGGAATTCTGGATATACATAGATCTTTAAGATTCTCGTTCTCATTCACTTTTTACATTTACATTTCTCAAAACACGTGAATCAAGAAATCAGCACTAAATATACTGAATTAAACATTAAATACAAACGTACATACCACATAGACATACGCACTAGCTAAATGTTCTCTATATGTGCTCTCGCGCCATTAATGCTCAAAATGGAGCTCTGAGCTCATGCATCTCTGAACTAATGAGCTTTAAAACATTTAACTCGACACGCAATCGATATAATACTCACATCTGCAAATGCTTAAACAACATACAACATTAAATGAACATAACTGGAATTAATACCTGAATAGAGGGGGAGAAGATTAATCACAAAACTCGCTCGATGTTTCTCCACTGCGAACTTTATGTGTAATGGAAAAACCCCGCGAGTTCTCCCCCTAGTGTTCAACAAGACAAGAGTAATCGATTGCACGTTGAATCGCAGATGAACCCAAAATTACATACAAAATAATTATTTACAATTTTATAAACCTTTATACACACATTCAAAATAGCGTGACTATAGTGCTGTCAATGTTTCACAGATTTTGTTAATTATAAAATACATGTCTCAATCTGTCACACAAGCACAACAGCAACTACAACTCCTCCTAATGCAGATCATCATCTCTTTCCCCTTTAATCTGTGTAAATAAAAAAGTGTGCAAACTAAAAGTTGAAAGATCCATGACTCTTCCTGACAATTAAAACACAAAACAAGTATAATATGAAGTGAATCAATTTGAACTCATTTGAATAATTGTTTACCTAGAACAGCAGCAGAAAGTGAATCAATGCAGTTCATAACAGTGGAGTTCACAGATCATTATATTCTCTCAGATGTGGATCCATCAAATCCATCACCTCCATGTTTGTCTTTTCATGTTTCTTGCCTGCTGTTGTTTTTGCAACAATTGTATGTGTGTGTGTGTGTGTATATATATATATATATATATATATATATATATATGAAGAGTTCAGATGCAAAAGCCTCTAAATGCCATCTGAAATTTTCTTATAGAATCATCATTTTTATCAAGCTTGTATATTTAAATTCAATAATTTCACTTAAATGGCAATGAAGATTACCTATTAATTGTCATTTAAGTGAAATTACTGAACTTAAATACACAAGCTTGATAAAAATTATCATTCTATAAGAAAATTTCAGATGGCATTTAGAGGCTTTTGCATCTGAACTCTTCATATATATATATATATATGTCTTATTCAGAATCAAAGACTGCACACTTCATGTGATCATATTAATCTATATATGAAAGTAAATAAATTTGTCTAAATAAAATAATAAAAGTTGTGTTAATGAGACTACTAAAACAAAAAAATATTTTACATGAAAAACAAAGGAGGTGGCAGCAAGTCACTGCTTTAATGAGTGAGTTGAATCCTTCATTCAACCGATTAATTCACAATAGCCTAACGTCCTTTATTTAACTTAGCAAACGACTGTATTTAGAAATGGATAGCCTAATAGCCCTTTCTGGTAATTTAATTTTTAACAGTTCAAATGAATGCAGCAATGCACTACTGTTTCAAATGTTATTGTACACTTTAAAAAAAAAAAGGACACAGAACACAATACTGGCAGTATGCAGTACACTAGTATTCCATTAGAAGGACACAGAACACAATACTGGCAGTATGCAGTACACTAGTATTCCATTAGAAGGATAGCTGATGGCTCTATTGACTTGTAGCAGATAAATAGTTCACTTTGGTGGCTGAACAAAAAAAAGGCTTGACGCTCACTTTCCAAAAATTATTCCATTGTCCACAGGATAGCTTTCCAAACTGAAATAATATTTATTACAAAAAAGTATGTTTATACAAAATCAAAAAATCAAACTCTCATATAAATAAAGGATTGAAAAGATATAAGGTGGATTGAATCAATCTGTTTCCTATGGAGTCAGGCCGTGAGGTCAAAGACTGTTACTTCCAGTTCTGGCCACGCCCTCAGGTGAAGTCACAGGTCCTTTATTCCATCTCCTGCTTTAACCCCTAGGTGGTGCCAACTCACATAACATTGGGTGCAATAGTTAATTATTTAACAAACAAAAATAAACCTTATTTTAGCTCCCACATATCCGGCCCCTAAATGTTTCAAATTTAACATTGAACATTTACATACATTTATACAAGGAGCGATTAATAATCTAAGTAATCTAATTACAAAAAGAAAAGAATATATACTTTCCATTCATCTGATCTCTATTGACCATCTTCTTCCAACAGCAAGCACAGCTTTGTGATGGGCCGCTCTATAATGCTGGTCTTTGTCTGCAGTTTGACTGACCGGACCATCCCTTTTGAGTCAGGTTTTGTTTCTAGTATTCTTGCAAGCGGCCATGAGGATCGTGGAGAGGTAGGGTCAACCACCACCACAATATCTCCAACTTTGAGATTAGTTCTTGCTTTACACCACTTCTGTCTCTCTTGCATTAGTGTTAAATACTCCTGTGTCCATCTCCTCCAGAACAAATCTGCCAAGTATTGCATTTGTTTCCACCGGCGCCTGGTGTATGAGTCAGATTTGGAAAACTCACCTGGAGGTAGAACAGGCTGTGAGTTATGCAAGAGAATGTGGTTAGGTGTAAGAGCCTCCAGGTCGAAAGGGTCAGAGGATGCAGTGGTGATTGGGCGGTTGTTAAGAATTGCCTCAACTTCACAAAACAATGTCTGGAGACCTTCATCGTCTACAACTTGTTGGTGTAAAAGGGAATTTAAGACCCATCTTGCAGACCTGATTAGTCTCTCCCACACGCCACCGTGGTGAGACGCCCCTGGTGGGTTGAAACTCCAGTCAATACCCCTTTGGAGCATGGCACTTTGAATCTTACTGCTGTTCAGATTGGTAATGGCCTTTTTGAGCTCTCTGCATGCACCTACGAGATTGGTACCATTGTCAGACCAGATATGTTTTACCTGGCCCCTCCTACATATGAATCTTCTTAAAGCATGGATACAGGAGTCAGTGTCCAGGGAGCTAGCCATTTCAAGATGAATGGCTCTGCACGACATACATGTAAAGAGTACGCCATATCTTTTGACAAAATTTCTTCCTCTTTTTGTTTCTATTGGGCCAAAATAGTCCATTCCTACATTTGTGAACGGTGGGAGATCTGGTAGAGTTCTTTCTTTTGGCAAATTAGCCATCTTTTGTTCTTCAGTTTTGCCTTTCAAGCGTCTGCATGTCACACACTTAGAAATAATTTTTCTTGCTGCTGTGTTGCCATTGATGATCCAATACTTCTTACGCAACTGGGCAAGAATATAATTTCTTCCACAGTGCCCATACCTTTCGTGAATGTGGCGTAGTAACAAATTGGAGGTGTGGGAGTGCTTCGGAAGAATGATGGGATGCTTCATGCTTTCTGACATTGTCGCTCTTGACAGTCGTCCTCCTACTCTCAATAATCCATCTTTTATCACTGGATCTAGTTTGTAGAGGGTACTCTTTTTTTGAACATTGTGTGGAGTCATTTTTAGCTTTTCAAAATCATTTGGGAAAGCTTGTCTTTGAGTGTAGGATATAATTTCTTTTTCTGCTCTCCCAAGGTCTTTCATAGACAAGAACTGACCACTAAGTGTTGATCTGAAGATATGCAGCTGGGAATCCAGTTTTTGATGTCTAGAACGAGTGCAGACATTGGTGGAAAGTTCCTTCCTTTTAGCAGCGAGTGCTAACAGGCTGTCTCCAAGCTTTTGGTACCAAGCAACAGCTTTAAGCAATCTGGTCCAATCTGAGAAGTAAGAAAGAAGCTTTTGGGTAGGATTCTGTTCATTTTTAGTGACCGTGTTACACACAATGGTAAAACCTTTGACCTCTGGGTCATCTTGTCTAAGGGACACTTGTTTATACCCTTCAGTTGGCCAACTGTGGTCTGGTTGCCAGAGGAATTCAGGGCCACATATCCATCTTTTACTTTCCAGAAACATTGGTACTCTCAGCCCCCTGGATGCATCATCTGCCGGATTGTCCTTACTGGACACATACCTCCATTGTTGGGTGCAGGTATTTTCTCTAACGAATGATACTCTGTTGGCAACATAAGTGTGAAATCTTGCACTGTCATTGGCTATGTATTTCAACACTGCCTCACTATCTGTCCAGAACAGTGAATTTTTCAATGGCAGCTGCAGTTCTGACCGGAGCATCTTGTCTACTTTGACAGACAACACAGCAGCTGCCAACTCAAGTCGTGGTATCGTCAACTGCTTTAAAGGGGAAACTCTTGCCTTTCCAATCATGAAAGATACATGGATGTTACCTTGCTCATTGGTCATTCTGATGTAGCTTACAGTTCCATATCCAAGTTCGCTGGCATCAGCAAAATGATGCAACTGAAAGGACTGTGGCTTACCAAATCCATTGGGTTTCTTACAGCGTGGCACACTGAAGGCCGCCAACTTGGGGAGGTCATGAATCCAACATAGCCATTGTCTTAACTGAGACGTGGATATCGGCTTATCCCATCCATAGCCTTCTTTGCACAATTGCTGTAAAAATTGTTTGGCTGGAAGAGTGAGGGGTGCCAAAAGTCCAAGAGGATCAAAGACAGAGCTCACCATGGAGAGAATGCCTCTACGGGTATGGGGTTTTTCATTGAGTGTGATGGTAAATCTAAAGGTGTCATCTTCCACGTTCCATTGAAGTCCCAAGGCATGGTCAACTGGTAGTTTGTCCTTATCTAAATCTAAGGACCTAATGTTCTTCCCTCTTTGCTCCTCCTCAATGGAAGACAAGACGGTTCTACTATTACTCACCCATTTGGTGAGTTGAAAACCTCCCAAGCTGCACAAATCCACCAAGTCTGATCTCAGTTGCACTGCTTCCTGTGCCGTGGGCAGAGACACTAGGCAATCATCAACATAAAAATTATGCATTACTGCGTTGGTTACTAGAGGTCTAAAACAGTTGTTGTCTTCTGCTGTTCTCCGCAAGGCAAAGCTAGCACAGCTTGGAGAAGAGACCGCTCCAAAAAGGTGCACCAACATGCGATGATCTATAGGACTTTGCTCAATGTCCCCTTCTGGCCACCACAGGAAGCGTAAACAGTTCACATCTGATTTTGAGACTCTCACCTGGTGGAACATA
Organism: Leuciscus leuciscus; assembly: GCF_965113295.1. Lineage (NCBI taxonomy): Eukaryota > Metazoa > Chordata > Actinopteri > Cypriniformes > Leuciscidae > Leuciscus > Leuciscus leuciscus. The sequence goes on along the minus strand of NC_138736.1, from coordinate 16,146,886 downwards.
GACTTTATGTCCGCCATCATTGCAATGGGTTCTTGACAAAACCTAAGCAGGACTCCAACCATTGAATTGGTAAGATCAGGCCCTTGCAACAGTTCCGTGTTCAGGGACACACCTTGATATGTTGCACCACAGTCAAACACAACTCTAAGTGTATTCTTTTTAGGGTGGTAGACTGCGTGATGTGGAATATACCAGGTTCTTCCCTCCACTTGATCCACCTCTTCCTGTGGGACCACCTCAGCATATCCTTTATCTATCATGTCACTGAGAAAGGATGTGTACTCTTTATGGAATGAATCACTTCTCTTAAATTTCCTTTTCAGACTCAGAAGACGTTGCATGGCCATGTGACGGTTGTTGGGCATTATCACATAATTTTTCCTAAACGGTAAGTTGAGTGTGTAGTGTCCATCCAATAGTGAGATTGACTCATTTGCAATTTTAAGAAAACTTTTGTCATCAAATGACATTTCACGTTTTTCATCTGAGGCCTTTTCATTGAAGTCATGATTGTACTGACTAATCAGAAGCTTTTCCAAATTTGCTACAGATATTCTGTTTATGTCAGCAGATGGAGAGTCACAACTTATGCTGGATTTCCCTCCTCTTAAGGGTCCATTGACTACCCAACCAACTAAAGTCTTGACTGCATAAGGGCCCCCACCTTGACTGTTTACAATCTCCCATGGCTCTATGACCTTTGAGGCATTGGTTCCTATAAGTAGCTCAATGTTGCCATTAATCTCAGGGATATCAACCTTTTGCAGGTATGGCCATCTAGCAAGATCTTTTTTGGTGGGTATGTTTTCCATGGTGACTGGCATTTCCTTTTGTGTGAATACGTCAGGCAATTGTATGAAATTGGTTTTATCCAATCCAGAGATCTTTAATCCTGTGATTATATAAGTTGGCATGGACTTCTCATGACTCATTGTCTTCAACAGGATATTAGTTCTTTTACCTTTGACGTTCAACTGAGACATCAGACGTTCGGTACAAAAGGTAGCGGAACTTCCAGGGTCAATGAAAGCATAGACTGGAATGATTTTGTCACCTTTAGCAGCTTTGACTCTTACTGGAACCACTGAAAGGACATTATCCTGTATACCGGCCCCAATATGCCCACCGGCTGGCTGCGTAACAGCAGAGGAGTTCACGGTTTCTTTTGTGTCAATTTTCTTTTCATGCTTTACCTTTTGCTCTGTTTGCTCAATGTGAAGGACGCTTGGGTGCTGTTTAGAACATGATGTACAGGTGAGCCTCTTCCTACAGTATTTGCTGATGTGACCTTGATGTAGGCACCCAAAACAGATTCCTTTTCCTTTGATGAATTCTATCTTTTCCCTGTGCTTCTTTTTCTTGAATAGCTTGCACTGCTCCAACGTGTGATTGCTGCTGCTACACAAATGACATAAGACTTGCAAATAGTTGTCATTAGAGGATTGCTGAGTAGAATGGAAATCAGGAGCAGAAACACTAGTAGCAAAGGTACTTCCACCAGACTTCAGCTTGACTTTAGTGGGGAACTTGTCTTTAGTTTTGATTAGGGGTTTATCTTGAATATCCCCGAATACTGGGTCTGAAGCCACTCTCACTTGCTTTTCAACAAATAGGACAAGATCTTTAAATTGAGGCCTACTGTTCTGGTTTTCTTGAAATTCCCACACTTCTGATCGCCATCTTTCCCTCAGCTTGTAAGGAAGTTTCAAGACCAAGACTTTCATGTTGGATGACAAGTTAATTTCATGTGAGTAACTCATGTCCTCCATTGCATTACAACAGCTCCTCAAGAATATTGCGAAAGCTTGCAGAGATTTGGAATCCTCAGGTCTAATCGTAGGCCATTCTAATGCTTTCTTCATATAAGCAGAACACATGCTGAATTCATCTCCGAAGTGTTTCTGTAGCAAATCTCTTGCTCTTTCATAACCTTTATCTGGGGTCATATGAAGACAACTCCTTACCAGATCTCTGGGAAAGCCACTGGTATATTGATCAAGAAAGTACAGTCGGTCAGCACTGCTATCTGTTTTTAGCTCAATGCCATATTCAAAAGCTCTTATGAATGGTCTGTACTTCAGAATATCACCATCGAAGATTGGGATATCTCTCTGAGGAAGACTTGAAAGCTGATGCTGCTTCACTAGGAGGGATGTTATGTCATTTTGGCGTTGAAGGATGTTTACCAAACTGCTCAGATCTACACCAGAACCCGCGCCAGACTCTGAAGACTGATCTGAAGACTGATCTGAAGACTGGTCAGATGCACTGGCTGTGGCTAGGTTTGACTGTGCATGGAGATTACCTGGACCAGGTGGTTGAACCTCCTTGGCTTTCTTCCTGACTGCACTGTGGCCATTTGAACGCTGTGGGATAGGACTGGGTTGAATATCCTTGGGACGAACACTTGGGGTTTGCACAACAGAAAGTGCTTTAGCGACCTTATCCAAAGAAAGGAATTCACACTCTGAAGCATAACTCATTGATGACATCTCAGCATGATAGGATTCCCTTGGCACGTTCACGTCGTGAGGATTAGATGTTAAGTCTGTTGCTGCTGAGGCTCCGTGATATTTACCAGCGGACTTCAAAACTGCAAGTTTGGCTGATGAGGCATCTAGCTGTGCTTTCAGCTCCAGAACTTCACATTTTTTCTTTAATGCTTGCCTCTTTTTGTTAAGTGCTTCTTCTCTATCCTCCAAGTCATGTTTTTCTCTGAGTGCAGCCACCTTTGCTAAAACTGCAGCTCTTTCTGCTTCCACCTGTAGACTTGCAGATGCAATTGAAAACGCTCTTGATCTGGATTCACGACTGGAAATTTGAGATATGCTGTCTTTAGGGGCAACTTCAATCTCCTGAGGTTCCACAGCCTTATATACTCCAGACAGCCATTTAGAAACAGAAGAGAGAAAAGTGTTAATGTCTGCCATTTTAGGTTTAAACCATTCTACTTCGTCTCGCCTTGCTTCCTCTTCTGACAACAACTCCTGATAGGTTTCATGTAGAGATTTAAAATCATCCAATAGACACACAAATTTATTCAAATTTTCTTTCACTTCTTGCACACACGAAGCATCTTCCATAAGTTCAAGCATTATATTTTTTCTTTTCGTTAAGTGGGCAAGCTTTCCTTTTCTAGCATTTCGTAGCTTAGGCGCATGACCACTAATCTCTACATCCATAACAGTGCTTGATAAGTCACCCTTGACTTTCTCTTCATCAAACTCATTAACAGTGTCTTCCATACTTGCCACTTGTTTACTAATTCAGCACATGGAATCAATATGCATGGACTTACTATGTTGTCTGGCTCCGCAGACTGTTATACAATCATCCAATAATCCACTTTTCCTATAGTAGACTTCCAACAATTTGCACGGTTTTACAATCATATCACTCCATAAGCAGATTTCCATTACATCTGAATTTCTGTTCTGTTTCCTCTTCTATCATTTCAAGGACTTGATTCAAGAAATGCATAAAGCCGTACATACCATGCGGTCCAAACAAACAGTCAGTCCATGTGTTCATTGATATCCATGCACTTCACTTCTTCAGTTACAAGCACATTTTTGAGATATCTTCAGCTTGTAGGAAGGAGTCTTTGACTTTTGTAGCAGATAAATAGTTCACTTTGGTGGCTGAACAAAAAAAAGGCTTGACGCTCACTTTCCAAAAATTATTCCATTGTCCACAGGATAGCTTTCCAAACTGAAATAATATTTATTACAAAAAAGTATGTTTATACAAAATCAAAAAATCAAACTCTCATATAAATAAAGGATTGAAAAGATATAAGGTGGATTGAATCAATCTGTTTCCTATGGAGTCAGGCCGTGAGGTCAAAGACTGTTACTTCCAGTTCTGGCCACGCCCTCAGGTGAAGTCACAGGTCCTTTATTCCATCTCCTGCTTTAACCCCTAGGTGGTGCCAACTCACATAACATTGGGTGCAATAGTTAATTATTTAACAAACAAAAATAAACCTTATTTTAGCTCCCACAGACTTATTGATGTGAGTAACAAACATTGAGTCAGTCAATCACCTCTTATAAATTGTTTCTCCGAAGTTTAAACATTACATTGCCTGTCTGTCATTGATCTCAGAGGTTTTTCTCTTTGCATAACTCGTGTCAGGATAAATCAATATGGGCCGCAATCCTCACAGGTGTGTGAGCATTGAGAGATACTGAGTTAAAGCTGTTGGTTACAAAACTTAGCGCTAGCAGTATTTGTAGAATGTGAAATTGCAGGGTTTGCAGGATTGATCATTCTGAGGTGCTTTACCTTCAGCAGGAATACAGTGTTGCTATGCGGTTGCCACAATGTTCTGAGTGATTAGTGCATTGCTATGCAGTTTCTAGGGAATTCTTGGTGGTTATTAGTTTGTAATTGCTAGGGTGTTCTGGGGATATTGGTCTTGTTAAGTTCAAAAGTAACACATCTCTAAAATGGGAAAAATCGGTCACACTTTAGATTAAGCCGGGCTCAGACTACAGGAGTTTTTAAATCCTAACCGATTGTGAAATCAAGTTGCATCACGCACATAAAGCCGGGGACACACTTAATGGCTGTAAGGCCGTTTATGAATGTAATTTGATACTTACAACTGATCAGATGAATCTTCACAGATTTCTTTCCCTCAAACATCAAACAATTTGAAAATTGTAGCGCATCACACACTGCAAGATAGCACCTTCACGTGACTACTACTGGCGGAAACTGCAATGGGCTGAATTGGAACGTCCTAAGCCCTTGATCACTTGGAATCAGCTATGAAGTTGATTTATTATTTACATTTTTTTCCCTTTAAGAATTTGTTTAATGCAGCATCCAAATGTTTATATGTGTGTTTGGGTTGTTTTAAATAAATAAATAAATAAATATATATATATATATATATATATATATATATATATATATATATATATATATATATATATATATATATATATATAATATATATCATAGAGTTGTCTGTTGTGGTGGTGATAAAACGAGATCTGTGGTGACGTCACAATCGTACTGCATTGTGGTACATATAGGTGCCTGAAGTGTACATATGAAGTAGACTCGCTCCCTCGGTCAAAATCGAGGGAACGAGGGTCTGTCCATCTAAACTTCCCTCGTCCACTTCACGAAGTGGAACGCACTTCAAAATGGCGGCAGGGATTCCCCCGAGGGGAAGTGCTTAGGGAAGTTCGCAAGTGCATGTCTAAAAGTGGACTGGAACGCAGCACTACTCTTTAATGAGTACCGTGAATTCGAACATATACTTCTCTTGTCACATACTGTTTTTTGCCTACTATATAGTAGTGAAGTATGCGATTTCGGATGCAGCCCATGTTTCTTTAACACACTTAAGTACATTATTAAAAAGTGCACTTTGTAATAATGTCAAATTAAAAGTTTTTCTTAACAGTGAATATTAAATCATTGTTTAATCATTTTTGTTGTGCTATAAAAAAGTACTCAAGTATGTAAAGTACTTGATTTATGACTTTGTTAAATTTATGATTTTGACTGTAGTGTTATTTAATATTCCATTTAAAGTAAATACATTTTAAATATACCAAATTGCAAATGTATAATTACAAATGTGTAATTAAAAATATATTTAAATGCATGGCATACAAGTTTCAATATGACAATGAAGAATATTTAAGTTGACCATAAATGCTTGTCAGTACATTCGGCAGTAAACTTTAACCATATTTCAAAAAGTAAAGTAAATATGAAATAAAATGTACCAAAGTCCTACTTGAGTTGGTCAAAAGTTGAACTAATTACATTTGATATATTTTCATTTAATTGTAAACAACATGCAACTACGTTCTGAAAACATTATTCAGTTAGCACTTAAATTCGTTATTATTTCCATAATACTCTAAAAGTTTTAAAAGTTTGCTAAAGTCTACTTCTTTTTCACAAGGGTTGGTTGAAATAATGTAGCATTTCAGGCTTTAGGTTTGGATTCTAAAAGGAAGGCATTGGTTGCTAGGGTCTTCTGGCTTTGTGGTTGCCTTTATACTGGCCCAAGTCAAAAGAGGGATAAATGATATTGGTTTGACTTGGCTCAGCACTTCTCAAATGTAAGTGAATGTATTATTTATTTATTTGTTTACAGTTGTGCACTGAATTTTGATTCAAATCCTTAACCCTAAGCTTTAAGGGTTGGTATAATGCCCTTTTCACTAGATGTAAAATAAATCTCTGATGTCCCCAGAGTGTGTGTGTGAAGTTTTAGCTCAAAATACCGCACAGATATTTTTATAAAGCATGTTAAAGTTGTCACTTTTTGAGGGTGAGCAAAAACGCACCGTTTTGTGTCTGGCCCTTTAAATGCAAATATGCTGCTGCTCCCGACACAGAGGGCGGGGTTTCAAGAGCTCATGCGTTAGCAGCTCCGATTACGTCACGCAGACACACACTAAAATGACAGACACTGTTCTGCCTTTTATGTTTAAACGGAGTCAGACAAAGATGGAGAGACTCAAGAAGAAGTGACAACACGTAGAATGCAACAGGACGTCTCTGATTGGTTAGTTGATGAATTTATGTTGCTGATGTGGAGTTAACTATCTTCAATTAGCATATTCTATCATGATAATCTATAAATCGCTCGTATAGGAACTGTTGTGAGATGCACACAGAGTGACTTTCTATTGCATGTGAAAAGACGGATGCTACAGTTTGAGCTGACTCACAAATGTGCTCGACTACAGCAACTCTTCCTCTTCTCAACATGGATTGTTCCCGGGGGCGGGGTTTATGTCAATTTTAGGGTTGGTGATGTCACTAACCCTGGAGGAATGTCCTGTAGTCACTACCAGCAGTTGGTTGTAGTCCTTAAAAAACGATTTCTTTAAAAGCAAATATTTCCCTTTGCTTTGAACTTTGAGCGTTGTAACTTTGCAGATTTTGTTTATGCTCAAAAAGCAACATTACACACTAACTAAAGTTAGAAAAGTGAAATCATACTCAACCACCCCTTTAACGTCACCATAATGCCAACACATCTTTGTAAATACGTAGAACTTATATCATGCAATCAGTCACTGGTTTGTCTCCATAAGGCTGAGACAATATGCGCATGTCTGTATCTACCTGGCCACAACTGCTTGCTCACGCTTGAGTGCTTGAACCCTTAACAACTCTCCTAGGGCCAGTCATTACAATCACGCTCTGATTTTCCCTCCCAACCAGGTGAACATAACATGTTGTCTCAACAGCTGTTCCGTGAAATGCCTCGAGCATCAGAAAGGTTCTTGTATGGCACTAGTGGCGCAAAGGTCATGGTTTTGTTTCACAGGAAACACTGATATGCACTGAAGTCACTTTTGATGAAAGTATATCTATCTAAATGAATGCCTACAGCCTGTTTTTACATCTACACTGCAGTAGAAATGATGTAATACAGTGCTAGAAAAAATATTGGCACACAAGAGTAATGCTGAGCTTATATGAAAAAAAAAGACTGTCCTCCCCTAAAGTTGAATTGAGTTGCCTTACATTCTGACTGAGAATACATTCTGACTCAGGTGTAGAGTCGAAAAACATCTTGAAAGGGAAGAGCATGATCTCCATTGACACCAGTTGCTATGCGCAGGGCAATACTGTGAGATGGTCATGCGGTTTACCTGGTACACATGAATGAACATGCCCATTATGGCCCTGTTGTTACAGATATCCAGAAATCATTAAACAGAGTGTACAACCATAAGTAGCTGCATTTGAGTTCCTGACCCACACTTAAAAAAGAAATGTGTATACAAATAAAAGACTATATATTGTTGAAAGAACATGAAGCCTATTTTTAGTATTAATGAGAATTAGCGAGATATTTTCTCATTCTTAAAAAAAACTCATTCTTATAACTGTAATAAAAACAAACAAACAGTATGTTTTTGAATTGTTAAAATATTTATACATAAGATACATTATAGTATTTGTTTTCATTTTAATTTATGATTAAAATACAAATAATTAAATATTATATTATGTTTTTTGCTGTAAGTAATGAGAATATATGGCATTCATCACTGGCAATTAATAGATAGATAGATAGATCTGCATGATCTTATGCAGATCTCAGAAGATTAGGTTTAGGTTTATTTGTTTAGCACGTTTAGTACAAGTACAAAACTATGCAAGGAGGGAACGAAGCCACTCTAGGCTTGTACAGAGCTCCACTCCTGCTAAGATATTTTGATGAATGTTGTTGCATATATATATATGTATATATACTGTCACCTTTGATAAATTTAATGCATCCTTGCTGAGTGAAATCAATAATTTCTATTGAAACAAAATTATCGTGATCACAAACTTTTTACGACAATGTACATCTTAAGCTTGATGATTCTCTTGTACAGTCTGCAGTCGATGATAAGTCTTTGCTTGCCCACTGAGTTACATAATATAACGCTAAAATGCTTGACTTTTACAAGTTTGAGCACATGCAGGGTTCCTTACTACATTACTTGATGAGAAATAACATAGCCTACACTACTTTGTAAGAAAAAATGAAGTGGACGTCGAAGATCTCAAAAATGAAGTTTATTACAGCATAGCAGTGGCAAGGTACACAAAGCACCTTGGATTCAGCGGAGTCACACAGAATGAATCTCATCCTCTCAGCTCAAACATTTATCCTCTATTTCGTTTGTCTTCCCCCTCTACATGTAAATGAAGCTCTGTTTTTAAGTGTAATTTAAGAATAACAGATTCGTCTTCCCTCTCAACATGAGGCTGAAACTCTGTCTTAAATGTAAATTGAGGATCTTTCCTCTGTGCCCACATCTTTGATGTTCTGTGAAATCAGAACAGCAAAAGGTTAAGGTGATAAGATCTATCTGTAGTGGTCACATCTTTGATCTTCTGTTAAAATAGAACAGGTTAAATGTTAAGGTGACAAGCTATTTGAAGTCCCTGTAATCAAGATGGTTATTGGTTGCCCTCTGTGATACTATTTACATATTACTGAGATTGGATGTAATTGTCTCTATATGATAATTAAGCTCTTTTAAGTGAAGGAACATTTTGATATATATATATATTGGAGTGGAAGTTGTTGGGAACAGACCATCATTTCTTATAGACCCCCCTTTGATGCTCTTGGCCCAAAGTAGCATCACAACCACTCTCTTTCCGTAGATAACACCTCCCGAACCTGGTGGGCAGGTGCCCCAGTGGCGGTGTAGCCCTGGCTTAGGTTGTTCCCATCTATGGCCATCAGAGAATCTTACCCGTCTTCGGGATCTACGCCTCCTGCACACTGAGTTATGGCTCTACTTCACTTGAGCAAAGTTATCATAGTTTGTGATAATGAAATGTATTTTTTTTTATTAATTTTTTTTTATACGAGGTAACCAAGAACCATCATATCCACTTGGAACATTCAATATTGATCATGGAATTATCTATAATCTTACGTTTCAGCATGGAACACATACAGCATAACATAATGCACTGACCGATAATAAGAAAGATACATACACATACAGCCGTTTTAAAGGTTACATTCCAAATTAAACTAGAATAGGCCATATCTCCATCATGCATTTGTTTTGCAAAAATCTTGTCTTTCTTCAAGGCCTTGTTGGGCTCTCACAGTGTTGTTCACATCAGTGATGTTAGCATATTGATTAGTTTTGATAACTCAAATAATCAACAATCAATAGACAATATAGTGAGTGAGTGTGTGTGTGTGTGTGTGTGTGTGTGTGTGTGTGTGTGTGTGTGTGTGTGTGTGTGTGTGTGTGTGTGTGTGTGTGTGTGTGTGTGTGTGTGTGTGTGTGTCATTTTGTGTCCATTTTCTCAGTGTGGACATCCTTTATCCACTTGTTTTCCCTCTATGTTGAAAAACTGCTGTCTATAGTCTCTGAAATGGTTTGTTTCTGAAATCTCCTCTTGTTTCACTTCTCATTGTCCATTTTTTTTTTTTTTTTCACTTGGAGCGCAAGTCCTTCTAGAAGAAGCAGTCACTGGTGTTGTTCAAGTCTGTGCCTTTTCATCATTTCCTTCCATCCCATGGTGGGTCTCAGGGTTTCTAGGTCTTTTAGGCCTGGAGTTCTGGATCTTGCAGGTCTGGAAATCTCTATTCTTTTCTTTTTCTTGAGAAATCAATAGACAATATAGTGAGTGAGTGTGTGTGTGTGTGTGTGTGTGTGTGTGTGTGTGTGTGTGTGTGTGTGTGTCCCCCTGGCTCCACTTCCTTCTCGTCCTTCAAACGACCAGATCACCTTTCTCCAGGAGGTTACAAATTTCAGGCAAACATCTCGATGCTTATATCTGAAACTATAATCAAAAGAAGAGGTTGCCCCCCTTTCCCCCACAAGCAGCTTTTCACATTCAAACATCAAAGTCACAGAAGTTTCATCTCAAAACATGTTAAAAATTATTTCTAAACATAATGTATTTAAAACATTTATTATACATTACAACTACATATCAATGCTAATAAAACATGTTTCATAAATCATAAAGAATCACCCCCCTTTTGATAGTAAACCTTTTTCTACAATGTGTTACTATCATAAAACTAATTCTAATTTGCATCAGCATTTGCTTGTGACTGAGCTACAGTCATGTTGCTGGTGCAGTGATATGTTTGACAAGGTGTGAATGACTTCTTTATTTCCTTCCAACAGTGCCAACTGGGTTTCTAAATTGCCTATTTTCTTAAGCAAACCACTATAGCCCATCTTTCTTTTGTGTGAAAAGTGACACTGTCTTGCCTTGTGTCCCATCTTTCCACAAGCAAAACAAACAACTTCCTGATCTTCCTTTCTTTTCTCCAAACAGTGCCTTGCAATGTGACCATCCTTTCCACATGCATGACAGACAAAGTTTTGAAGAGGTCTCTCACTGTCTTGACAATGTCTAGCAATGTGACCAGCTTTTCCACATGCATAGCAAAGAATAACACCTTCTGAATTTATTCTTGCAAATCTCCTTGGTCTATGATGGAAACCATTAGACAATGTAGAACATTCTCTCTCACCAAAGGCAGCAACTGGATGTCTAGATTTGGCAGCTTTCATTTGACTATTTGCATTAGCATTATTGTTGTAAAACTGTGTCATTTTAGCAATAATGTCATTATATTCAGAGAGTGGTGTCACTAGCATTGTCACAGCAGACCGGGTGAGTGGGTCACATTTGTTAATCAAGGCAGACTTGAAACTGACATCATTCTTAGTAATATCAGGATTGCCACTGAAAGTCTTAAATGTCTCCAATAATCGTTCTGAGAATGCTGCTGGGTGTTCCCCTTTTCTCATTTGCATCTCAGATATCCTATCCCAATTAACTGACATCACACCTAGGACATCCAGCAGTGCCTGTTTCCTCTCTGACTTAGTAGCAGTTCTGTTCTTCACTTTCTGAGTTAATGCTCCAGACAAAGTGTCAGGCAAACACATTCTTAACAAAACGCATGCATCACCATCTGTTAAATTGTAAACTTCAGCATATTCCTCCAAGTTTTTTAGAAAATCTAATGGATCTTGTTTGGCAGGAACAAATTTCCCAATATTCTTGATCACAACATCTAGTTCAGTTGGATTAAATCCTCGGACTATGGTAGAAGTCATTGGTTCTTCCCTTCCTTCTCTAGCAGGCGTAGTCGTAGTAGAATGAACTGGTGCCATCGGAAATCTAACTCTACAGTCAGAGTATTGGCTACTGAATGACTGATAATCTTTTTCCAAACCCTCAGTCCTGTCTTCCTGCAAATCTGGCATTTCTGGAACTGGGTTACACAACGTGACACCTAACAATGTCTTACCAGGGTTTTTCTCAGTTGTGCCATTCTTTATCATAAACTGACAAGCCGCCTTCGCCTCCTCCAAATTTTTAGACAATGTTTCCACAGATGATTTAAGCATACTATTGTTAGTTCTAAGAAGTGAAATCTCATTCTGCATCTTGATCTTTTCTTCTTTCCATATCGTTTCACTAGCCAGGTAATTTTTTGTAGAAATTACCCCAACACTGAGTCGCTCATTTTCAGCCTCTAACTCATCTACTCTCCTCCTGGTTACTTTGTATGAAGCAAAAAGTGCTTGAAGCGCATTAGCAATTTTCCCATTTTTGTTCTTAGGCATTTTGGGATCATTTTCAAACTTAGAGATAGCCCACTTGTACGGTTTATCAACAATATTCTCTATTCCGTCAAACATTCCCTGAGAACCGTGTTTAGCGATGTATATAACAATAATTTCTTCCATTTTCAAAAGTCTTATCAAGCTTTAAAATATCTCGTGATCTAATAGTTATTCACAAAGTCTGATTTAAATGACTACACGTTATCTAGTTCCTTTAAGATATCTGTTAGTCTAATTATTCACAGCTCCAGTACTTCGGACACAAATGATCAAAATAGCCACACTACCTGAGGCTTCTAAACTTAACCACAGCCACAATCCATTGGTCCTTAAATTTCGTTACGCAAAACAGTTAAGAAATGCAACACTGTCACAGTACGTCGGACAAAACCACACTATGTCTGGTTTTATGTTATATTCTTAAAACAACTTGGCCACAGTACGTCAGGCTTAAACAATATAAAAAAAAAATGAACACTGTCACAGTACGTCGGACACAACCACACTACGTCGGGTTTTTATGTTATTTTCTTAAAACAGTTTGCTTATCAGTACTTCGGGTTCAAACTATATGCCACAGTACGTCGGGCAAAACCACACTGCTTCGGGTTCTTTGTTTTAAACTTCACAAAGTTACGGCACATCAGACTCACTAGTCTAGCCTATGCTATAACACACAATAGTTGTGAAATAATTCTGTGACCACACTGCGTCGGGTCTATTCAATTACTTTAGAATTTCCTCAGAATTATTACAACTTCACAATCGGTTTCAAGTACATTAGAAACATACACATTTGTTTCAGTTACTTTAGAAACAACCAATCTGAAATAACTCTGTCACCACACTACTTCGGGTTTATTCAATTACTTTAGAATCTTAACAGAATTATAAGAGACCAACACCAAATTTCAGTTACTTTAGAAACTTTACACTTAAGCACTTTGTTTCAATTACTTTAGAAACAACAATTCCAATACAAGTCTGCTACCACACTGCTTCGGGCTTATTCAGTTACGTTAGAATCTTTAACAAAAATGTACGGAATAGGCTTAAAACTCCTCCTGCTAATACTGAATAAACCAAATTCGATCTCTTCTGTCCTTAATTTTTCTTTTCTAGATTTTTTTTAAACCGAGGAATTCCTTGACAAAAACAGCATAAATGAAAGAAAACAGCTTTTTCTTACCTTTTCCCTTTTTTGTTGGAAATCCGTCGATTCCTGGGTCTGGCTCGCCAATGTAAGAAAAAATGAAGTGGACGTCGAAGATCTCAAAAATGAAGTTTATTACAGCATAGCAGTGGCAAGGTACACAAAGCACCTTGGATTCAGCGGAGTCACACAGAATGAATCTCATCCTCTCAGCTCAAACATTTATCCTCTATTTCGTTTGTCTTCCCCCTCTACATGTAAATGAAGCTCTGTTTTTAAGTGTAATTTAAGAATAACAGATTCGTCTTCCCTCTCAACATGAGGCTGAAACTCTGTCTTAAATGTAAATTGAGGATCTTTCCTCTGTGCCCACATCTTTGATGTTCTGTGAAATCAGAACAGCAAAAGGTTAAGGTGATAAGATCTATCTGTAGTGGTCACATCTTTGATCTTCTGTTAAAATAGAACAGGTTAAATGTTAAGGTGACAAGCTATTTGAAGTCCCTGTAATCAAGATGGTTATTGGTTGCCCTCTGTGATACTATTTACATATTACTGAGATTGGATGTAATTGTCTCTATATGATAATTAAGCTCTTTTAAGTGAAGGAACATTTTGATATATATATATATTGGAGTGGAAGTTGTTGGGAACAGACCATCATTTCTTATAACTTACATTCACGTTACCTCTAGATCATGAGGTCATTAGTTCATTTTATTCATTACCTTTGTCAACCAACACAGCAAAATAGGCAAGTAAACCTTTAGACATAATAGAATCTCCCTGGTTCCTCTCTCCGACTGAATAAAATGAGTTGTGATTGATCCATGTAAATCATTTATCAATGATTCAGGTTTTTCCTACATCTTGTTGTGTCCTAATACTGATTTTGTCTGTGAGGAACATAGGATACACTCCACTGATGAAAATAATTATGTGGTGAAGTAAATACTACAGATAAAACAAATGTAATTTTTACCTGAATAAGTTCAGGCAAGAATGATATCACAGACACACACGCAAAAACAAACAAAAAAACCCCACTAAATTAATGCCTAAGTATCAACTCTACTCAACACTCCAACTTTCTGATACTGGTGTTCCCATCATGCACTGAGGCATGAATAATTAATAAGGTTGCTTGTTCCACTGTTTTCCAGCTGTATTTACACTGTTTTATCAATGCTTTTGTTGTTAGGTTTATAACTTGCTGTTTTGTGGAGTTCATTTTCTACTCAAAATGTCATTCATACTCAAAAATTATCCAACGAATGTTACCGTTATTGTGCATTGTGTACTAAGTATTGAGATCTTTGTATTCGAGTTTATGCCACATTACTTCTATTATGTAGATATGTTGTCTACTACATAAAATCTACAAAATCTAAAAAAAAAATGTAATCTTGGATGATCTGAGTAAACTAAATCACTTTAAAAGCATGGCTTAATACAGTGTTATATGGTTTAAGTAAAAATTTACTTGAAACAGTGTATTGCAAAGTAAACCTCAACTAAGTAGAAATGACTCAACAAACTTTAACTAGCAAAGGTAAAATTACTTATTTTCTTTGATAAGCCTTGATGTTGTGGCCCATTTTTGGTTCCTGCTAGGTTGTAGGGTTTCTATCGGTTTCTTTAGCAGCTATAGAAGAGATGCATATTGTGTAAACCCAGGTAAAAGCTGTTTCCCCACTCTCTTTCACATTAGAATAAAAAAGGACTCTGCTACAGAACACATGCATATGCACACAGGCTGTGATGCATTGAACACTGAGATGCAAATGGCCCTGTGATTGTTTTGTAAGATGCCATTGTTTGCATGAGTAACTGGGCGTGTGTGATGAGACATCTTTAGCTCTCTTAACACAAGGCACATCATTTCTTTATGTGTTTTCCTTTTGGAAAACATCACTGCAATACATAAAAACAGCAGATTATATCACATTTGTAAATAGGGGACGTCACAAAAGCTTACTGTATTCATAAAACATAGAACCATGTGCCCTGTCATCATTAACCAGTATCCGACAGAATTTAATATTTTGCTTGGCTCTGATTAACTTCATGTGAGGAAAGTTTTGTGTTTAAACTCTATAATTAGACCCTTTGCTCCATATGGAAATAAGTTTTTGAGTGCTTTTGCCATTTAACTGTTTGACTTTTGACCACAATGATCCAAATTACCTGGGTTTCCCGGCATGTAATATTAATGGACACATGAAACCATTTATTTGAAAATATAAATAACTTACCCTTACAAAAAAAGACTGTTTGGTACAGTGATAGTTATACCATGGTACTTTAAATATACTTTGCACTTTTAAAGCTTTATATTTATATATACAGGAAAGTGAACAAATTATAGTACTAGGCTATATGTAATATTTGATGCTATGGTCAAGAATGATTACCATACGCCAGTGTATTTCAGAGAAAATCAGGAATGAAAAAAATTAAAACACCATCTAAGAATGTTTGTATAAACTTAATAATATCATACTTTAAAAAATGTAATTGATGTTTTATTGATCCTTGTCTTTTCTGAAATAAGCATGTGAATACATTTGTATCATTTGGTTTTATTAATTTTCAAAAACATGCAGAAAACCGGTGATTCAGTACAATTCTTACTAAAAATATTAAGTAGACCTAATTAAAATATTAAATAAACGTATTTTCCTCATTTATAAACATAGCCTATAGCTGTCGTATTTGAGTTTAAAAAAATGTAATAAAAGAAGAGATGTTTTTGGCTCATTTTAAGAAATTAGCAAAGAAACACATTGGATTACAAACAAATACCTTGAGTCTGGGGAAATGGGGCTATGTAAACATTATAAGAAGATTTGATTTACGTTTTTACTACAATTATTGTTGCTTAGAGGAATTCACATCGACTCTCGCGAGATTTGAGTTTGAACTGATATGTGAGAAGAGAACGAGACGGATGCCAGTGATTCAGAGTAGTGGTGGAAATTTTGATTCTTTCCAGAGACTCGTTCATTTTCAGTTCGTTCACCAAAATGATTCGTTCAGATTCGTTCACTGATTCGTTCAGTGACAATTTCTTCCTATGACATAAATACCGCAGCAGGAGGCGAAAAAGAGTGTATTTTATGCTATGTTTTAACGAACGTATTTACTTGTTACAGAAAAACTGATTTGGCTTTGTTAAAATTTGTGCCTTATTTACTAAATTAATAAAATAAGTCTAAATAAGAGGTTCAGATGACCAAACCAAGGTTTTCTTGCATAATTAACATTTTAATTGTTTGGTCAGACATACACATTTATAAATCTGGGATTATATTAAACGTTGAGTTATGTTATGTATGTTAAATATGATAAACAATTATATGCACACCTATAACTGCGCTTTGAATGAGATTGAATCACATGCTAAATGACCGATCTACCCAGTACTCTCATTCACGAACGAAATGTAGCCTACCAGTTTGATCAATTCGTTCACGAACGAGATCTCTCTCTCTCGTTCAGACTCGAAACAGAGCGATCTCGGTCAGTGATGGGCGTATTCGTTCAGTAGATCCAACCAATGACATGCCCCTTCACAGCCCGAACTGAAATATTATTTGCTGACGTTACGCAAATGAGACCTAACCAATACTGTCATATTTTTGGGTTTGTTTTAGTTTTTAGAGAAGTGCATATGACATGAATAAAACGTAATTAATTCATTTTTGATAATACAAAATGAACACAAGTAATAAAGTAAATTTTTCAAAGTGCAAAATACCACAAAACTCATTAAAACACACAAACAAAAGAAAAGAAAAGCAGGTAAAGAGAAGTGTAAATTTAAATCAAGTAAACAGTCAAGTACAAAATGACAATGTTAATTTGTCTTTGTAAGCCTATATTTAACCATGCTTGCGTTATTAAATAGTTTTCATTACAATGGTAAAGTGTAAATCTCCTTCTTTGATGCAAATATGCTGACTACACAAACCGTGTATCGTTCAAACAATTGGTTCTTTTCGTTCACGAACGACATGTACCAGTTCGTTCACGAGAAGATCTCTCTCTCTCGTTCAGACTCAAAAGCAACTCGGTCACAGTCAGTGAAGGGCGTATTCGTTCACTACATCCAACAAATCGCATGCTCCGTCACATCTCATACTCGAAGGCTATTGGCTTGAGGTTTAGTCATTCTTGACAGGTTGAAAACACAGAGCTACCCGGTTCACTGAGCTGCGCATGCGCTGCTAATAGCGCCGCGCGGCTGTGGAGGGAGGAATTTCAGTGAACGAGAAATATGAGTCAGTGGATTACGTGAACGAGAACGATTCGTTCACCTAAAAGATTCGTTCAAAAAGAACGATTCGTTCACGAACGTAACATCACTAATTCAGAGCGAGTGGAGGACGGGACACAGGACGGCCCGACTTCAACCCTACAAAACAACTCCCTAAAGTAGCCTTCTTCTTACACTACACTCGGAGTTTTTTGCCTTTATTTGTTACTTGGAATGAAATGCTTTTACGCGGATGACTTGAAAGGTGAGTCGCCGTTGTATTTCATGGTATTAAAGGCTAGTTTGACGGTTTGGCTAACGGTCGTGTGATCGCTTTCACAGTTTGCTCTCGCTGGCGAATGTGAAAGCGAACATTCACACTAAAATTATACAAAAACGAATCTCACGTGTGTATTATTACAACAAATAACCGCCTATTTAATGTTGTACGCCCGCTAGCTGGTGTAGTTACAGGGAAGTAAAATCGCTTTAAAGGGCCTGTGGTGGTCCGACATTAGATGGACCTACCGTAGGCATGTAAGTTAGCCAGCTATCGCATTGTCCATTTGTTTCTGTTGATCAGTTTAAATTCACACCTTTGTAACCAGGAAGTCTGCTCAAATGAAACATTTACCTAGCGTTATCGCTGCGGTTAAATGTCACTAAACCTTTGATCTGCTTTATACAGAGAGATTGTTTTTCTCTTGGCTCATTGGTTCATTTTGCAACAGATTGCACGCCTAATATTTATTGCAAGTTACACCAAATTGTAACTTAGTCGTTTGCTCAGTGTATTTAGACTGTTGCTTTTACATATTGTACGTTGGATTTGTTTCATGTAATGGCTAACTTAGCTTACACGAACTAGTACACTTCTGTAGAAATCGAGTGTGTTTTGCTGTAAACGAGAATTCAGATATGTTGATAAATGTCTTACGTCATCCAGTCTGTGTGTGTTCAAAGGCTTATTTAGTGTAAGGGTTATTCCCCAAGAGAGTTTATTGTAGTAATAGTGAGAATGAGCTAATTTGTTTCTTGGATCATAGCTCTAGGATTCCCGCAAATGTTTTAGCTAAAACTAGTGTTAATCTCAGAACTATGGAAACTGGTGTTCGAGAGGTGTTGACCTGAGTCTGGTGTACATGTTGATTCAACATCCACTTTCACATATTATTCTAGGTCACTGTTAGAGGTGTCAGATAAAGAAAAGTGAAGTTGTGGCCTTATGTGTGAACATACTGTCGTGTCACAAACCCCCCAAAAATGAAGATCTCAAGAAGTTTGGTCTATTTTCATCATTTTGGCTGTGGGGAAATGGAGGATCGGCATTTGGTGAAAATCCTGCATGGAAGCAGCTTATCTTCAATGTCTACCAATGTGGTCTGAGTTTGATATGAAACCGACAGGGAGACACGGGTCATATTGTACCCTAGAGAAACAGCGGCTGACCACAGACATTTGTCATAGTGGATCACATAGTGTTTTTGAAATTATTATCTTGGGACAAAATAGACATTTATCCTAATCAATTCAAATTATTTAATTTAAAAAAATCTTTATATGGAAGTATATATTTCATTTTCTATTTAGTTTATTTATATATTTTCTATATGTAATTATATTATGTATTGTGTAGACTCTATCCAATGAGACACTGCATTCAGGATATACATTATAGTATTTAATGATTTATCAGAAATATAATGAATTATAAATAAAGTCAGACTTAAAGCAACAAGTTTGATACTCACTCATACCCTTTTTTTGGGGGGGGGGTCAAACATTTTGAACAACAAAGTTACACATTACATGGAAAAGGGACAGGTCTATTATTTTGCATTTACACTCCAAGACTTAGCCTAATGCACAGATTATTTAACTTACAGTATCAAATCTTTTTGTTCTGTCCATTGCTATGGTTTATCACGGTCACTGTCATATCGGATTCAATCATTTTAATATGGTTGCCAATCCAGAAACTTTAAAATGTGTAGCCTAGTTAGCAGCATGACAAAAATATATTCTATACAGAAAGTGGGCAAAGATTGCTGCCTTTGTAATCACACTGTACTGTCGATTACAACGCAAGGTACACAAAGTTGCACTCTTGCAATGAACCACTGTTTTGAGCGGTGTTGAGTGGATTCTGACTAACTAAATGCATCTGATTGGCCATTGCCACACGCTCAACAGATGTGTCTATTATTGCCTACATTGCTCAATGCTGCAAAAAGCATTGTAAATAGAAACCTTTAATGCTCTTCACAGAGCGCTTACCTAAACACTTGCAAGAGCATTTTAAAGCAGCTGGCTATCAGCAGGTACTGGTACTGCAGTATCTTCACTTTAAATTATCAAGTAAATTTACAAATTCATTTTTGGTGGCTGCCAAAATAATTTCAATACAGGAAAAACCCTGATCATGCCTATGTGCATCATGCAAAGCAGTCTTTTATTTAGGATCAGGATTCAGATGTCCTCAATATAGATCTCACTCTGCCACAGGTTAGACCAGTTTTGGCTAGTTGGAAAACCACAAATGAGCAGAGGATCTGTTTGAGAATGCTATGATGAAGTTCTTATGGAGAAAACCAGTCTGAGGTTGTGATCCATGTGTGTTTATCTTGTTTACGAATTCCCCATGGTCTTGTTCTTGACCTTAATCAAAGTCTTGGGCTTGTTTCTCTCTGCGTAGTGGGAGAACAATGGGCGCTTTATGCCTGATCTGGAAGTGCCATGCAGTCAGGTGGCTTACTAAACACACACCAAACTGAGCTAATAAGAGTTTGTGTATGTTGAAGGCCAGACTTGCCTCAAAATGGCAAGGGATGTTGTTGTTGTACCACTATGGCCAATGTGTGCTAACACAGAGTTAAAATGTGACAGAAAACTTTTTCCTACAAGAATCAATGTACTTAGTCTTTGCTGTAGAGACAAATGTTTTTGCCTGCCTCTGGTATGAGTGTCAAAATGAGCATTGGTTCTCATTTTGTAATGTAGTTGATGAATTCTTTGTGTGTAGAGGTCAGGGCCTCATTATAGTGACCACAGCGTTTATGTGTGCACTCATAAGGCCCCACAATGCAATGGTTTCAAAGACCTCATTGGCAGTGCTGTGCCACTTATCTAATGACTGGTTTCTTTTTAATTTCTCTTATGACTTACTTTCAAGCTGAGGATTCAATGTACCAGCATTCCAAATAGTACTGCCAAGGGTCGTTCACTCTAAGGATGATAACTGTTACGTCTTATTAGTTTTAATAATCATTTTAAATCTACATTACCACTATAATGACACTGAGGAACGAAATCATTGGAATCAATTTCAGAAAACAAAATTCTAGCTGATGAACGATAACATTGAAAGCCAATCAGAATCCAACCGAATTTAAAGAGTGGATGAACGGCAATAAATTAAAGTCCGTTCTATATGACGCATAGGGCTGAACAATTTTGGCAAATAATCGAATTGCTATTTTTAATTTTTATTTACCAATATTGCGATTTAATGTTTTTTTAATAAAGCTCTTCATTTTTTTATTCAACAAAGACAATCAATAAATAATTGTATAGTATGGCCTACACAATATTATATGGATTAAACATAAACTGTTCTTTCCTGTAGGCCAGGCCTATATCAGGGTTTTTCCTGGGTCAAAATTCTGCAATAACCAATCAGAAAAAAAGAAGAAAAAAATGTAGGCCTAAGTCACGGTGATCATTGTTTTCATGATCGATTGTCGCTGTCACGTCAGAGTACTCGTGTACATCCCTACAGAGGCCCTTCATAATGCAGAGGGCAACTTAGCATTGGCCCTATAGAATGCAGTGTTTAATAAACAGATGTTTTACTAAATTCTGCTGAAAAGAAACTTAGTGCCGACTCCCGAGTCATGATAGTATATCGTATTGTAGCATCTGTATCGGGATACATATCGTATTGTGACTTTGTTGCTGATACACAAGCATTATATTGTTATAGTTAGCTTTATAGTTGCCACTTGGTGTGGGGCTGCTGGTTTTTTTTTCTAAATGGCGCTGTAATAGCATTTTATTTTGTTAGTTAAATTTACTTGTCCCATGTCCCAACGTTTTCTGTTCATGAAAATGCTTTTCTGTGCTCCTCTTCCCGCATTTCTGAAAGGGAGAATTTTTATCAACCGCTGTGGTGACTGTGTCTTGTGACACAGTGTTCAGGACATCCAGGGAGACACGTGTTTGTTAAAGGAAGTGTGTACATAGTGTCTGTGTAACTCCATTACTATGAATTTTAATCTGGCAAGGCTTTAGTGTATGTACTGTAAACAGAATCTTCCCTTTTGAAAAGGACAATGAACATGAATCACCTGGCGTTCATGTAGGAGAATAAACGCAACTGATATTGATTTGTGTATACTGAATTTTTCCACGTAAGCCACTTATGCATTTACGTCATTTTGCATGAAAACTCGGCTGTAATTTCCTAAAAGCTACAGATAAATCTGACCCGAACACTTTCACTTTCGCAAGAGCGCTCTATATACGGAGACTACTGGAACATGATGGCGATGCGCTGTTATGAAAGCCACATGAATACAGTTGTTTTGATGCAGAGGCATGACTGCTTTTTACATTTGTTTCAATTTGTTTGTAATACAGTTGCCAGTTAAAATTAAACTTCTGCATTCATGCTCACACACAGTTGATATTTTCAGCTTCACTTTCCCAAGCAGACATTGTGTACAGCAGCCGCTTATAGAAAGTCTCTGTTTAGTTCTCATCAATTGGAGCTAAATCTTACTGCTGAATGACCTGGGGAGGCCAGCTGAACTTGCAGTGTCTGGATCTGGTGGTGACGTCTTAATCTCCGTCCTTCATTCAGGATCTGAGAGGGAAGCTCCTTTTAGATTAGCCACTCAACCTACAGCAGTATTACTATCATTCAATAGAGTCTGTTAATCTTGCTGTGTATCATGATATTATGATAGCAATGTTGGGGAAGAAGCTTGAAATCTGTCGATTTCCAATCATAATTTCAGTTTGTAAGATAAGTTTCACTACAGTCAAGCCATTGTTCTGATAGATTAATAAGTTACTAACAAGCTACTAAAAATACATTGCAGCTATTTCTGCAGATAGTATCTTGATGCAGTCAGAGCCTGATTTATCGGGCACAAAAAGTTAGGGTCCTTAGAGTAACAGCCTTAAAGGGATAGTTCACCCAAAAATGAAAATTAGCCCATCATTTACTCACCCTCAAGTCATCTGAGGTGTAGGCCTAGCCTATATGATAGGGATGGGCATTTTTCTTAAATATTGTTTTTGAACATTCGGGCTCATAAAAACCGAATATTCGTTTATTTAAATGACGTTTAATGAGAAAGATGTTATTTTTAAAATTAAGTTTTTGTCACCGTTTCTGAACAAGCTTACCGTTAGGCAATATACACAACAAGCTTATGATATATCTTAAGGTTTTCTTTTAGTTTAAAACATTAAACAATGTGTAAACAAAAAATATAAAGAACAAAAGCATAAGCTCAAGCATGGCGAACAAAAAAAAACGCTAAAAGCAGACTGCGCCAATTATCAAACAGAACATACATATACACTCGAGTCAGAATATGGTTATCGTGTTTATATTGTTTCACGTTCTTGTTGAGAAAAACAATAATATCCACATGTTCGGATGAGAAAACGCGCTGCGCTAACAGACGTTGCAGAGATGTAAAGATAACTGTGTGCTAAGCTAAGTTTCTAACAGCACTTTGCATTTTCTGTTCTTAAACCCTTCTCCCTCGACGAAACTTAAAGGAAGCATATGTCTCAATATTGCTATCAGATAAGTTATCATCTCTGATCACTCGCGCTACAGCTACGCTTACCTGCAGTCGTGAATGCATGTTGAGGAGAGACCCCTGATATGATTGTAAAGCGTTTTGGGTGTACAGTAGTACATATGAAAGCGCTATATAAATGCCTCATTCATTCTATGTGATTTCTCATTGTGGTGGTGATATTATGATAATTCAGTTTCATTAATTAAATTAAAAGTAATTTCATTTTGTAATATAATTTAGTAAGATCATTTTCATATAAGTAATTCCAAACTTCACGAGGCAGATGACGATATTATGAGATCAAATACAATCCACTTGTTAAACGCACTCCACAGCGCCACCCAGTACATTTAATTATAACTGTGAGCTTTAGTGCTTGGTAATTATTCTGGATTCACTGCATTTATGGCCAGCAAAGCAACATATTAAAATTCAAATGGTATTTTATTTTTCGAATAATAATTACAGATTGAAAATTCAAATATTCGTGCACGTTCCTGATGAATCAGATGAATACAATCAGAGTTATATTAAAAAATGTCAGTGAATAACTGTTTCCGTTTTGAAGGCCATAAGTGCATCTATCCATCATAAAAGTGCTCCACACGGCTCTGAGGGGTTAATAAAGGCCTTCTGAAGCGATGAGTTTGTGTAAAAAAAAGAAAAATCCATATTTAAAACTTTTAAGTAAAATATCTAGCTTCCGGCCAAACGAACATACGGATTCTACTCAAGTCTAAAGCGCAACTTGTGCGAGTAATGCGACATACTGCTGATATTTACGCTACGCCATGACGCACTGCACTACTTCTGACATCACAAGTTGAGTAAGTTGCGCTTTAGGCGCAAGTAGACTGCATACTCATCGCTTCGCTTCAGAAGGCCTTTATTAACCCCTCCGGGCCGTGTGGGGCACTTTTAGGATGGACAGATGCACTTTTATGGACTTCAAAACAGAAACAGCCATTCACTGCCGCCATAAAGCTTGGCAGAGCTAGGACATTTTTTAATATAACTCCGTTTGTATTCGTCTGAAAGAAGAATGTCATATACACCTAGGATGACTTGAGGGTGAGGAAATCATGGGCTAATTAAAATTTTTGGGTGAACTTTCCAGCTTTATATAGGCTACACCAAATGCAACTAATAAAAATTAGAAAACACCCTAATTTATCTACCTTGTTTCTAATGTAAGATTGGCTGTGGCCATTTGTAACTTGAATGTAAAAGGCTTCCGGTGTCATCCGCTTCCAATTATTAAATAGTTTTACAGTTTACTGCATTTTGTAATTATTAGTTATTTACTTATAGTGGCTAATAAATCTGAAGTCTTGCACATTTATGGAAAGTAGCTTACCTATGCGTTGCGAAATAAGGTTGAAAATGTAGTAATGGATTTTCAGATTTTTTTTTTGCTAAGTATTGGTTTTACTTGACAAACTAGCCAACTGAATGAATGAATTGTACCTCCAAATGCCATTTTGAGTGAACTTTTTAGGAGGGCATTAGATTTGTTTCTTCAGTTTGTCTCATGAGCAGCTTGCACAATAAAGTGTGATGACATAAACGCTGACGGTTATCACAATACTCTAGTACTTGGAAAACTAGCTTATTACTGGAAAAGCTGTTTAAAAAAAGTTTTACTGAAACGTTAAGTTAGTTGGATCATTACTCCCCAACACTGCCAGACAAAGTATTGATGTTTAACTGTTTGTTCTGTTCTGTATGTAAATGCACAGGATGCTGAGCTATTTTGGTTTTATTTTGTCTCTTGGCACAAGCACCACCTGCTAGCCAGAGGTCATTTTGCTTGGTAAATATTGTATAAGGGCCATTGAACACTGCTAGTTGTAGCTCTACCTGTACTTGTTAAGTATCCTGTGTACTTTCTATGGTTAGATTGGAATGGAGACGGATTATACCAAACCTGAATAAGCCTTTTATTTTAGCTGCTCAGCTGACAGCAGTTTAGAAAGCTCAGGGCTTTTGGATTTGGTGTGTCATGCTTAATATCTGATCAAAGCTCTGTGTCCAGTATAAGTATCAGTGTTACCACATAAGGTGAAACATGGTGAGTGATCAAGAAGTAACAGGGCAGGCATTAGGAGTAGACCAAATGTACGTTGTCACGGTGAGGAAGTCTGTCCTCAGTGAAGAATGTTCTAGGAAATTGCTTTAATAAGCTCATTACAGAAATCCCACTGCATTCTGTACACATGCCTGCTTCTCCGGAGCTGCACACAGGATGCCAGCTTCTGAGAGATGTGTGTGTGTCCTGAAGCAGCTGGGACAGTGGCAAGCGGACAGTCTCCTGCTGGCATAATCAGCAATTGTGCTGATGAAGAAAAGCCTATTCGGTATCTTTGTGAACACACAAACACAGAGCAGATGAACTTAGCCTCACAAAATGCTTAGCTGCTGACATCATTTCCTCCCGGCCCTCAGCTGACTGGAAAAAAGAAGGGTAGGAGTAGAATGTTTTATACTGTGCTGGTGTCTCCGCCCTGGCTGTTACTTTGACTGCTCTTTCTCAGTTGCTTTGGGTAGAGGGTAATTCTTAACAACTTTGGTTTACATGCTTCCATGTAGTTACTGTAGTGGCCCTATAAATCTTAATGTCTCGCTTATGTGAGCTGTTCTTTATGATGCTGGCTGCTATTTTATATGAGCCAAATGGCTTCCTTGTGTAGTGTTTCCCACAGGATTTTGTGAAACTGTGGTAGGTGCACCTCGGTCCCTAGGGTATGCAGAAGAAAATTACCCTAAATTTCTCCCCCCCGTCTGAAGAATTTTGTACACTTCAAAGTTAAATTCATCTATCTTGTGCACTTTGAGAGTTCAAAAGTAAGAGATCCAACCCATGTTCAGTGTGCAAATTGAACAAAGAAAAAGTATGTGCGTTGACTTGAATCTGGACTCAGTTGTGACACAATGTCTGTCTACAGTACACTACATAATACTACTGCTACTACTAATAATAACGTTATAATACTATTCCTATGATAGTAAGAGCCATAAAACAAATGAGCTGAAAAATAAATGAAACATTTTGTCCTAATTTCTATCCATGCAAGAGATAAACCCTGTGAGCTTTTATTTTGACGGAAACTGCAGTCGAGCTTTTATTTTGGCGGAAAACAAGTTTACAAACGCTACTCATTACAAATCTAGTGAAATGCTGTAATCGTGAACTATGCAAATGTGAAAAGTAAGGGATAATCCACGGCTAGCCATGCATTAAAGGATTTTAATGCACGACGTAGAGGCGAAGGGTTGCCTCTACGAAGTGCATTAAAATTCTTTAATGCATGGCTAGCCGTGAATTATCCCGTTTATACCTTGGTTATTTGCCAAGTTAAAAACAAGTTAAAGCTTTAACTGATGTTTACAGTGTAATTTTTGAACAGACGTGTAAAAATTACGGTTATTTTCTTAAGGTTAGTTCTAGCACTCCGTCCGCTTTAAATAAAGTAGAGCCATCGGATTGCTTTTATTTGAATGAATTATCACATTTATTTAAATTCATTATTAAAAGAGAGAGACAAGAGAACTTAAAGAAGGAACAGAGAGAGAGAGAGAGAGAGATGCGTGCGCGAGTTACCTGTGTGCGTCTCTTCTTTAAAGTCTAGCAGCTACAGTCCCCTCTAGTGTTGTCAAAAGACCCGGTACTTCGGTACCAAGTCGGTACTCATTTTTTTTAAACGTCACGGTACCAGGTTTTCTCAAACCCGGTACTTAATGCGCGTGCATGCCCGAAGCGCGTGCAGTTGCGTCCTCTTCATAAAAGCGCTGATGGCGATCGGCGGTGCTGCTGCTAATGTGGTGCTGATGTTTTTGCGCGTGCAGATACGTTATTTCAAATGGCGCGCGGCAAGCGCGCTCATAATAGAAGCGGCGCGCTCGCTTTTCCATGTGCGTTCATGGATGCATAGCAACGACAGACGCCACGGGAGTACAAACGCTTGTGCGAACTGCGCTCTCCATGACGACGAGGAAGTGTGACATAGGCCTATTAATTGATTTCTAGCCCTTGCATTAGCTTTACTACTAGATATATTTATGGAGATGAGAAATAAAAAGCCGTCATTAATATCAGTCCGTCATAAAAGCAGTTCTAGTCTTATTCTTGGCTGGATAACTCTTAGCAGGTTTAAAAAGCCCTTTTAGAGTTAAATATGAATACAGTTTTGGATTAAATAAAAGTATAGTCAAGTCAAATAAAACATTTTATCTCCTGTATAGTTTGGTAATGCTACAATAAGATACCCTTCATTAACATCACTTAATGTGTTATCTAACATAACACATTGAGTGAACAATATATTTTTACAACATTAATTAATGTTTGTGAATGTTATTTAATACAAAACACTTGATTGGTCATGTTTGTTCACTTCATTCATTGTGCATTAAATAATGTTAACAGAAATAATGTTAACTTTTGATTTTAAAAATGTATTTTTAAATTAACCCCTAAAGGAGAATAATTGCGACAGTATATCTATTGTTTTTTTTGTTAGGTCATTTTATCTAATGTTATCTAACAAATGGAATCTTATTGTAAAGTGTTTTTAATACTACAGTTTCCATCTTTGTGATATACACTTTAATATTATGTAAATTTAATCTAAATTAAGCTTTGGTACCGAAATTGGTACCGAGAACCGTGGATTTTCACTGGTATCGGTACCGAATACTGAAATTTTGGTACCGTGACAACACTAGTCCCCTCGTTGCTTAAGCATATAGCTAACTTAATGATTCTTTAATGGATTTATTAAAATTATTTATGAATGACAGGCAACACTGACAGTGACAAGGCAATCTTTATTTGAACTAATCATGTCATTTATTTATTGTTAATTCTTTCTGCCGCTTTTTGTCATTCAACGTCTTCTATTTCATCTTGTGCCTGGGCCCATTTCTCAAAATTGCCATATTCACCATACAAATTAAACGATATGCAAAAATCATCCATTTAGCCTACCTAAATAAACGTTTTCATATGTGTCTCTCACTCTGCTTGCAAGTGTAACTGTGTTACTATGGTTACCAATGTTTATAGTAGCGGATTAATTTCGAACTGTAATCAAACTGACTGGAACTACCTGTGCATTAAAGGGTTTTACTGCACACCTTCCAGCCAATCAGAATCGAGTATTTAAACAGTCCATGGTATAATAATGCTTAACTGCGTTCCCAAATGCACCCTAAACTCATCACATGCACAGATGGAGTTCACTGCATTCATTCACTGTGAACTTCATCTTTTTTTTTAAGCTGATCACGTGCTGATTGCGTGAGTAATGTGCGCACTTCTCTTTGCTCAACGCAGTTTGTTTTACATCAATGGCGCAATACACGACATTAAAGAGCTTTTAAGTTATTATGAAAAGTTTAAATATATTTTCGGTTCGCTACAGTTTATTTAATAAATGGGAAGCACTGAAATCTATTTGTAGCGGTCAATGTTGATATTGTGGCGAGCTGACACAGATAATTCAGTGTATGGGAAACGCATGTGAGAAATGCAAAATTGAATCGTGCTTTCAGCAGGTAGTGGGGAAGTGGTATATTATGGGTTATCGCTTTATTACTGACCTGTTTTTTTTTTGTTTTGTTTTTTTGTCAGTTTTAATGCTTTCTGTTAGATTTGGGTAGAAATATAGTCTTTAGAAATTTGCTCTTAATGAAAAACAGTGTAATTATCTTGTTTAACTTTTTGGGTTTTCTTTAGTGATGCACTGAAGTTTCAGAAACTTGGAGAGCTTAAAGCCCCGATATACAGTACTTCAAGCGAAATCGAAGAACAAACTAATGTGACATAATTTTGAAAAAAAATCCAAATGCGACCTCTGAAGGATTCAGCCTTCAAAACGAGACCGTTTCTGAACTGTATTTTGGTGTTTTAATCAGCCATTCAAATTTTTGTATTCGCAATGGCATTCCTCGCAGCACTGAATACTTAAATACTTAGATTTAATTGGCTATTTATTTTCAAACTTACTCACTTTTACTTTTTAATCTGGACTACAACATGCCCTAGATATTGTTTGGTAACACTTTACATTAACATTAGTTAACATTAACTGACAATGATTTAAAAAAAATTTTTTAGTTAATTTCAGCATTTCATATTAAAATGAAAAGTAGTAACTGTATTATTTAATAGACTTGAGCTAACATGAACTAACATTTGTATTTTCTTTTTAACTAATGTTAACAAAGAATAACTTCTGTAACAAATGTAACTATTGCTCATTGTTAAGTAAGGGTATGTACATCCAGCCGGTTGTTATTTCCGCCACATAAATAAATATGGGTTTGATAAATATTAAAATCTGTTTGTTAACATGTTTGTAATCCAAACAGTGTACAAAACAACATATAGCGCTGCTGACTTCAGTAATGCGCACGTGTTATCCGTTTTCAGCGGTTGGTATAGACCTTATGTAGCCCCGCCCCTTTTCAGCGCTGCACTCGTTGTCTTTTGACTTCCGGTCTGTATTTTCACAGCGATTTTGCGTGTTTATTAATGAACGGCTCATTTTAAAATCTTTCCGGTCGACTGACATTTGTTAAGACATCTGCTTTAAACATTACAGTCCTCATGATAACTTTTGTTAACTTTACATCAAGTAAATCCACTTCAAAAGCTAATTACTCCTGGACAGCAATGCCATAGAAATATACAGAGCGACCGCAAAAACGGAAGTTCAAAGACAATATTCTAAAGATGGCGGCGCCCTCGTTTCTCTGGCGCATAAGGTCTATAGGGGAATAACATACTGCTGGATGGCGCAATTGACCAATCAGAATCAAGTATTCCACATTAACTAATGAGACTTTATTGTAAAGGGTTACCTGTTGTTTAGCCTATAATTCTTTTGCACTTTAATCTGTTTGAAACAGATTATTACTTTAATCTGTTTAATGTAGGCTATACATTTGTTTATTTAAATGTTTAGTTCTTTTTGTTATAAGAAAAATTATGAAACCTATTATAGTATGAAAACACTTTTTTGTAACTTATTTCAATATTGTGATATCGTATGTCATGACAAAAGCTTCAGCAATTATCGCAACATGAAAAGCCACCCATTTAGCGGCCTTTATGCCGGCTATAAACAGATTCTGAGTTCTTAAAGATTGTGGTTGTGCAAGTCCTGCGGGATTGTTTGTGTGTTGTCTCTCGGAGCACTGTGTGTTTGTTTACTATAAAAGCATTTACACCCAGTAAATTAATTTCTGTGAAGCTCTTCCAGATGTAGCCTAATTAACTCCTCCAATGTTTACATGAACTCCGACCCCTTTTGTAAACAGACCCCATCACTGGAACATCGCTACTTTTTCTTTTACTGTAACGTTGTAAAAAGTTTTCTTCATAAAAGCACCTGTACTAAAATATCAAAAGCTAATGCTTTTGATGTCTTTTAATTGTCATTTCATCCATAGACATACCAGTGCCTGGGGTTATAATATGTGATTTAATATTCCATAATGTAGTTTTATTGTAAAAGGGTTTTTGAAAAGAACCAGATCTAAAAATTAGAAATAGAAGTTGTTGCAGAAATTGTCCTTGATTGACTAGAAAAATTTGAATAATGTTATTATGCGTCTAAACAGCATGCCATACTGGTTAGACAATGTAGGTGTGTTGTGGGAATGTGTTCAGCGGCGTCAGCCGTTTTGCTTTGCAGCTACCAAATCAGTTTTATTTCATTGTGTGCTCAACCATCAAATGTTGAATAAAAGGAGCAAGATCTGTTTGCGCATACCAGTCACTGTTATCAGGACTAGACTAAACCCATTGAGCAGAAACGTGTAGATGTTATCTGTTAGTTTTGTGTTGGGAATATGATGCACCGCAAATGAGTGTAATGTGCATCTTCACTGTGGCTGTTAATGGTATCTTATCTTTCTTGAATGTTATCAGCTTGCCATGGCATTTTTCTTAAGGGTTCATGCGTGTCTTTACGTGTGTTTTGACAGGTTACCTGAGTAGTATTAAGTGTATTTTAGGTATTTTAGGCAAAAAAAGCCTAACATGCTTTTGCAAAAGTTTAATTTTAAGTTT
Source organism: Leuciscus leuciscus (assembly GCF_965113295.1). Lineage (NCBI taxonomy): Eukaryota > Metazoa > Chordata > Actinopteri > Cypriniformes > Leuciscidae > Leuciscus > Leuciscus leuciscus. The sequence goes on along the minus strand of NC_138736.1, from coordinate 16,115,469 downwards.
TGTTTTCAGTTGTTATTCAGGAACAATCATCTATCTCAGTTTCCTTGTATTACGTAAACACACAGAGCTCTTGGCATCTGTTGTTAATGATGATCCCAAAAACTTGCTCCGGTCAACTAACTGAATGTTGAGATTCATCGGCTGCCTGGTTTTGAAATAAGGTTTAAGCCACCAGACGGCTATTGCAGTAAAGACTCTCTAAAGCAGCCTTTCAACATGATGAAAGTCAACAATTTATTATTTAAAATTGTCACGAACAGTTCTTCGTCCAGTCCAATAAAGTAACTATATAATTCAACTAATTTGATCACAGATGCGCATTTATCGGCTATTTGAAATCTCATTGGATGTGCCACTAACTTTCTGTTATGTGGTGGAATATTTTCAATATGCTGTGCACAGGCCCTATGGTAATAACCAAACAGTATTGGCCCTTTCCCAAATGGCTCACTACATGTGCTCTGTGAAGTGTTTTTTTTCTTCTGCGATCAACCAACAAATTAAAATGTATTAGACCAAACCACCTCTTATCAAGTAACATTTAGTTGACTCCTATGGGGCAGCTCTAGTTTTTGGTACTTTTTGTTTGTTCAGAACGCTAAACTGAATCCTTCTCCAAAGCACAATAGGTTGTTGGCAATGTTAGCCATTTGAGTGTGCATAGATCTGCACATATCCGGGTACCTTAGAGATGCTCATTTCAGCATATGATTTAGGGAAAACTAATTCTAATTTCAAACATATTTCACTAGATATTTTGGAATATTCTTAGAACAATTGTTGTTGTGGGAATGTGCATCACAGTTCCTATCAAATTGTAAAGTGAGACTCATTTGGCTGACTATCTGCTTGCTGAGCAAACTGAGCAAATACTCTAGTGTGTTTTGAATGGAGAGTGTAAAAAAAAAACCCGGCTGGAAAGTGTGTGTTTGTATTTGCACAAGGAGGTTGAGGTATTTCTGGTATGACTTAGAGGCAGCAGAGTCTTAGATTATAAGAGAGTGAAACAGCTGGTGCACACTGCCAAAGAGAGTGTGTGGGAAAACGCCTTTTATTTTTGTGAGTCATTAAGTAAATTACCTTTTATTCCTATGACCTCTCAGCTCTCATGTGACAGACTGCAGCATTTTTGGGAAGCTCAGATGATTCATGTCAGTCGAGTGTCTCTTCCTCATTTGGTTTAAGAGTCTTTGTGCTAATTTCAATTGAGACTGATACTCTTCATCACTCACCTTGATTCATCATCGCTACTGTTGAGGTCTGAAATGTGAGCTCTCAGAACTCTTGAGGCAGTGCAGATGTGTTGTATACCTACAGCAGTGTGAAAGGCCTGCAGGCAGGGCGAGAAGAACTCCTCAGTGAATGACGAGAAGGATTCTCATTCTCTTCTCCGGTCACATTCTGTTCTGCTGGTCTGTCTCAGGTTCCTTAACATGGTTTATGTGGCTTTCCCTGCCACGCAATAGTTTCTTCTATCCCGTACAGTATCAGTGATGTCACATCCTGTTCAAAAGTGGTTTTCCAGTCTTTTTGTAATGGTTTCATTACTGTGAACTTGCTGTTTTCAGCCTTTCATCAACTTTTCCACTGAGTCAGTTCTTCTCATCTTGGCAGTGTTTTAATGTGTTTTCAGACAGCAGGAATCAATTTCAACCTTTAAACTTGCTGTTCCACATGAAATTTATGAACCGTACTATTGCTATGCGTACTAGTATGTGTACTAGTGTTTCTATGCCCAATTCTGTTTTGTAATACAATTTTATCTTGTTTATGTGTGTAAATATATTACCGTCAGTTATTGAGTTACCACACCCTCATCATTACCAGGGCTGCTGTATCAAATCAATTTAATTTCTAGTAGATTTAAATCTGGAATTACATTATCTAATATGCATATCTTTTCATTTCTGGGTAAAGAACGTCACTCCAACTACTCAATGTACAGCAAATCATTTACTACAGTGACATTCTATAAAAATGGTTAAGCAGCATTAAAGGAACGGTTTACAAAAAATGAAAATTGTTGTCATTTGTTCACATGCATGTCGTTCCAAACTTGTGACTTTATTTCTTCTGTGGAACATAAAACGATATTTTGGACATAAAACAGATTTGGTGCACATTGACTTTCTCAAAACATCTTTTGTTTCACTGAAGAAAGTCTTGTAGTTGAAATGATATGAGTAAATGTCAACAATTTATTTAATTTTCTAATTATTGCTTTCACGCCACTTTTTCCCACTACCCTCACTCCCACATAAACTTTCCTCATACAGCTTATTTTTAAATTGCAAATGGTCGCACCTATTATGAAAATTGTAGTCATAAATGCTTTGACATCTGAAAATGTAGAATCGTTGACAAAAAAATATTTTAAATGAGGTCTTCTGTCTTCCACCGTGTAAGATGTGCAGTCTGTCTCACTCAGTTTCTGTCTCTGTTTCTCTCACAGATCAGGTCGAGATCCAGCCTGTTGACTCCAAACTGACACGTGTGTCTCAACTTCAGCTGCCTGGCTCAAGGGAGCAGCTTGCAGAGAGTTCACCACCATGTCTTAACACCTCGCGCTCCCCTCTGAAAACCCTGTCCCCCTTTCCCTCTCTCTCCCCTCCCTCCCCCTCCTCCTCTTCCTTCCCTGCCCTCCCTGTAGAAGCTTCCCAGTCCTTTGGAAACCACAGTGCCTCCTCTGGAGAAATGAGCCTGCAGCAGCAAGGGTCCGAGAGGGACCTTCCCTCTGCCGCCTCATCTGTCAGTTTGCCCTCTGTACGGAAGACGCCTAAAAAACGCCGCATCTCGTTGCGCTCACTGTTCCGTCGTCGCTGTGGGGAGCCCAAATCTCGTAAATCACGGGCACTAGCCGCTGGAGTGGATGGCATCGCTAGTGTGGAGAGCGTGCACTCAGAAATGTGCCAGCAGCAGGACCACGCCTCTGCACTTTCTGCACCCGGTGTGGCCTCCACCTCATCTTCATCTTCCTCATCCTCAGCCTCCACCTCTGAGCAGCTGGAGTGCCCGTTGTGCCTGCTGCGTCACACCAGAGACCGTTTCCCTGACATCATGACATGCCACCACCGCTCATGTGCCGACTGCCTTCGACAGTATCTACGCATCGAGATATCTGAGAGCAGGGTCAACATCAGCTGCCCAGAGTGCTCAGAGCGCTTCAACCCCCATGACATCCGCATGATACTCAATGACCGTGTGCTCATGGAGAAGTATGAGGAGTTCATGCTGCGCCGCTGGCTGGTGGCAGACCCTGACTGCCGCTGGTGCCCTGCTCCGGACTGCGGGTAAGTGCACATTTAGACAAAAAATGCAAAGAACAACGTTTCTTTGAAATGGAAATCTTTTTGAACATTATAAATGTCTGAAACTTTTAATCCAGTGTGACCTTGTTTTTAATAAAAGTATTCATTTCGTTCAAAAAATATCTTACTGACCAAAAACTTTTGAATGGTAGTGTATGCAGACTTTCTGCAAACAAGCTCAGACATGCATGAAATCAGTGCCAGGTAAAAAACAAATATAGGTCAACAGCAGTGCTCTTTTAGATACTATTATAGTTTTTATTAATACTTTGCATTTTTGCTTTTAAATGTTCCATTGTATAAAAAAAAAAAAAATCTTGGCTGGATTCTTTCAACTGTCTACGTTTTGATTCCGGCTAACATTAATCAGTTTGGGCGACTGCACATAATCTACCTGAGGGAAGATGTGATCAAAAAGGGAAGTCGTCTTTTACTAGGCTAGGCTACTGTAAGTTAATGTTAAATAGAGAAAAACATTTTCATTAAAGTAACTTGTAGCGTATTCTTGGATGCGTTATTGAAACAAAAAATAACCAATAAAGTCTCAAGCATTAAAAAGCAGCCCATACTAATCATCTAAGTTCTGTTTATCTGGAAAGTATGCACTTTTAATTTATTCATACATGGTTGCAACAACATATAGGCCTAGTTCAAAAAAGTGCCATTGTCTAAATGCGTCCAGTTATTGTGCTTTTAAATAATATGCCATGTCATCTATGGATCTTCCTGACAGACAGGAAAAAAAAAAACTTTTAAGCTTATCGTTTTGAATAGAGGTTGATGATATTTACAATAATATCCGTTGGTGTAGCTATAGCCTATATTGAAAATGGGTAAAATTCAATAATTTTTAGACACTATTCAATAATTTAACCATATAGGGCCTTTAAAATGAAGATTAGGCCTACAAAAGAAAAGTTTATTTAGATTGAGTATATAGAAGGTTATTGAGATACTTTTACAGTTACAGGGACACACTTTGGAAAAATAGCCTAGGCTACTATTTGTGGCACTCAGGAATGTTTAATTGTTTATAGAAAAAAAAAAGATACATTTCTAGTTTCAACATTATTTGTTCTTCAGAAAATGTGCAACCATTGAAAATGATTGCTGATGTGTTACTCATGGGCCTTCGAAATTAAGAAACCAAAAGAAAAGTTTAAGAATTAGAATCTAAAAGGATATTAAGATTTCTTTAATTTGAGGTACAGGCTGCAGGCATAGCCTACAAACTTTGGTCAAAAAACAAAAGTAGACTAGTGCTTTTACCCATTTTCCCCCTGCAATCTGACTCCAAATCTCAGGTGTACCCTTGTTGTACCCTTTATACATCTTTTATACACATACTTAACTGCAGACACTGCAATGACATGTACTATGTACAGAACAAATATTTTGATTGTTCCTTATTCTTTCCCTTATTTTCCTGTAAAGAACCACGATTGTCCCTTATTTTCCTTTCCAGAAGTTGGCAACCCTATTCTTGCTCGAATAATATGATCAACATTAAAAACACTGCATTTTGCCTGCATTTTGATCGCAGATTTAGTCGCACAAACAGCGCAAGCGGCTCGTGATAGAACACAGACCGACTGAATGAATGACACTTAAAAAATCTCAGATGAAGATCACTGATCTCCAGCTTACTTGTCTGTGTTTTCAGATCATCCGCGCTTCTTCAGCAGCGTAGAGAGAGCGCGTGCGCAAGCGCATGGTTGCCAGATACTATTGAAAAGACCGGGTAGAAAACGTGTTCTATTAACAGAAAAGCTCTGACTGGGGGTTTAGATTATTGAAATCTGGCAACCGTAAGCATGAACTAGAGTAAAAAACAGTCTGTAATGTTGTCTCCTCCTTTATTCGACAAAAATAAGTGGTTTTGGTCAAGGTTTTTTTTTAAACACATTTCAGTCTCGTCTATTTTTCGTCAACGATATTGCATGTGTTGATATAGTCACAGTTATCGTTTAATGACGTGGGTGTCTCATCTTCTTGTCTTAGTCAGGGAAAAAAGGTCGTCAACGAACGGTTTTCGTTAACAATTTTAACACTGTTTTGGCTTTAAATATTGCGATAAGTATTAGGACTGCACATGTGCATTGGCTGCTCTAGACTGAAAAATAAGCTTTTTTTAATGCTTTTTGAACATATTAAACTACATTTATAATACAGTTGTTGTCAGATTTCATTGGTGATTTCAAATATGAAATTGAATTGTAAGCTTGGTGAACAGCTTTGGAGATTTTGATACTCCCCATTCAAAGATGGGAGCTGCACTTGCATGACTGAAATAGCTGCCTGAGAGGCGTTTCAAAGATGGCTGCCGAGTGAAATGACTTGCCTGAAAAGGGACTTTGACAATGCTGCTAACATCCTGTTGCTATAGCAGCAAGATAGGAGTTGGGGTTTTCATGACTTTTTTTTTTTTGTCCCTTGTTAGGTCTAAATCGCTGCTTTGGTTTTTAACTGCATGGCTGTGATGTTGCCACAGCTGCCTTTGTGTTGCCACAGCTGCCATGTCTGCATGTTGTGTGTATTTGCTTATTTGTGGTCTGTTTGTTTTGACGTGCGAGTGTAGAGGTCATTTTGTGTGTGTGTGTGTAAGCATATATAAACAGTAGGGGTGTAACGATACACAAAACTGACGGTTCGGTACGTCCCACGGTTTTGACGTCTCGGTTCGGTTCGGTTCATTTAGGTGGAGTGGGGGGTTTAGAAAACTAAAATTGCTTGTTTTTTTGTTAAACAGTGCTTTAATGAACAAATTGTGTCCTTGTCTTTAAATTAATTCAATTACAAGTAAACGTTTCGCAAGGATAAAAAAAATCATCTGCTAATGCTGTAAACTATATAGGAGCCCTTACTTGCACATTACTATAACATTAAAGCGTAACAACAGAGCCTAGACTTTTAGCCTAAATTCAGTTGCTATTTATTTTTAGATATAATAATAATAATCAACACTCAAGTAACAAATTGTATGAAAACATGTAAACTGCACATAAGGCAGTTTTTACATTAACATTTTTACTCTAATTTATTATTGAAATATAATAATTTACACAGTTGCTGTCATTTTCATGACAGATATTTTAAACATACATTAAATAATCAAGATGTCATTAACAGGTTAAGTAAAATATAATATATAGGCTAATATAGTGCATTTATTTAGTGAAAGAGTTCATTTCCTTAGCAAACCAACAAGCTGTGGACACTGAATGACTTGCCTGAGGTAAATAAAGCTATGTGAAAAACTAAGCGTTTTATTGACGTATTTCCGCTGTTGAAACACTGACTGAGCGATTACACGAGTTATGATGCCTTTCAGTAAGTATACTGTATCTTTCAACATACCTTCAGGTGTCCATTCATGTTTATTCTGTAACTGAGGAAGAGAATCGCGTTTACTCGCGCTCCGCGCTGCCGCTTTAAATGAGGAGTCACGCCACATCAAAGAGCGCCAAAACGACATTTAATGTTTGAATTTCGTGATCAAATAGACAGAATTTGAAAGATTACACCTGGCTTATTATCGAATGTAACAAAACACTGAGCTTATTGCGATTAAATGTGGTTAATGGTGGTTAGGCAACGCTGTATTCGTTGTGTACACATAAGACATGAGGTGAGGTCCAATGAGCCGGGACAGCAGGGGGCGGGGCGGGCGTGTTCAGTACGCCATGAGAGTATCGCGATTCGTTTCGTATCGTGGGTGGTGTATCGCGGTTTTTCGGTTCGGTTCGAATATCGTTACACCCCTAATAAACAGCCTCTTACCTAAATTGACTTTAGAAGTGTCAATATGTATGTTTACATGCAGTTATAATCAAGCTAAGCTACACCAGGTTTCACATAGTCGAGCTACATTCTTAATCTTTCTGTCAAAGTATACATGAATGTAAACTACCATTCAAATGTTTGGGCTCAGTAAGAATTTTTTTAAATGTTTTTGAAAAGTTTTATGCTCATCAAGACTTGCAAGTATTTGATAAATACATAATCAGTAATATTGTTTGTTGTTGTTATTATTATTATTATTATTATTATTAATTACAATTTAAAATAGTGTTTTTTTTTTTTTTTGAATTTATTTTAAAATGTAATTTATCCTTATGACAGTTTGAATTTTCAAGCAGCCATTACTCCAGTCTTCAGTGTCACATGATCCTTCATAAATATGCTGATTTGCTGCTCAAAAAAATATTTCTTATCAATGTTGAAAACAGAGTTGTGCTGCTTAATATTTTTGTAGAAATCGTGATAATTTTTTATCATCACTTTGAATAGAAAGTTCAAAATAAGTGTTAACCCCAACATTTTTAACAGTAGTGTAAATGTTCTTATTAAAAAGGCCCCAGAGACTTTTACAATGAGCACTGTGATATTGGGCAGGGATTCAGCTTTTCTCTTTTTTTTGATCGGCTTGCACTCTGAGCCAGATCTGTCTGGGACGTCATCTTGAAGTTAACACAAGCCAAAGGCACAGTATTGTATTGTGATCAGCGCTTTTGAAGGCCTGACACTGGTGACACTGTCACTTTGAATGGAGTCTTTATCAGGCCAGTGGAGAGCCTGGCAGCATTTCTTGTCATGCTAAGCTCTCAGATCTGCATCCAGCTGTGCCCTGTGTTTGAATAACACAACATTTTGAGCTGCCTTTTTCTCTTGTCCTTTTTGATAATCGTTTACACTTGTTTATTTTCTCAGTAGGTACTATTAACCTGTCATTTTAGAGCAGAGGTCTTCAACCCTGCTCCTGGCTACCCACTGTCCTGCAACGTTTATTTCCAGCCCTAGTTAAACACACCTGAAGCTGCTAATCAAGCTCTTCAGGATCACTTGAAAATTCAGAGGCAGGTGTGCTGAAGCAGTTTGGAAAAACTTTGCAGGACAGTGGGTCCCCAGGAGCAGGGTTAAAGACCTCTGCTTTAGAGGATGTCTGTTGTGTCTGGCAAAGAGCTCTTCCAGTTAGATAAATTAGGTACTTTTTCTAGGTATTTTTTTTTAAACGTGCCAAAGCACCATCAAGAATGGAGGAAACAAGAACTAGTCAATGTGTCATGGCATGTTGCAGTTATATATTGTGGTATGCTTTGAGGGGTGATCAGAGAGAGATTTTCCAACGATACGGTTCCGGTTCAGGTTCCTGGACTTTGTGCGTTATTGATCTGTTCTGCGTATCTCCGCTGCAGAAAAGGGGATTCCTGGCCAGAACATTGCTCTTTATATCTAAATATATAAAACTGTGCGTGCAAGAGAGGTAAGCTGCCGATAAGCTGTGAACAGCAAAACAGAAGTGCCACACTGCCTGCACAAACACCGGGATGCACACTGTTTGATTTTTAGATTCCTTATAGTCATGTAAACAACACATAGCAGCATTACGTCACTGTTTGTTCCTCAAGTCTGTGGAAATATGCGGCCAGTTCGCAACAGGCTCCATTTTGCCTGGCCGAGAACCGGTTCTGGCTCAAGAACGCGAACTATTCTGGTGGAAAAGAGCTACAAGAGAACTCGGGTGACCCCCAGGTTATAAAACCCTGCTTTAGATAACAGTATTAAAGCAAGCGACCTTTATATTTAATTAAAGGAATGTTGAATGCTTTAAGCAAACATTTTGCAAAAAGTATTTTGGGTTTTAAAAAATAAACTAGGCTATATAGCCTTACTTTTCAGACACTTTGTGGTTGTCAGACATTTAGTATAGCATATTCATAGTTAATGTGAATAGCAGATGGATTGAGTTGCATTGATTCTGCATTGTTGCACTACAGGGCTGGCTAAGGTTAGGTAAGGTTAAAGTCTTGGAAGACATGTTTAACATTTTTCACATTTTCTGTTTAGTGGAAAGGCTTTATGCCATGTTTCATGCTGTGACTTTTGTTCTTGTTCTATCACTATCCTTATTTTGACATTACTGTTTTTTTTGTTAGGGTTGACTGTAGATCAGGCAGGGGGTGTCTTATGTCTCCAGCATTGTGTTTACTCTTACACTCTCAGACTCCTCTAGAAATATGGCAAACTCTAATGACAAAGGCCACATTGTTTGTGGAAACAGATGTCATGGTGTTTCTCAGGCTGAAAACCGACAGTTCACCAAATGGCATCTGGTTTGCACCAAGAAGTTGTAGCTTCTTTTGTATCAAATTAAATTGTGTAATTATGTCAGTCCACATGCAAACATAAGACTCTTTCATGAGGTTTTGAGATCATGTCGTCTTTGTTGCTGGAATAAACTGACTGATCCTGTTGCACACATTCAAGCTTCTCAGCTTCTAGTGCTTTATCACATTACAAGGACTGTTGTAGGCTCTTATGCAACTTTCTGTCTAGCAAACACATCAGTTAGCATAGGGATCCTGTCACTGTTTTCTCTCAGATCACTCCATCTGCCCCCTTGTGACTTTCCAACAACCATTATCCTTGCAGACAAGCACAGCTTCCAGCATCATTTAATAAGTTCTCATTAATAGAGATCGGGTCACAATGGCCATTGCCAGCGGTAATTGATGATGCCATCAGTTTGAATTAGCTGGGCTGTTAATCTAGATGGGTCAAAAAGACTCCATGCTGTTACCAGATAGCTGCAGTTATGTAACATGGCATATTTGTTTTGGATAATAAACAAACACGAATGATTAGTTTCCTAATTATTAGTTTACTGTTATCGTACTAATGTTGATCTTGATTTTTCTTGCTAGATGGGTGCCCTCAGATATGTATGAGCTAATGCATCTTTTCTAGTATGTTCGTGTATAGCTGTGAAAGTATTTGTCTGTTTGATTTGACAGGTATGCAGTCATTGCCTTCGGTTGTGCCAGCTGTCCAAAGATCACGTGTGGTCGTGAGGGCTGCGGAACGGAGTTCTGTTACCACTGTAAACAGCTGTGGCATCCAAATCAGACCTGTGACGCCGCCCGACAGCAGAGAGCTCAGAGCCTCCGTCTGAGACCCTTCAGATCATCGTCACTCAGCTACAGCCAGGAGAGCGGCGCTGCTAGTAAGCCCACAAAACGCACACTAACACAGTGCAGACCCATGGCCACTTGACATCAAAGTTTGGTCTGTTTTATTGGTGCTATATCTTATGTCAGATGTGGGCCTCACTGAAGTTTGATTCATAAAGGTTAGGAATCACTGCTCTAAAATCAGTCAATCAGTTTAAACAAATCAAATGCTGTCTAGAATGAAAATGGCATCTCTCCCTTATAAAATCACATACTGTGTTTTCAAATCTCATACATTTCAACGAGGAGTGGTTTTAACCGCTGTGTCTTGTGTCCCTAAAGCCGATGACATAAAGCCATGTCCCCGCTGTGCGGCCTACATCATTAAGATGAACGATGGGAGCTGTAATCACATGACCTGCGCTGTGTGTGGCTGTGAGTTCTGCTGGCTGTGTATGAAGGAGATCTCTGACCTGCACTACTTAAGGTCAGTGTACTGAAGACCACTGCAACGTTCACAATATAAGGCCAAATGACACAAATCATGCATTATTGACACTGTGTGTGAACAGATGAAGGTCAAAGAGTGGTAGAAATTATTTTTATTTTATTTGTGCGCGCTAAGGTTACATTTCAAGGTTTAATTTCTCTGTTTCTTTCACAGTCCTTCAGGATGCACGTTCTGGGGTAAGAAGCCCTGGAGCAGGAAGAAGAAAATCCTGTGGCAGTTGGGGACACTTGTGGGCGCTCCGGTTGGCATTGCACTTATTGCTGGCATTGCTATACCTGCAATGATCATTGGGATTCCTGTGTATGTGGGTAGAAAGGTGGGTGACTACTCCAAATAATCTCTGAATGTTGAGAATGAAAAGTAAGGTTTAATTCTGCTGTACCCAATTGTGATTTGTTTTTCAAACCCAATCTTTTGGATCGTTTGTCTACACATTTTTGCAAGTTATGAAATCAGATCCCTTTTTTGTCATTTTTATTTTATTTTATTTTTTATTCATATTTTCTATATCTACATTGGTTGCCAAAGTAATAAGAGGCTTTCGCACCAGGTTGTTCTAGGAACTTATTTATAGGAACTAGCCACTAGGATAGTTCCCCGAGAACTTTTAAAAAATGCGGGATGCCGGTGTTTGACATGCGTTCAGCCAATCAGCGTACACTTAGTCACTGGTAGTTCCTATTGTGCTGGTTTAGACCCTACTCTGAAGTAGGAGCTAATTTAGTTCCCCCCCAATAGTAGTTCCTAAAAAATAAAATCGTTCCTATTCCAGTTCCTGCGGTGCGAATAAGCCAAAAAGTGTTACTTCTGCCAATAGTTCTAGGAACTATGAAAAGGTTCCTCTGGTGCGAAAGTGCTTAATATGAGTGTCAGCATGGTGCCAAAAGTCTTCTACAACAACTGAGAGTATCTGTCATTGTGGAATAAGAGGACTAAGAACTGAACATTCTATCACTGTTTACTCTCTCATGATAATCCTGCAGGATGCTGAACTCGTAATGATAGCACAACTATTAGAGGATTACTGAATTTTATACATTCAAGCCTGAAACTTTGGCTTTTCATTTAGTGTTTGAAATGCAAACGTAAGTGCAGTATATGTGGCATTACATACTTGTAGCTTGGATTACAAAACAATTAGGAATGCTTGCTATTGAAAACTGACATTGCGATATTTAATTTTTATGCAGTGTATATTGGGATATCAAAAGATACATGAATTGAATAGTTCTATTAGGAAAGAATGAATGATTCTAGAAAACATTGGGATAATTTGTAGAGAAGTACTTTTGCATAATAAATTAATGATAATAAAAAAGAATCTTATAAATCTTATAAAAAAAATCTTATTCTGAAGACTTGTTTTTGAGTGTAGTCCATCCTGTTAAGGCTTTCAGTAACCATAAAGTGTGTATGTATATCTTTCCACGTGAGACTATAGAATAACTGTAAAAATACAGTAATTTAATTTCTTTAAATGTTAAACCATACGCTTTTATTTTGAGTTTAAAAATCATATTGTATGTTGTAATATTTTTTTTGCCTGCGTGTACAAAGTCTGCATATATTTTCAACAAACCTTTCATGAATGCTAAGCTGTCCTGATAATCATGGACAATCTTATATAATTTATCATTAGAAAAACCATTACAATTATCAACCTTAACTTGTAATGTCAGCTTATTGGCACATAGCATGGGTTAAATTAAGGAAAAATATACGTCAGATGATTTCTATTAAATTTGGTTCACAAAATGAGCTGTCATAGAAAATGCAGTCAGTTTATCCAAATTCCTTTGTCATGATGACAAGATAATAAAGGGCCTTAATTTTATCTGACTAGAAAAACACTGTTGCTTATTATAAACCCTATTAGAATGGTGCCAGCATGTTGAAATCAGTTTGGCAATTGCTATTCTTACATATGTATTAATAGATTTGAGATTGATGTCCAGCAAATAAGTATAATTTGTGTCCTACATTTAGGATTTGGTTTCGTGTTCGAGTTAATATGCAGCCCCGCCTCTGAACCAGATGAACCCATTGCAAACTGGGTTACTTTTTGCAATGATTAATAGCACTTCAGATATGTGCTGTTCAGTCTGAATTTCATTATGAAGGGATTTCCATAACGGTCTGTTGCACAGAGCTGTGCATTGTGAAATATGACGACCTACATGTTTTATCACACACTTATCCACCTTGTTTGATCTTCAAGAGACTCTTGTTAGATCATCAAGTTGGAAATTACACTTTGCTTACTCATAACGCTAGCATAATTTAAGCGAGAATAATGAATGTGCATGAGCAGTGTTCATTCACTCTTTGAATCCATCTACTTCAGATTCATAATCGTTATGAGGGAAAGGACATCTCTAAGCACAAGAGGAACCTTGTCATCGCCGGCAGTGTGACATTGTCAGTGATTGTGTCTCCAGTGGTTGCTGCTGTCACTGTTGGTAAGCAGACTCAATTTCTTTTCTTTTTTCTCCTTAATGAGTCGCTTTGATTTGAATTACAGCAGTTTGATTTGTATTATTATTAAATAACTTTATTTTGTTTGTTCTGATCTAGTACTGGGCGAATAAACAATAATTATCACAATATAATTTCTAAATAAAGCGATTAATAGAGTTCGATAAAGTGGAATCAAACGGCGCTACTCATTTGAACTGCGTCACACGGACAATTTATCCGCTCGACTTACTTGAGCTGATGTGTTTACTCGCTGATCGGTCTCAACGCTGAGCAATACTGTGTGCAACAGTACAATCAGAAGGCTTTTCGATCTACAAATCGCCATTTAACATGGATTTACTGTACTAGTAGCTAGTAGTTACTAGTAGCACTAACTGCACCATGGTATTGTGGCAAATGTGGGATATTACATATAGAATTGTATTAATGAAGACATGTATTAAAGGACTAATGGAATATAATTACAGTATTTATTTCTGATTAAGCTATAGCATTTTTGCATTTGTACTAAATATATTTAGGCTACTATATACCATTTACATTTTACCATGGTATTGAGGTGCTATATGCATGGTTTTAACTGGTTATCATGATCTAAATGTATGCTACTATGGAAGACCAATGGTTCATTTCTCAATCAATCAGAATATTTAAATCTTACCATATCAAAATGAAGTAATTTTTTTTACAATGTTACTGTTTTTATTAATGAACACCAATTTACATCTGCATCCTAATTCAAGCTGCTACTACCCTCAACTCAAGCTACTGTCAAATGTGCGTTTCTAAGAGACAAAACTTAATATCAATATTGAAAATCTGCACTGCAAAAACTGTGCTGAAGATACGCATCAACGGACCTGTTTTATGATTTGAAACAATATCACCCCTTAGAACATGCAAAAAATTTGAAATTAATTAAGATTTATTTTAAGGAAAAATGACTGGAAAAGTTTAAAGAATTCAAAACCGTGAAGTTTGTCATGTTCTGACAATAAAGAGTAGTTTAAAACCATAATTAACTGTTTGGTTTCTACAACTTTCACTTGGGTGCAAAAATCTGCCTTTAAACTTTAAAATAAATATTTGCTGGGCTCTACGCTTACATTTCTTTTTAGGAGCACAGTAAAAAATTTAGGAGCATCTTCTGATCAATGACAGAAATTAACCTTGCCATTATGAGGCGATTATTTGACTCTTTAAAATGACTTTTCTGGGGCTTTAAAAAAAAAAAAAAAAAAACTTTGTAAGGGCTTTTTTTTTTTTTTTTACTTTATTAAATGTCATCTTTAATGTCAAATTTATAAATTTAATTTATAAATTTGAATTTACAAATTAAATTTATAAATTAAGTTTGAATAATAAGATGCAATCAGGAAGAATAAGTTACCAAACAAATGAAATCAACAAAATCCATCTTTACACTGCAGAGGTGGTATTCATGGGTTTCATCCGGTCCCTTTCCACAGGTGTATAAAATCAAGCACCTAGATTATGAATGCAGACTGCATTGTGCTTGATTAATACACCTGTGGAAAGGGACCGGATGAAATCCATGAATAGAAGAACAAAAGGTATATTTACAGACTGTTTAATGAGGCTCAGAAGTGTCTTGAATGCATTTTAAATTCATAACAACGATGTTATGAGACTAGTGTTTTAAATGGAAGTTTTTGAATATATAAATATTAAATGATTTAAAAAACTGAAATAATACTTTTTAAAAAAAATGAACTAAAACCACCAGTAGGGTGCGGCAAGTCACTGTCTTTGTCAGTGAATCATTTATTCAATCGATTAGTTCAAACGGCTAATTCATTCAGGAATAAAGCAAGCGGCTGTCTTTATGAATGGGTCATTGAATCATTGACTCACTAGATTCGTTTGAAAAACGCAGATTCATTCATAAACTAAACATCCGTGTTTGCTCTGAGATACGCAGCGGTTCAGCTGTGACTATTTTCGTTGACAAAAAACTTAAATTCCTAAAGTTCCTAAAATGTAAGTCACTTAATATTAACCAGGGGTGTGATTCTTCCGGATAAATCCAGAAATCCGGCTTTTCCAACCTGAAAATGATGCTCTCGTAAATCATGCAAATCCACTTTTCTTTTCTTTTCTTTTTTCGGGTCATGGTAGGTGCGCCGTATATTTTCCTGCTTTTGTTCTTTGCCAATCACACCTATGATTAACTTCGTGTTTATTGAATTGTTGTATAAAATCAATATAACATTTGCAAACTCTCTTATAATCATTAAAAAGCTGTCACTTCATCGCGATCTCACAAACTTTCCTTCTCAAACTCCACAATGAGTCTCTTATTTACATCGTGTCTGTACTTTGTTATAATGAGAGGATTGGCGAGCTTGCATGACTCGGCACTGAAAAAACTCCAGCCAGGGGGTGGGTTTTAACTTAAATGCCTCTGATTGGCCATTGTGTCTCAAGAAATCACCAGATATGTCTGTGATTGGCTACATTGCTCCACGCTGCAAAAACACGTTCTCTCATGAAGCTCTCTAGAGTGCAAACACAAATACGCACTGGTACATTTGCAAAATCTGTTTGGACAATATGCTGTTATTAGTTTCAACTAGATCCGGGCCTGATCGGGTCAGTCGCATTGGTGCTCCTAAATACTTTCACAGTCGCATGCTGTAATTTTCAGTCGCAAATGTGACTGAAATGGTTGCACTGTAGAGTCCTCATTTGACATTTATTGTGATAATTATCGATATTGACTGATAGTTATAGTTTTTTTGCCTATTTCGCCCACCCCTGTTCTGAACCCATAACCCTAAGTATTAAATGGTTACAATTAATTCAGCCCTACCTTCTTAACATAGAGACTTAATAGAACATTTAATTTGTTTTATAGATAACACGCTGGAGACTCTTTTTTGGGGGGGCTAAATTAAAGATTAATAAATGTAAAATATCCCATTTACTTTTTTATCATTTAATATGTAACCGACTGTAATGTCATTGTAATATTTGCATGCTGAATTATTGGTCATCCTTGGGTATATTATAGCTGCCTTTACACTGCACAGCCAGAGCCTAAAATTAAGCTTGACTACAAATGTAATACTAAAGGCCTGTATAACCAAGAACAATGACTATAACTAGATGAGTTTGTGAACAAACTTAGATGCTGGCTCGAGAAAGCCTGAATAGAAAGTAGTAGTTTTAAAAGCTTGACGTTTTAAGGTCATAGAATCTATAAAAAAAAACAGACACAGATGCTTGCAATGCTCACTTTTTACAGCCAGGGGGATTCTGATTTGCTGTTGGCTGATTCAATGTTTTTATTGCTGATCAGCTGGGGAAAAATGCAGAAAGTGATTGCAACGATGTTGTTCCTCTGTTTTGACTCTGACTTTATAGTTATTAACTTTGGAGTGAATGGCCCTTAACACTTTTCTCTTTTTGCCTTGTAATTCCTGATTTTAATGGCAAAATTTATTGATAATCTATCTGGTTTAAAGGTGGCTGTACTACTTGTGGAGCAGTATTGAGTAACCATTATATTTTGTGTCTGCATAGGGATAGGAGTGCCCATCATGTTGGCATACGTCTATGGTGTGGTGCCCATCTCTCTGTGCCGCAGCGGTGGTTGCGGCGTGTCTGCGGGGAATGGAAAAGGTGTACGCATCGAGTTTGATGATGAGAACGACATGAACGTGGGCACCGGAGCTGCTGTGACTGGTGAGTGAAACTCACTGAAGGCAAACACACTGCTGTTCACAACAACCGAAGGCAAACTGTTGAACAGCTTTAAGAATCTGGCATTCTCTCTGTTATTCTCTCATTCACAGTGTCTTTCTTGGTTGTCTCTCCCCTAGGATTTGTCTATCCCATTTCACACTTTCTCTACTCCTTACTGTGTTGAAATGTTGAAATGTGTGAAATGTGTTCTAGTTTAAAGTGCTCCTCCTGGAGTTTGCTAAAATGTGTACGATTTACAGGGTACAGTAAATTCCACTAGAATTGAAGGTGAGCCATATCTAGAGACCTTGAGTTTTATCCTTTTCCAGACACAACTACCGATACTCAAGGATCAAGTTGTTGTTGTTTTCCTCAAACACCAATTAATTCCCATGAAGCTCAAATAATGCTGGGAACAAATAGCTTTTGTCTTGATGTGCAGTGTAAGGTAGAATCAGGTTTCTCACATTTTCATTTTCATTTTTTCTGCATTCCATTTTTGTTTTTTTATAATGTAATTTATAATGCTTGAGTTTGTATGTAGTAGACCCACATTCAAAGAGACATGCAGAACAGTCTTTTTGTGCTTCAGTATTCAGAGACGCGTCCATTTCATGATTTGATTTTAAGTTATACAGCCCAATATTTATTCATCCATAATTGGCTAAATTCCATTTTTATGGCTAGATCCTACGATTATGTCTGCATTTTCCACATCACTGAAATCATAGGGGCCTAATCGGTTTTGAAGGTGCAAATAAAAGTTTGAAGCATTATGGGGGGAAAAATACAATCAACAATACAGCTCCAGAGTTTTTAATTACCTGCTGTAATGCCCCCCTTCTACCTCAACAGACACCACTTCAGTAGCAGAGACCAGGCATAACCCCAGCATCGGTGAGGGCAGTGTAGGGGGTCTGACGGGCAGCCTGAGTGCCAGCGGGAGCCACATGGAGCGTATTGGAGCAATGCGAGACAACCTGAGTGAGAACGCCAGCACTATGGCACTTGCTGGGGCCAGCATCACTGGCAGCTTGTCAGGAAGTGCCATGGTCAACTGCTTTAACAGGTCAGTGACACCTTGTTTACATGTCAAGTCATGTGCACAATTATTGGCCAAAAACAATACCTTAAAGGGCCATGTCTCTTGAAGTCAGTGCAAAATGAACTAAAATTCAAAAGACCCCAGTCCAAAAAGACCATTTTATACATACTCTGCAAGAATGTGAGTACATTTTGATGCTTTAACTTTAATTGGCTAAATGGGAATACGGACGTTCTCTGGGACATTAAACATCTTCACGCAAAACACTTTTTCTCATCTACTCACTAGTCTGCTTTTCACTACTGCTGATTGTATTTAGGCTTCAAAATTCATAGTTGTGAAGACTATCATGATGAACAAAACCACAAAAAAATCATACATTGTAGCTGGTGACAGAGCCTATTATCTGCAATAATCCAAAAGCCAATGGTAAAGTGCAAAAAATTTACGCCAAACATTAAGGTTGGTGTGAACAAGCCTTTTGTTGTTTGTTTGTCTCAGGTTGGAGGTTCAAGCTGATGTTCAAAAGGAGCGTTGCAGTCTGAGTGGGGAGTCTGGTACCGTCAGTCTGGGGACAATCAGTGACAACGCTAGTACCAAAGCAATGGCTGGATCCATTCTCAATGCCTACTTGCCTCTGGACAGGTCTGTATTTATATAACTGAAAGAATTTAAATGCAAAGTTCTGTAATGAAACTCTAGATGGTGAAGGCTAATAGATTCTTAACTCAAACGCTTGCAATTATATATTTCTACAGCTGATTAGTTCCTGCTCTATCAGTAGCTTATGAGCTAGCATGCTCAACCTTCAAATTATTGTTAGCGTTTGCCTTAGGAGTGCAGCATGCTTTCAGAAACCCTCCACCTGTATAGATCTGCTATGGGAAATTCATGTATGCTATATTGTACAGCAGAAGCATGTCTTACTTGCTCACTGCAGCGTGCCATGTATGTATTGGCAGTCGCAAGTCCTGTACTTGCTCTGCAGCAGCAGCGTAGCAGATCTATTCCAAATATATATTAACATTGTCATATCCATTACCATGCCACACACTCAGAGTTGTCATGACAGAATTGTAGTTTACAAGCACTTTGAGACTTCTCAACAAATCTGTTTGTGTAATAATGATGTAACATAAGGGCCTGTGGGAAGTTGGGCTGTAATTAATAGTTTTCTGTTGTTGTGGAGCAGAGATGGGAACAGTATGGAGGTGCAGGTGGACGTGGAATCTAAACGAGGGAAGCTCAGGCACCACAGCGGCAGCAGCAGTATGGATGATGGCAGCAGTGGAGGGCACGGGGCCAGCGTTTGCCCCTCTGGCTGTCCGCACGAGGGCAAGTGCGTGTCTTCTCGCTGGGCCAAGGAGCCATCCTCCACCTCGTCCTCTTCCTCCGGGAAAAAGAGTAAAGGAAAGCTGCGCAAAAAGAGCGGTGGCACCAAGATCAACGAGACGCGCGAAGACATGGATGCCCAGCTGCTAGAGCGCCGCAGCACCAATTCCAGCGAGTTGGACTCGCCCTCCCTGAGCGGCAGCCTGCCGTCTGTGGCCGACTCGCACTCCAGCCACTTCTCCGAGTTCAGCTGCTCCGACCTGGATGCCTGCAGACCCTCTTGCTACGAGTCTCACATCCGACATCCCAACACAGGCGGAACGGTCAGCCCTCTTCCTGAGGTCGAGAACGACCGGCTGGAAAACTGCCCCGCCTCTGGGACCCTCCCACAAGCTGCGGTAGCCCCTCTTACCCCTGACGGGGCAGCAGAACGTCCACTGTGCTATATTGCAGAGGAGAATGTGAGTTTAATCTGTGCGGCTGACGCGGGCCAAAGCTCGCCTAAAGAACACAATAACAACCTTCCTCAGCCAGCTAGTCCTGTGCGCAATGCCTGCATTCAAACAGAGATATAACCAGACGGGTTGAGTTAACCTAAATGCTTTCAAAGCTAACCTCAACACCCACTTTATTACCAAGGATTGCACACTGAATTCAAGATGTAAATGCTTGTATGGGTTTCATGGAGGTTTAACGTCCCGGTTGGTTGATAATTCGAATGTTGGATATGGAACGCCACTATTTACACTAGTCAAGGGCAGGATTTGCCTCGAAGTTTAAGTAAGCTGACCGTGACCAAAGGTTACCGTTTGATTGACAGGTTGTGTCTGTGCATACAGTTAGACTAAAGCTCAGATAAGTTTCAGAAGGTCAACGGATGAATGTAGGGCAATTGATACTGATGATAATGATGATGATGATGTAGCTGTCAATCACACATGCCTCTATTTCAGTGTTCAGGGTCGCTGCGATGAATCACTTCCCCAGTGAGGAACGAGTATATGGATAAATCTTACAAAATGGGTCCTGCTCATTATTCATCCCAAAATTAAAAGAATCAAAATGGGGGGGGAAATCAGTCCTTTCATACATGAAATGAAGCCTCTGTTTAGGACAAGTTAGTATTCTGACAATTTTTGTTTGTATTATGACAATTTTATGGTACTTAAAAGCATAGTCCACCTTAAAATGAAAATCGTCATTTACTCACCCTCATGTTGTTACAAACCTACATGACTTTTTTTTTACTGCAGAACACGAAATATATTTTGAAGAATGTTGGTAACCAAAAGGTTTGGTTCCCATGGACTTATAGTTGAAGTTGGTTTCTAACCTTCTGTAAAATATCTTCTTTATAATTCCACTGAAGAAAGTCTTGAGTCGCAACTTGAGTGCGAGTAAATTATTGCAATATTTTTTTTTTGGTGGACTATCGCTTTAAGTACTAATTGTACTTCCTCTTGAAAATAAGCTTTTTTTTTTTTTTATTTTTTATTTTTTTTTATAACTACAATACAGTATTTTTCCTTATTACTGTAAAACAATTATTTAAATCTGCATAAAGGCAGTACAATAAATACTACCATGATTTAAATAAATATCATTTTTTGCATTACAGTAATAAGAATGGGATTTAAATTTTTCATTATGGTCATGAGAATTAGAAGGGGGAATACATTTAATTTTCATGATGAAAAAAAAAAAAAAATCTTATTTTCAAATTGGCTTCATTTTCTTTAAATATAATTTCTTACTCTGTGATTTTGGGATGAAATATGACCATGACTTGTTCTTGACAGATTCCATGTGATTGACCCCTCGTAGGCACCTTCACCACACATATACACTCATATATTCTCAGTTACCCAGCATATAGCTTTAGTTGAAGGAATCTACATCTTTTCAAAGGCACCAAGGAAGTCAGGGGGGGAAATCTGATGGTCTTTTTGAGATATTCATACAAGATGAGCCCATAAGGGACCAGGCAATAGTAGATTTCCCTTTTCACAGCAATGATTCTTGTACATGATTGTGTTTTTAATTTTCTTGGGATTCTTTTCATTTTTCTCATCTAGTGTCACTGCTCATTTTCCATTTTTGGGAAAAGATGTTCAAGCCCTGTGCAGGGTGCTGCTTCTGAGTTGAAAAGCCAGTGAGAAGCTGAATGAAGCTGTGTCGTGCCCCCTGCTGGTAGGATGGGGACCCTTGACCAAACCCATTTATGAGGAGAAGCAAGTCTGGCATGTTTAAAAAAAAAAAAAAAAAAGTTCTTACAAAGCCAAGTCCACTAATAATTCTCAATAAAACAACTGTTATGGATGCAAAGGGTTTGTATTTATGATTCAGAAGAATTTGCATCCTGTTTTAAAAAAAGTCAAACTACTTGCATTGTAAAGGCTATGATGGTAATCACATTTAGGTCTTCAACCAGTTAAGTGGTTTTTTTTGTTTTTGTTGTATCTGTATTGACTCGTGCCTTTTGGATCATCGAAGAACTATGTTTGTTCCTCCGGTTTGTGTCTTATGAAATGAGATGTATTGGATGAGGCTGAATTGAATGTTAGCGAGGCGGCGTGGCATGGTTTCCTGTTAAACGGTCGGGGACTACACAACCGACCGCCTACCAAAGACAGCACTCAGGCTCACCGACGACGACTCGTCACCCCTGTGACCCCTGTGACCCCTGCACACTTCAACACTCACAGTTTACAGACGCCTCCTCGGACTCGAGGCTCTGACCCGTGTGTTTGCACTGTTCATCCTAGTTCTGTCCGCGTGTACAGCCGTGCCGTAATCGCACGGGTCTAGTTCAAGAGTTGATTTCTATTCGTCTTTCTCGCTGCCGTTCTGGTGCTGCTCCGTAAATCTTTCGGGACTGATCCAATGCCACAAGCTGCTTTGTTTTTTTTTTCCTTCTATTTCTTTAGTGTTTTTTTTTCTTTTTCTTTTTCTTATGTTTTGAGCCTTCCAGCCCATATCTGTACGAATATTACTTCAGAGGCTAGGGCCGATTGATTTCTAACTTGTTCAGAACAGCTTGGTATTTGTATATTTGCTTTATAATATGCGTGTAAATGCATATATAAATGAAAATAAAAACATGAATCCAGATGTTTTCTCAGAGTGTTTGTTCAACAACAACAAAAATTCTATATTGAGATGCATAATGTATTTTACTAGCATAATTTAAATACATTATTACTAAAATATTAGCATAATTTGAGTGAAAATTTTAAATTAAATCAATATTAATTTGGTTAATATAAAATCTGGGTTGAATTTTTGCTCTACAGACAGCAGCTCTCAAAGTGATTAACTAAACTTAACTTTTGTACACATTTTGTGTACATAGTTAATATCACAAATTTGATTCATGACCTAAAAATAATTTGAAATGTATAGAAAGAATCTTAAATATGTATTTTTTTTAATTGATAAAATCCTACAATCCATCTATTTAATAGAAAAACAATACCAGATTGTCCAGAATCTAAGATTAATAAAAGTAGATTATTTTGTGATGGCTATAATTGCAACTGTTATATAAAACCTTAATATAATGTTGTGACACTGTCACATGTTTTACTGCTCTATCCAGTACAATTATTTTATGTCTAATAGAGTTTTAATTGGTTTACATGTTTTCTTAGTCCATTTGATTCCTCTTAACATTTTAAGTGTGTATGTCTTTAAGAAAGGTATGGTTGGCCTGTCATGTGAGGGATCACATGACACAAAGCAGGAACTACACTTGTATAAAGAGAGCAACATGGTAAACATACAGGGTTCTCAACAGATACCAATCACTTTTCACTTGCGGACTCACCTTTCCAGAAACCACTTCAAGCTTTTGAATTATCGCTTCTTTTCAACTGTATATACACTGGTGGACACTCACATTAGGACGCTTTAACACACAAGGATTCTTATGGACTGTTTTAGGGAATGGTGCGATGGACTCTGCTTTTAACAGCCTGAGTTTTCCTGCTTTTATTGTGTTGTTTTAAAGTCTCTTGTGAAGATTGTAAATACACCGTTCTTGTCCACTTTAACCTCAGTTTTGTCTCATTCTTTTAACACCCAATTCCTCACAGTAAAATCTGACTCCATTTTAACTTTTGTAATCTCAACCTAATTGGCTGGACGTTACAATGTTACTCAATTTAAATGTTTATATCATGTTTATTTTTGTTATATTATCATGAAAATGTTATATTTGTTAATTTAATATATAAAGTTTGTGGTAAGATTTATTTGAAGGAAATCTATACTTTTATTTATGATATTAAAGACATTTATAAATGTTTTCTATATTATAATGTATTTCAAATTTTTTTATTGCTGTTTTTCAAACTTACCAAAGAGTCCAGCAAATGTATTCTGTTATCCACACATAAAAAAAACAAGAAAGGGTTTTTTTGAGCAGCAGGTCAGCATCATAATAATTTCTGAAGGATCATGTGACACTGAAGACTGGAGTAATGATGCTGAAAATTCAGCTTTTTCCTTAATATTTGCAGTGCTTTTGCAATTATGAAACGATTGTTTTATAATTACAAGACATAATCATTTCTAATGGCAAACATTTATCCCTTAGAAGTTTATAAAGCCATTTATTTAGCTGATGCAAATTTGTTTAACTGAAACATTTCTTTTGCTGACATCCCAAAGAAATAACTACATCTTATGTTATCGTTGTACATTCATACCTTGTGAGATCTAGTTTTATTTATGCATATTGAGACAATAGTTGGGCTGAAGGCTGGAAGATGTCAAAACAATTACACTACATGAGCTACATGTATTCTTAAATTACACATTACAATGGAATAGCTATTAAAAATATATTAAATCCTGAGAAATGAGACATTTTAAATGTAGCAAATTAAACGTTCCTATACAATTTCATCTGTGAGTGTTAAATCACTCCATATGTGAGCCACAGCTTCTTATAAAAGGCACATTCTCTTAACACACGACAACCACATTACAACCCCATAATCCCGTTTGTTACACGCTTCCCAGCCGTGCCATGCTCACACGTGCCTATTGAAGCCAGAGTTAGAGATTATGAATCGTTTGCATGCGCTGCATGTCAGCATTGCATCAGACACAATATTCCTAGAAGAACGTGAGATGAGTGTTTGTTGGAAGGGAAACTTTAGTTGCGGCGCATGACAGTCTACACAAAGATGAATGGAGCCTCTTGGCGGGACCGTGGGATCTCAGAGCTGGGACTCTCAGGCTCGTTGGATCCGCTGTGTCTGGCTTTAATGAAGGAGGCTCTGTTCTTCCTGTAGCTCTCTGTTCACTTCATTATTTATTGTCTTGATGTCAGCCTACAGAGAGGAAACAATCATCAGCATCATGTATGTCATATTAAAGACAACTATTGCCATTAAAGTCAGCATGATATCCGTGCCCTCATAATCTTATAACTTCCCATTAATAACATTCATCTCTTCTCTGATGATGTTTACCGGCGCAAGGGCAGGATATCCTGTCACTCACATGACATCACAGCAATAGAGTGGTGCAGGGACGAAGTCAAAACCTGGAAGACTAATTCGCAGCTTGTTCCCTCAATATTTTCCCATGGGGTTTTATAATAGAGATTTTTTTTTTTAAATTTGAGTTTTTTTTAATTATGAGTAAAATAAGGTCTGTGGTAAACATTACTTAAACGTTTTGCTCTACATTGTAACTACAGACACTCACACTCCAAACGTTCTCATCCAGTTACTTAGAAACATGTTTTTTTTAATAAAAGAGATTTTTCCTTGTTTGGAAGCCGATTCACTTTTATATACGTCACAATAGGAAGGAAAAAACTACTGAAATCACAACTTCCATTTCATGCCAACTTTAAATGCTCGATTTGATTTGGTGCGTATGCTGAACCTCGAAAGACAAAAATAAACTTAATACACAAAAGAGTGAAAGTTTTTCCTAATCACTTAGAATAAAGGCACATTCACATCCAGAAGGATATTTGCGTCCACATCAACACATGATAACTCTGTTTGTTATGAGCGAGTGCTGCAGTTTTGTCGTCTGTCATTTTAAATGTGCAACCTTTAAAGTTTGGTGGATTCTGATTTTGAATTGTATAAAGCACTATATAAATAAAGGTGACTTTATAAACTGTTCAGGATTTGCTTTTGTATATTTTCTCATAATGAATATGATACTTTTCAAGTCGAATAAACAATTGTATAATAAAATAAATCATTTAGTTTTGTAATGTACAAAAAATAAAATTACATCTTGAAACTCAATTTGTGTTTGCAAAAGTGTTTGACAAATTGTTAGAGACCACTATCCCAAAAATTATTGTATACACTTTGGAAAAATTGGTTTCTTTCGTAACTCCGCAATTTTCAATATTCAAATTAAATTGTTCAATTAATTGTTTGACAGGATAGATTCTAGGCCTATAAAAGACCTCTTAAGTATTTGTTTCTTATTATTCCATCTCTTTTCCAGTTAATATTTCCAAAAAAAGATGACTAAAAGCTAATTAAGCAATAAATAGGCTACACTACCACACCAAGATGATATGATGATTTTGACCATTTGATGGTCAATTTCAAAAAGCTGCTCGATTGGAGGTATCAATCATATCTGTTACATAAACATGTAGGACAAGTTACGGGCCAAATTTTAGTACCTAGGCCAGCAGGTCTGGGATTTGTTCCGTTATGAGCAATTTAGTAATAATGAGCCTTCCCTCAGTACACCTCTAATCAGCTAAACCTAAGATTAAAGTTCACTGAGGTAAGATGGCTGATTATAGAGGCTGTAAGCTAAATACAGTTTAGGTGTTTTTATTACATGGCTGATTGGTCAGTTGCTGCATTCTGCAATCAAATATTTTTATAAACTTAATACAACCCGTTCTGGTTCCAGTCTATGCATTAGTTGTGGTGATTTTTCTGTGGCTCTTTCTGCAGGTTACGCTGTTACGCCAGTAGGTGGCGACGAATTAACCGATTCCTTCAAAAGTCTTGATTTATTCAATAGCGCCACTGCTGCTGTTAATTGTTTTGTTGGTGAAATAACAATAGCCAAAGTAAAAGGACTGTGTCTAACATGTAAGTTACTCAGTATTAACTTGCTGTTGTGATATTGCTTAAATATAAACATGTAGGCTAAAATAGTAATAACTGTAACGTTACCGTACGTGTCCTAACCAGACTAGACGCCGCAACAAGGATTCTTTTTTTGGAATCGTTTCTATTTCTGTGAGGTCGTGGCTGACAGCTCAATGATGATCTCAGGTACGCCAAAACGTTTTGTACAATACTAAAATTGTTTAATTTTAGTTCGAATGTCATATTTGCTTCAGTTTAAACTTTTAACAGCCATAATAAAAGCGACAATGGTTTACCTCAGATCTTGAAAAAAAAGAAAGAAAAAAAAAGGCAACAAGATCGTTCAAACTTTAACTCTTTGTAAACAAAGGTTATTCCATGACAAATATTGTATCAGTCACTGAGTATGTATGTTGAGTTATGTTAAAATAGTTACATTTTCATTGATTTGATTACTTTTGTGTTTGCGAGACAGTCCGCGTGCTCACACGCTCTTCTGATGATACGGGCCGGGGTGCTTCTCAATACTCAACAACGGGTGTTTCTCAACGGAAGGCTGCATCCTACGAAGGCTGAAGGATCATTGAAGTAGCCTTCGGCTGAGTCCGAAATCGCCCCCTAAACCTTTAGTCCCCTAATACTGTTTACTTGAAGGAGTGAATGAAAACGAGTGAGCGAATTCGGACAGCCGTTGAGCGTTCATCGTTGTAACGTTACACTCGTTTTTGCGGTGCAATGTGGGATTGAATAAGTGGACTCAATTACGTCCACTGGTTTCGGACACCACTCCACAACAAATGGCTGTCCCCTCAAATTTCAGATTCAGCCTTATTTTCGCGTCCTTCATTCGGCCTGTTTTGAATCAGCTGGATCCTTCGCGGCCTTAAATCACCCACAATCCTTTGCACACATTACAATTCACAAAAATAATATGACAGTGTGGTGAAGATGAGTCCCACCTTGCGATAACTTCTAACGTGAGCGGTTTTAGCTTTAGGCTATGTGGTAGCTTTATGCAGCCTGCTAAATCACACTGCTGTGCAAGATAAGATAAAAGCAGTTTGTAAAAACATTTTAAGCAGGTAGTCTAGCAGTTTTCTGCCATCAAGTAATTTTCACAATAGGCTACACACAGCTTTACAGAAAGACAGACAGCTCTTGTATAGTAATTGAGTTGTATTATAGCTAACTAAAAAAACACTAAGAACGAGAAATGTTTAATTTCACAATCTATAGCTTCGGTTATACTATATGAAACATATAAGTTAAAAGACATGAATGGTTGTTATAATGTAGTTCAAATGTCTTATATAATAAAGTGATTTTGTCTGATTTGTAACCAGGCACTAAAGCGATTACCCATAAAACGTGCTTTGAACCAGGGGGCCAAAGTTTCGGAAAAAATTTAAACTTCCCCGGGCGCCGCCATTGATAAGCAGACCATCACCTGCTGTTAGCATTCCATTGACTCCCATTCATTTTGGCGTCACTTTGACAGCGAATAACTTTACATCTGAGGCGTTTAAAGACTCCATTTGTCCATTATTTATTTCTAAAGAAACACGAAAATGTATAAAAGGCTCCATTACCTTGAATCTTACGTTATGGCCCCGTAGAAGCAGTTTTTGTAAAAATAGGCTAACGATTGCGTCATAACCACGCGACTCTCTGTCGCACAGTAGAGAGATTACCGTATGGACAGGAGGAGAAACTCGCGGGCAATCGGGGGGACGTGGAGGCAAAATGACTAAATTAATCAGAATACTTAGCAAAAGTTTCTCCTGCTCCCAGCTCATGGACACCTCCTACTCACACTCTCCGTCTCTGCAAGTTTCGAAAGGGAATGATTCAGATTTCTCTTGGCACAGCTACTAGAAGACAGACGGGTTGCTCACGTCACATCTACGTCGTCAAGCTCAGTTTGAGTCTGCGCAGTACGCTCAGCCATCAGGAAGTGAGTGCTTCTACTTGACTACACTTCTCCGTTGAATCCAATGGGGTCGCTGTGTCCATTTATTTTACTGTCTATGCTTTGAACCAATCGGATTGCTTGGGTCCTAAGGTGGGACTTAGGATTCACCCAAATGGAAAACGTGTTGGTGAGCTGCTTGTTTGGGTTTATTATGAAATGTAAGACAAAAATAATGTTTTTGGACATTATCTTTTGTTTTGCTGTAAATTAATCACTAACACTAAATTGACAATAATGTAAGCCACTGGGAGACCGCAGACGGTTGTTATTCACTGTATTGCATTAATAAAAAGCCAAGATTTTTTTTTTATATGAAGTATTTTCCCCAAATTAAGTTTTAATAGTATTTTCGTGCTGTGACCGTGGGGGCGGAAATGTGTGACGTTGCCATGCGCTCTTTCTAGACCGTCTCATTGTAGCGTTTAATTGCTGAGGAGGACACTAGCCTACAAGCCTCCGAAGGGCTGAACTAGGAAGGACGCAGTGTCGATAGGATGCAGCCTTCCGTTTGAGAAACGGCCAAAAATGCTTCCTTGTTTCCTCGCTCCTCCAGCCTGTGACCCGGAAACCGATCAAAGTTAGCCATCTTTAATGACATCTCAATTCTCTAACTGCTCCGCGAGGAGGCGAGAAACGAGTGAGGAAGCTTCCAGAGGAGTTATGAGTGAGAATACACGGGTGTATCCTATGTGGAAGTCTTTCTTCTCGAGAAACCTGACGCACGTATAAATTCTCCTCCCCCTTCACATATGACAGGAGCGTGTGTATGGCTGCGCAAGGCTTAGCCTTCCTCTGGCCACAGACTTGAGACTAGTAGCATGGAATTTTTTCACTCAAACCACTGACTACTGCTGCTTCTGACTGCTTTTAGAGGGAAAAGCTACCCATATCAGTTTTCTCAGTAATAATAGCATATTGGCAAAAACGATTTGGCAAATGATCCAGTGCATGTTTTTGCGCTCTGGAGACCCTCAAAAGTTTCTGTGAATTTGCAGCGTTTAGCAATATAGCCAATTCTTGAACGCAATGACCAATCAGAGGTGTTTAAGTTTGAACAAAAACCCCCGTGTTTTGAGCTGTGAGTGGATTCTGAGTTTTGCACACTCGCAAATCCTCTCATTGTAAAGTGTAGACAAGTAAGAGATTCAGTGACAGCTTTCTAGTTGTTATAAAGAGTGTGCTTTTTGCCATGCCAAATCCTGCATACAGTATGCTTTCTTTTCTGTTAAAATTAACAGTGGTTTGTGAACGTAGATGCTTTAATAAATCATTTTTCGGGAGCTTTTATGCTGGGATATGAAGGTTGTGCGACGACACGTAACTTAAAACTATTTCTAGGAAATGTTTTTGAAGGTGAAGCGCATATAGCCTCGCCCTGGAGTTGGTTCACCCTCCGCCTGTTCCCAACCCTGGTCCAGAAATACCCCCAGCACTGCACATTTTAGGGGTACAGACGACAACTTTGTCAAAATGGTCAGCTTTTACACGGATCCGAAAAAAGGTTAAAAATGCTGTGTTATGTATGCCAGGCCAGTAGTTGGCAAAACTACGTGCCTATAGACTGAGCACGTAATCCACATGCGCGTGACATCACCGTTTTCACAAATTCTTGTTTTTGTAGTTTACACGAGAGACAATAACGGTATCATTTTCAAAACCATCCACTTTAGGGTTGTTTACACGACACTGTTTTCAACTAAAACCCTTAAATTTGATGAGTTTTGGCTGTACATTTACACAACAACGCCTGGGCCTGAAAATGCTAACTTTTGAAAACGGGTTTCAAAGTGCAAGTTTACGAATTTGTGAAAACGGTGACTTCACGCACATGTGGATTACATGTTCAGTCTATAGTCTATGTCTACACAAAAACCGAAAAGGAAAAACGTTTCCGTTTTTAGTACATCGTTGTTGTGTATCCTTTGAAACCCGTTTACAAAAGTTTGCGTATTTTTAGGCACCCAAAACGGCGTTGTAAATAAACGGCCAAAACATATGAAGAGTTTAACGTTTAAAAACGGTGTCGTGTCAATGAGCTGTTGACGGGCTGTACCTTAGATGTCTCCTAATCAAACACAGGTGATTCAACTCATTAGCACGTTAGTTAACACTCCAAGACCTCAGATGGGTGTGTCACAGAATGTGCTGTGTTGGGTGTACTCCAGGACTAGGGTTGGGAACCAATGTCATAATGCACCGCAATAAGGAGTGCACAAGTGATGTACACTCAACGGCTGGCTACCAGAGAACACCCATGCTCTGTGAGCGTCACGCAGAATGAGTTTCCGCATATTGCCTAAAGATACCATCTGCAGCACTTAAGGTGCACTCAATCTCTGAATTCACTCACTGGTTTTCATTTGCTCAGTGGACTATATTAGTGGAGAAATGTTGTGAATAGTGAGTAGTGAATTAGGTTATATAGTGCTGCAGGAATGACATTTTGTAGGCCAAAACCCATAAATTAGTTGCATTTTAGCACATCCAGTTCCATCGCCCTGAAGTCAATTGGTTTTCTAAATGAGTTTTTGGATAAATGCTTGAAATAAAGTCTGTGTTTAACACAAGTTCAAGATATATCCATTCCATGTTTTATTGTACAACATAAATTACATCAGTAATACTGACTGCCTTGTGCTTTTTTTAAAGATTTTTTTTCTTTAAAAGGCAGTTTCTAACAAGTGTCTAAATGGGACTACAGAACAGAAAAAATCATCACCTTACTAGTCCGCTTTCACTGTCCCATTGTGTTTATATTCATGCCATTGCAAACTATTCTAACTCAAACTTTCAGGGAAAATGTTTTTAAATAAAGACTGAAAGAGTTAATGGTGATGTTGTTGTCATGTGACCGTGGTGTAGTTTGTTTATAAAGTGATGCCGGTATGATGTCACTTTGTAGGCCAACTGGCAGTTAGCATCACACTGGTTCCCTCGACAAAAACCCAGTAGGATTTTTCCAAAGGCTTTTTGCAAGAAACATTTTCCAAGAAAGTTTGAGTTTAGTTTATCCAGAGAGTAGTTTATAAGAAAACAATTATAATCATAACGAGGCTGTAAAAGCGGACTGAATTTACCTGTCCATCGTGATGATTTATAATGTCCCCGACAGCCTCTGTAGTCCCATTTAGCCACTTGTTAGCAACCGCATTTTTCAAGAAATGTAACAGCTTAAAAAAATTACGAGTGGGGTAATACTGATGTATTTTACGTCGTAGAATAAAACGTGAAAGTGTCTTGAGCTTGTACTCACCACAGACCTTATTTCAGCCATTTCCATTTCCATTTTCCATTTCCATTTATGCATTTGGCAGACGCTTTTATCCAAAGCGACTTACATTGCATTATCCTATACATTTATACATAGGTATGTGCAATCCCCTGGGATCGAACCCACAACCTTGCGTTGTTAACGCAATGCTCTTACCACTGAGCTACAGGAAAGCATTTAACCAAAAAAAAAACATTGACTTTGGGACGATGGAACCGGAAGTGCTAAAATGCCAACTTGCTTCCAGGCTTTGGCCTACAAAGTGATGTCATACCTGCACCACTCTATAAGGTGTGTTCACTCCATGTCATAATTACCATAACAATTCTGAACTGTAAAAAGCCTTCACGTTCATGTAGAAGATGTAATTACAATGTGTAATCTCAATTTTCTGAGATCTATGACTTGTACCACCTGACCACTGCAGCTTTTTACTCCTAGCGATTGTATTTTGGCATCAAAATTCATAAAAGTTGTGTTAATTTGTGAAGATTTTTATGATGAACAAAACTTTTGTTGGTGATAGAGCTTATTTTCTTTAATAATCCAAAGTCCACTCTAAAAATCCTATTGGGTTTTGTCCAGGGAACAAGGGTTAAGCGAACTTCCGGGTTGGCCTACAATAATACGTCATCACTGCAGCGCTCTATAATGATTTTGGATACAGCCAGACAAATTGCTTGTCACTGGAATAATATCACATCGCAATTTAGGAAACAATGTTGTACCAAGGAACTGATTTCCTACATAGTCTAAACTGTGTTAGATTCTCGACTTCCGGTTCATTGGCTAGTGAGAGTTTACCTTGGGCATTATCCATTAGACTTTCTCTTAGCAGGTTAGTCACCAGCTCCAGCTCCTGCTCGGCCTCCTGCACTTTTGGATCCAACTGCAGTACTTCCTGTAAATCAGTGCTGGCTGACAGGTAGTCCTGTGAGAAAACATATAGACAGACCATCTAAACTCTTACTGCACTTACTGCACTGAATTCTACAGTAGTGCTTAGTCAGTTTATTCTCTACTGCACACAAAATCGCTATTTACAATGTTTTAAATGGATTGTTTAACCACTGTAAAACGCACAAAAATAAAGGAGAGATACTCTCTTTTCATCATTAAGACAAAATATAAACCTTCAAGCCTTTGTGTGCCAGTGCACGTCTGTAAAATGCTTTCTTATTGTTTGGCTCGATCTGAAGTGCCGAATCACAGTCCCGTTTGGCTTCTGCGAAACAATCCAGCTTGAGATAGCACAGAGCTCTGGAAAACACAACAGACATTTCTCATTCAGCAATGCGGCCTGGCCTGGCTCTCTCCTTGGGTGTTTTATGCTAGAGTTGTCAGAGCTGATTGCTGACCGAATAGCTTCGTCTGAGCAGCTCCACTCTCAGCACTTTTTAGAAGGCTCGATCAAATGAGAGACAGGACAACATGTACAGCTATTCAGGATTCATTGCTAGTATTTAGTGTGAACTGCAAAGCACCAAACTGCGACTGTAAATACTAGAGTATGGCTTGCTTCTTACTGCGCAGTGTATACTAACCCACGTACAGTATGTCAGACAGTATGCATTATGCAACATTTCAAACATTCATATGCATACGGTTTTCACCCGTGCTATTTTAGTACTATTTATATACAATTATAGTATTTTTTATATATTTTTAAGTACATTTTATTTATATATTTAAAGTTTTTATTACATTGATTTAATTTGTTGTCATTTTATGTGCTTTTGTCATTTTTTTGTCAAATTTTCTATACATTTTTTAATTTAGATTTAAATTTTAGATTTAAAGTCACCAAGAAATCACAATTTTTTTTATTATAAATTATTTATCTGTGCGCATAATTAAAAAAAATTTTGCCCTCAATATTTCATCAAAATAACTTCCTCTCCATCATTACGTTTACTGGCGCGAGGATCGGACAACCTGTCAATCACATGAGATCATAGCTATAGCAAACCACAACGATCCAATCAATTTCCTATGGACAAAATCAAGTCCCACCCTACATTTTTTCTTGTTCGGAAGCAGTGTCGGATATACGTCACAATAGGGAAGAAAAGACTATCGCAACTTCTGTTTCATGCGACTTTTAGAACTTCAACTTTTTCCATTTTATTTCAGTTTGTTGTCAAGGCAACATTTCCCATTTTTTCCATTAAGTTTTTCATCTAATATTTATGTTTACTTCAGCTTTAGTTCATTTAACGAAATCAAATTGAATTTTAATCAACAATAACAACACTGGTTGTCACATGACCTATGTTCAATTCCATATTTAATTCAGTGTTTCCAAAATTAAACATTTGTTTTTGACATTTGACAATTTGTCATACTGGACCATTCTTGAACACACCGACTGAATATTTGTCAAGTGTAAGGTTGATTCATGCACATTGCATTGTGGGATACATTATTCTGCACACTGTGCTGTGTTATTACTTAACATTTTGGCAAGTAGTAAGTCACTTAGTCAGTAATTTGGCTTTTCCATGCATTCCAAAACGTGCATACTGCACACAGTACATACATATTACTGAAATAGTATGTGTAATGTGGTGTGCTTTTCTGAACACAGTTCACTAAAAACAGTTTCAACATTTTAAATAGAAGCCTGTTTTCACCTGGTCAATTGGGCATGTTTACCTGTTGGTGTAGATGGCACTTTCGTCAGATTTGATAGCCAGACACTCACTGTATTTGTCCACAGCACCTTGAAACTGGCTGTTCTTCACTAGTTCATTTCCTTCTTGTTTCATCAATGTGAATCGAGCCTCTGCTTTTCTGGCTGTGGAAAAAGTAGATACAGTAGAATTAAACTTCCAACTTCCGCCCCAAGACAGAGAGCCGTCACCTTATTTTTTGATGTCCCTCTTCAGTAAATGATCATTATCCACTCTAAAAAGCCGGATGTAACGAAACCTGTCAACTCAAAATCCCAGTCAAATTTTCATTATCGTTGAGAATTATCAATTTTCTTTTTTATATAATGTAAATAAACAAATCAAAGATCAAAGTTATTGTATTAAGGTAGTGAGAATTGTCATGGAAATAATGTCACAATGCATGAAATCTTAAGGCTCATACAAATAGGCTTAATTTTTTCTTTATGAAAAGTTTAATTTCCAGTGTTATTTTAGTAATATTTATATACTATTGCACTACAGTATTCATTGATATTTTGAATGAGCTTTTATCTGTATATTTTTATTTTCATTTTAATATTGTTGTGTGCTTTTGTCTTTTTTTGTATTCAGCTTTATTATTATTATATTATTTTATTATTACAGCATTTTTATTTAAGTATTAGTTTTAGTAATTGTAGAACTTAAAAAAAAAACAGTTTAAAACTTCATATTTTAGTTAGTTGCCATTGCAACATTTATAATTTTGTTTAACGTGTTTTTCATCTAATATTTGTATTTTATTTTATTTCAGCTTTATTTCAATTACAGAATTTTTTTTTTTTATAGATTTAGGTTTAGTAATAATAACAACACTGGGAATTTTTCTTTTGGTTTTAGGTTAAAATGAGACCTGGACATGTTATCGTAAGAGTTGCACAAAAGAGATGCACCACACTACGTGTGCAGGCTTATGTGGCAGAATGTTTGGCAAGTTTGCAATAGTTCTTCTCATTTCCAGTAAAGGCAGCAAATGCTGTGGGAATACTCCCATTATTATGACATCATCTGGCTCATAGTACAACAGAGCAAAGGTCGCCCCATTGTTAATGTGATCAGGTGCTGATGTGTGCTGTGTGATCATGTGGGCTTTCCTTTCTCAGTTCAGAATGAAACCGGAGCTGTCTGGTTCCATTACGATGAAAGCTGACTAGGTTACAGCTTTACATAATTGATTGCCATCTAGTGCAATACATACATGCTGACAAATGCTGTTAGATGCTTCTTGTGTCTGAAACTTGAACATAATTATTATAAACATGGAAACAGCAAGAATGTAAACGTCACATGCTATGCTAAACCTTATAAGGCTTTCCAGCAGATGTCTATTATCATTGTTCAGTTTTTTTTTTTTTGTGAGCATCATACTGTATTATTCATCAGCACCAGCCTGCATTTGCAGATCTTTGGTGTTCTGGCATGGATTTTTGTTTTGAAATGCATTGTTTAATCCATGCAGCCAGCTTTCATAACCTCAGCATGAATATCCTAGCAGGTTGAGACTGGTTTATGTTGGTTAGCGTTGAACCACTGTTCTAGTTATTAAAACCGTGCTTGTTACATCCTGTACTTGTCCAATCAGTGCATCTCATTCAATAATAATTGCATGGATTATTCATATTTATATGCACAGGAGAACTTCTCACGAAACATTTATGTCTATGCAAATAAACTTGTTCTTAACCTTATTGTAATGTTAATGGATTTGCATTTTTTAAACGAGCGACTGCATACCCATGGATAGTATTTTGCATAAAACACTCCCAAACAATAAAGGTTTTCCGCACAATCTTTCCTTTACAGTCTTTCGTCACTCTCAGAAAACTCATGGCGCTCTTAAAACTGAAAACATGTTGTGCAGCAAAATCCTCAAGCAATAGAGTGCAACAGTTCGGGTTCGGGAAGTAAAAACTCAAATTTTGAATTGAACCTTTTGAACAGTATCTTATAAACCTTTAAAGACAGACCTAATGTGAGTCACGAGGTTGGTAATCCATGGTATTTGCTTCTGCTGAAGTCGTCAGCCTGAATTATTTCAGCTTTTAAATAGTCATGTTTAACAGTGGAATTTCTGGTGACAACTACATTACCCATTCAAAAAATTACACCAAGTCGAAAAAAGTAACGCTCCTAAATATAGATATGTATACGTAGATCCACATCGACCGCCATCTTGGAACAGTCAGCGTGTCGTCACTCACAGTAAGAATCAATGATGCCACAACATTGCGCAGCTTCTGGTTGTAAAAATTACAAAATTTTAATTCCCAAAGAAATTGGATAACCTTTCACAGGTGAGAATGTGTTGGTTTGTGTTTTTATATGTATTAATTCAATATTACAGGTTTTTAAACTAGGGTAGCTTTTTAAAGTTGTGTTAGCTGACGCCTTCGTCTTGTTGGATGGAGTAAGTTTAGCAAAATCATCTGCTGAAATCTATTGCAGATATAGATATTGTCGGCGCCAGGACACACAAATTGGCATAATGCGAAATGTTTATATCTATGCTCCAAAATATCTCTTTAGCTCCGCCCACTGCCATGAAGCACTGTGAATGACATAATCGAGTCTATCTCCCTATGCTTTTAAAATATTGAAATGTTTGTGTATATATATATGCATGCATATTTTGCAATAAACTTGAAATATACTGTTAAAAGCAACTTTTCATGTTAAAAATACCCGTTTTCTAACCCATACATGCTTAAACAATTGCCTGATGGGCTGAATGAGCCCTTCTCTGATCACTGAGATTGTCTCTATAATCCTGTAAAGTAAAATAAATAAGAGGGATTCGGGCCGGAATTTTAGACTGGGCGTGACGTCATGCGCGTTCACGGCACGCTCACATAGCTATGTCTGGCAGGTTTGTGTATTCGCCGGCATTCTCCGTAGAAGATGGATTGTAAGAGACCTGCTTGTAGTTCATTTCAAACACCAACGCAAACTCCACGCAAGATAAAAAAAATAAAACTTGTCTCTAGTGCAACCAAAAGGGCAAAATTGGACTCAGACAGGCGTCGGAATAAGACGAGAGTAAACATAGGGAAGTGTATAGATGTTGTGTATAGTTACCCTTTTTTTGTCTTATAAATGTATGAACTACTGTGACCTTGCCCAGGGACAGCAGTTGAAAAGTATTGACACATTTCACATAAATGTTCATCAGTGTGTATTGTCCCTGGCAAAATATCTACTAAATAAATCTGCACTACATGTAGTTTAATGATTTGCTATTCGATTAAAACAGTTCAAATATCTTGAGTGTGATATAAAATGCTGATATATAAGATAGATAATTAGACACAAATTTTGAGCAAATTACTGCTTAATTAGGATGTATTGCTATTGGAATATGCTACTTAGCAGATCAATAAAACAGGCTAAACCCCCGCAAATCTTCGGCGGATTAGCCTGTTTGGCTTTTATGGTAACGTCATAGTGCCATTTAATTGTTTATTACCTTGAGACAATTGAGTGTACTTTTTTGACCGACTGTGCTTTGAGCTTTTACAAAGTAACAACTTATATTGTTCATGAATGTGTTTCCATAATAATACAATCATAAGTGGATACAGTAAACACATAACACAGTTCAACATGGAGATAGATGGAAATAAAAAACGAAGTTTTCTACTACCCCCGTTTTTCCCTCACACATAAGTGTGTAATTTACTCAATTGCCTTTCCTTTCACATATTTAAAATGACTTGCAGATTTATAACTTTATTACCTCTGAAGACATTATGATTGTAAACAAAAGATTTGCGGCTGATGCTCCTTTGGTTATGAACAGCTCGTGCTCGTGCAAGCGTGCGTGTGCGTGTGGTCCATGAGCGTGCACATCTCTGGCTGCAGTTTCACTTGCCGCCAGAGGTGGCATAGTTCTGCAAAAACTCAGAATCTTGCTTAATGCACCTTTAAGGAAGACTATTTTAAAATCCCTATGGGAAACATTAGTGAAAAAAATACTTCAGGAACCAGCGCTGCTGAAAAGGGGGCGGGCACTGTTGCACTCTTTTGCTGCGTCCCAATTCAGAGGCTGCATCCTTTGAAGGCCGCATTCAAAGGCCGATTGCGTCACAACGAAGTATGTCCCAATGGACCCTTTTCACAGACTGTGATGACGCGTTTTACTGCAACGTTTTTTTATATGAATTTTTATAACACTATACTTTGTATTATATTACCTTGGCATCAAATTACAAAAAAAGTTAACTCTGCTGTGAAGGTATATATTTCTAATACAGAAACACATATAGACCGTCCCATTTAACAATGCTCAGTCCGACCTTCGTGAATCGTGGATTTTAAAGTCCGAGTCCTTCGAAGAATGCAGCCTTTGAATTGGGACACAGTCCCTGTCTCAAAACCAGTTCAAACACAATAAACATATTTTATACAGACCCAGATGCAGGCCTCTCAATTAGCCAAGTTATGCTTATCTGCATACTTGGAGGAACTTTGCAGCTTGAGTTGTACTGCACCTTTCCTTACTCTTTTACTATGATGAAATATATTCAAGATTAAATAACAATCATCCCAAAACATTTATATGGCTATCCAGAGTATGTGATTTTTATGTACATGTGATTTCAGTTGTTTCCTAAAAACTGAAATTTAGAATAATTTTAAGTACAAAAGTTATTGATGAATCATTGTTGAATCGTGAATTGTGAAAACATTCGTACGCAGTTTTTACTCACAAATCACTGAGTGATACCCGCTCTTATCAACCTTGTAAATATGCAAATAAGATATACGTTCAGTAATGGACCATTTCAGATGTGAAAGACAGTATTGTAGCCTAGATTGCTAATGAAGTTAGCAATTTTAAACTATAGTCTGTATTAGTTAGTTCCCTGCTGAAAAATCCAGGCTGGTTTATGCTGGTTAGTGAGGGTATAGTGAGGGTAAGTGCTGGTATAGTGCTGGTCCAGTCTGGTTTATGCTGGTATAATACTGGTCTAGCTGGTGAACCAGCATATGCATGCTGTTCTCAAGCAAAACGGAGCTGGTGAAGCTGGTTCACCAGCATGGTCTTGCAGGGTTGAGTGTGAGTTGGCCAACTCTCTGTATGCAAGCAGTGTTTTGGGCACAGGCATTGTTTTGCTTGTATATTTTCTTGCATAGTTTTTGCCTCCATATTAATGATGTAAAGAACAATATAAGGTAAAAAATAAATATTTATTGCATTATATGATTATAACCCTTATAACTCCCTCTGCTGAAAGTAGAACTGAAACTTTTAATTGTTTTAGTTAAGATTACATTATTAATCAATGTCAGTGGTAAACTGGTAAAACGTTTCAAAGCAAAGGAATTGTCTCCTGTTTCAAAAGATCTGTACACAAATCAGTTTAAATAAGTTAAAAAGAGCTTGTGTACATTGCATAACAAAAACATTTAGAGATATGAAAAATGGCCCAAAAAAGCATTATCATAAGCAGTTTGTTCAATAACAGGGGTTATGAGAAGAGCCTTTTCAATGGGATTGGTTAATAACAACTTGATAATGAAAGTTCAAAACTGAAAGTTACTGTTTTTAAAGACTTTCATACTTATTTGGGATGTCAAATCCAGCTTTCAGTCAAACTTTTCTTGGTCTTTAAAGGGGTGCTATAATGCCCTTTTCACAAGATGTAAAATTAGTCTCTGATGTCCCCTGAGTGTGTATGTGAAGTTACCCCACACGTATTTTTATATAGCATGTTAAAATTGTTACTTTTTGAGGGTGAGGGTGCTCCTTTAAATGCAAATGAGCTGTTGCTCCCGGCACAGAGGGCGGAGCTACAACAGCTTGTGTTCTTAGCAGCTTCGATTACCTCACGCAGACACACACTGAACATTTCAAAAACGTTTAGCCTTTTATGTCCAAACCGGAGTCGGACAAAGATGGAGAGACTCAAGAAGAAGTGACAACATGTAGACAACCTTTCTGAATGGTTAGTTGATGAATTTAGGTAGCTTATGTGTAGTTATCTTCTAGTCATTGATTATAGCATATTCTGGTTTGATAATCTATAAATTGAGTTCTCAGGGGCGGGGTTTATGTACATTTTAGGGTTAGTGATGTCACTAACCAGGGAGGAAGCTCGTTTAGTCCCTATCAGTCGTTTGTTGTAGTCCTTAAAAAGCAATTTCTTTAAAATGAAAATATCTCCCTTTGCTTTGAACTTTGAGCGTTGTAACTTTGCAGATGTTGTTTATGCTTAAACAGCAACATTACACTCTAAAGTTAAAAAAGTGAAATCA
Organism: Leuciscus leuciscus; assembly: GCF_965113295.1. NCBI lineage: Eukaryota > Metazoa > Chordata > Actinopteri > Cypriniformes > Leuciscidae > Leuciscus > Leuciscus leuciscus. The sequence continues at coordinate 16,074,852 of NC_138736.1, read as the reverse complement.
TAATCAACCATCCCTTTAACTATGAACACACACTAATAAATGTGATATTATGTAACACGTACACAAGTTTTGTTGTGGTCTTGCTGGGATCAAACCAGCCCCTAAAAGACAACATATGCTGGTCCACCAGCACACCAGCATCCCAAGCTGGATCTTTCAGCAGGGTTGTGCTTTCTAAAGAGACGCATCACTATTGCTCATAATTGAGTACAAAACTGTTCTATCTGGCCGCTGTTATCTTTTGGTGTTGGTTTTGGTTCAATTGCGATCTAACTCACCCTTGTCCTGTTCTGCTCTGTCTGCGCGGGCCTGCAGAACCTCTGCACTGGGTTCATCTTTACGGTGCTGCTGGGCAGAAAGCGGAACCATTGGAATCTCTGGAAGCTTCTCTCGCCAGTCAGGACCGTCCTGATCTATCAGCATTTTTGTGATTCTGAGAACACATAACAAACACAATCAGACATAACTGGAATTTTTACCATTTCACCAAAAAAAAAAAGATTATTTAACTTTGAACTTTATTTAAACATCCTTGAAATGAGATCTATTGACTTGAGGACAAAAAATTATAAAAAGTTATAAATACTTATTTACAGACAATACATCTTGAATATTGAAGTGTACTTTTCATCCTATTGGCTGATATCCTATTGGCCTATTTTGTATTTTGTTTGTTTTTAACAAAACAACACTGTAAAAAAGAAAAAGAAAAAAAAGCTAACTGCTAACCTTCTGCCAGGACATTATCTGTTCATTTTAAAGACATTTCATGTAACCATAAAACACAACATAATGCATAATGCAAAATACGAGTAAAAAAATATTTCTTCACATTAACTGTTCTTAGAGTGAAAAAACTACCAATGGGACAAGAAGCATAAACATTCCAAATCTAACTTCTTATGCAATTTGTCTTCTTAAGGATGTTTAGGTTTTTATTTTAAAGTATAATGACACTAATAAACTTCATTATTAAACATTAAAATGCTTAGAAAATGTATGTTTCCCTGTGGGCAATGAATTATACCTGTGCACACTGTCGTGAGCCGCCTGCACGCTGATGTCTATCTGCAGTACTGTCTTGTAATCCACATACGCCATCCTGTAGCGCTCCAGAGATTCATACGCCATAGCTCTCCGGAGGAGGGGCTTCAGGGAGAAGGGGTGGAGCTCGAGGGACCTATAAATAAACAGGATGAGACACAGAGGATCAAGGTCTTTCTCTGATCCTGTGCCCTACAATTAACTCTCTAACGCTACATTGGTAGCCATTCATAAAGCTGCATGTGTTTGAGTGTTTTGAAATATTCCTGTTAAAATTAAATATCAATTTGAAACTGTCCTGTGTCTTTCCTCTATGGTGTTTAGTAGGACAGTGGAAAGTACAGTATGATTACAAGACTCGTTGACAGTATGAAAATAATTGTATTATTTCCCTGAATTCCCTCCAACGGAGCAGAACATGGTAACAGACTGCCGATGTCCTTTATGCCGGTTAACCAGTCTGCTGGTAAAGCTCCTTACAGTGCAAATAACTGCGTTGGGTGTTAATCTTACTGAGACAATCGCACGCACTTGCAGTATTACCTCACACATAAATCCAAGCTAAACGCAGCATCGTGGCTCTTATTATTTGGTGAAAGCCTGGTCATTGGCCATTGAACAGTGTGTGCATAGAAATGTGTGGTTAACCTGGTGCAGTCCTGAATGCAGTCTGTGCTGTTTCCATCTTTGAGGTAGCATGCAGCTCTATTGGAGTACAGAACACAAAGATCCTCTGGGCTGTCAATACCTGCAAATACAAGCACAGCACTGAAAATAGACCAAGAAAGCAGCTTTAGTTCTGCATGGATACACGTGGGAGGAAGGGTTCATAGAGCAGGCAGCCATTCATTTTGGAAAACATTTTGTTTAGTCACCTAATAGTATGTTACAAACCCAGCTAGTCATAGAAAAAACACTCTAAGGAAGCTGAGTTTAGAAAGATGGTACATCCCATCTTTCAAAAGGCCCATTACGTAACTTTAGTGGGCACACCCACAATGCAATGTGGCGGAAGTGAGCAGCAGTCTTGTGAAACACTTTCACTTCTAATATAAAAATGCGGCTCTTGTCCCTAAAATGCAGTTGCTCGATCGATGAACCCCAGTTCAAAACCTTTTCCATGGGAAATATAAACAGCTGGGCCTCTCAATGAACCGGCTTTGGAACCCTACCCCTGTATTACTCAGCGCTGCTGAACAGGATCTATGCAATGTTTGCGCACTTGATGCTTTCGTACTACAAAATGACTCATTAAAATGTGCTGGTTGATTTGAAAAATCGAAAAAACTTTAAAAAGTATGAAAATACACTGTCACCTTATAAACTGTCACCTTGCCAAAAGTGGCATTTTGGTAACACCAACAACAGTTAAATATAATATTGTAACATGCAGATAATATATATTATTTCCCAATAAATACTTGCCAGATTCATTAAAACATGTTGGTTAATTTGGAAAAAGACAGTATACTTTAAGTCAGTATATTATAAAAACAGTGGCCACCTTACCAAAACAATCACCTGACCAAAAAATGTAATCTTGGTTACATAAACATGTTAAATATACTATACACACATTATATATAATTTCAAGGTACATAAGCACAAAATACTTTTACCCCACCAGATTCTTTGAAATATGCTAATTAATTAGACAAATCCAGCACTTTTAAGTCGGTATACTATAAAAAAAATATGAAAATATATACAATAAAATGTCACCTTGACATTTTTTTTAAAATTTTGTTAGCATTAACATTTATATTAAAAAATGTAAAAAAGTTATACTTTTTTAATACACACACACACATATACATACATACATACATATTATATATATATATATAAATTTTTTAGATAAATACTTTTACCACACCAGAATGTTTGGAATATTTTGGTTAATTAGAAATATCCAGTACTTTAAGTTATTCTATACTATAAATGACAGTTTATTAACACCAAAACCTGTTAAATATATTGTTTTAACAAGCATAGGGTGTATCATTTCAAGATAATTAAACACACAATGCTTTAATCTTTTAAAACCCAGTACTTTTAAGTCTGTGTACTAGAAAATCACCTTGCCAAAACAATCACCTTACCAAAACATATATATAATCTTGGTAACATCACAGACTGTTATATCTACTGTCTAAACACGTATGTCATGCATGATTTTAATAAAATACTAGAACAGAATATTTGTACTCTACCAGCTTCTATACATCCGTCGATGGCCTGTGTGTATTTCTCCACCGCGTCCCCAAACTGTCCATTTTTGAACAACATATTGCCCTCATTTTTTAGCCTGGCCAATGGAGGAGGAAGGGCCCCACACGGGGCGTCCAGATTACAGCTCTCCCCACCACTGAACGCAGTACCAGAGCCCTGAGGCTCATCCTGGCTCTTGTCGGCTGGAAGGTTGCCATTCACTGCCGTGTTCTTCCCCTGGACTTCCTTTGAGTTGGCTGTGTTGTTTCCATGGCTCCTCCTGCGCCCCGGGGTCCCAGGTTGAGAGTGCGGGCCCCCTCCCTCTCCGTGACCGGGGGCCTTCTTCTGTGAATTCCCCATGGCTGCCCTCAGTCCCTACCAGAGTAAAGCGATCTCTCGTCCTCACGCAAACACTCATACACACTCTCCCTCTCTTCCTGTTCCCTGCGCAAACTGTACAGGCTAAGCCAGAAGTAGGAAGACACACCTCCTGCCGGGTGCACTGAGCTGTGACATCACTGAGGGGGAGGGGCTGCGCTGCTGCTGCAGAGTGGGGGTGGTGTCCTGTGAAACAGCAGCCAGGGGAGTTCAAAAGGCCCTGCTGGATTTCACTGTGCAGAAAATCAGCCGACACCGCTTAGGATCTCTGTGCTCTCGAAGACTTGAGTTTATTTGATGGCTTCTGAATGTTCTTATGATGCCATTTCCGTGCTTTATACTATCATCCAAAAGCTAAATATAGCTCTTCGCTGTTCATTCTCACCGAAGCAGCAAACAAATAACTTACTCCCTTAGACTTCAAGGAATAGTTCACCCCAAAATGAAATTTTTTTCATTACTTACTGGCGCTCAAGTTGTTCCAAACCTGTATGAGTTTCTTTCTTCTGTTGAACACAAAAAGAAGACATTTTAAAGAATGTCGTAATCAGACATTGACGGTAGCCATTGACTTCCATAGTAGGAAAAAAAAATACTATGGAAGTCAATGGTTACCATCAACTGTCTGGTTACCAACATTCTTTAAAATATCTTCTTTTTGTGTTCAACAGAAGAAAGAAACTCATTCAGGTTTGGAACAACTTGAGCACCAGTAAGTAATGACAAACATTTTTGGGTGAACTATCACTTTCATTTGAATACTTTTGATGCAAGACAGAGACCAATTTCACAACCTATCACATAGGAGAGAGCAGAAATGTGAGTACAATCACATACATATCTATAAACAGAGGTGTAAAGTCCAGGGGTCAGAAAGTAAAAGTCCTGCCATATGTTTATTCCACCCATGAACTCAGCAAGCTGATTTCACTAATTAGTTCTTACTTCTATCTCCTGGCTTAAAAACTGTGCTAATTAGCAAATCCAGGTGATTGGAACAAAATACTGAGGAGGAATTTTACTTTCTGAACCTGGACTTTACACCTCTGTCTACAAGCATGGTGTGTTATCGTTTCCTCTTCTGTGCTTGACTTAAAACTTTGTTTTTGTTTTATTCATTCATATTTTTATCTTCTTGAATTTCTTTACTGTCCCTTGTATTTACACCCCTGTAGACACTTTTAACTTTGTCTTTGTGCAGACCTGCTAGAACATGTCGTTTTCAAATACAAGACAGTTATTCTTGTTCAGCCATTAAAATTGATCACAGTAATTTTTTAATTTGCCAAACACAGAAACCAAAAATTGGTATAGAAACAATTTTCACTCAAAAACTGCTAGTAAGAAGTTACAAAGAAACAACAAGTAACACATTGAATTAAACACAAAATTCTTAAGTAGAAAGACTGAAATAGTATTTTTTTTTTTTGTGTGTGTGTGTGAAATGGACAGATTTTGTGAGATTAACCAACCTACCTATTGTGCAATGTCTATTATTTGTATTGTTGTTGTGGTTTGATTTATTGCTATAGTGTTTACATTGGATAGATGAGTTTTGTAATATTGTAGTGAATGTTAGTTGCTTGTAAAACTTACTATAGTAAATGTTTCCCAGACACATCAAGAACATGTAAATAAAAAATATTGGATTTCAAATCATTTAACTGTCCAAATGTTAGCAATTTTAATCATCTGAATTCATTTGTACAGGTGGTCAATAAAATCCAGTAATTTCAGTAAGATTCCACGTGATCAGGAATTTCACAAAAGATTTCCCCACACAGATTTCGCTTCCGGGTCAAGTTGGTCGCACAAATTTGCCATGTTAACTAACACAAAACTACTTGATTTGAAAGTGACGTCTGTGTGAGCTGTGCTTCATATAATTTCTATACTTTTTTACTATTGGCTCAGGATATTTCACAAATGTAACCACACCTTAATGATGGCTCATCATAATATTTCTATTTGTAATGAAAAAACCCTTAATCCATTCTAAATCTTACAAGAACAACTCACTCCACATGATTCATTCAGTGGTTTCACCCCAAAATATCATAACTCAAAAATGTAAATACAAACACTTCAAGAATTTTTTTGTAAACAGTTTTTTACTCAATTTTGATTACTGCGTGTTCAAATTGTATACATGTATTTACATAATCAAAGATAAAGAAATAAAAAAAAGCTCATTATAATAGGAAAAACAGCAGGATGCATCTCATCGGGCATCAAATACGACCACTGGAAACAGGAGTCAAGGGTAAATATAAAGAACATCGGGCATAAACCAAGACCACAAAAAACAAAAACCTAAATATAATATATTGACTTAATAATGGCATGCATATCAGATTCACAGAACCATGCCAAGAGCTCAATTTTTAAATGATCAGCCCCCATATTATTACCTATATATTATTTACTAATAAATATTTAACCACATATGATGTTTGGAACAACTATGACAATTATGATTTGGAACAACATGAGGGTGAGTGACATTTTTGGGTGAACAATTATTTCAACCACTAAGCATTATTTAGTTTAAAGGATACATCGTTTGGTCCTTTTCTTGTACATGATTCTGTAACCACATTCTCTGCATCTGATGGGGTCTCTAGCTTTGATCTCATTTTCTGTGTGACACTCTGAAACACAAGAGCAAAAATACACTGCTCAGATATATTGTATGATGGGAATTGTGTTTGCATAGTTATGAAAGACATGATTATGTATATATAAAATGATTAATACACAACACATGACAGACAGAACTTAATGAATGAAGAGGGTTATTACCTCCACAAATATAGATCATTGGCTGCTGTTTGGGAGGCTGAATATCCTTCGGAGGATCCATTGCCTGAAACACAGATACACAACTTACTTCTTACATATTTTATGTGCTATCAAATGTAATTATATGAATTTATTAGGTATAAATTATTATTTATTAGTTTACTATATTATGTATATATAAATTATATGACCTATAGTTTACCAAAAAACATTTAAGAGATTTATTCTATTCAGTGCTGATGGACTAATGTGTGTATGTACACGTGCTGCTATCACACACAAAGCTAGTTGTATTATTCTTCATATGAATATTAAGTTATCAGTGTTCATTTCATTTATCAGAATCTACAACTATTTAAAGTACACATTAAAAGCATTACCTTTCACGCGTGAGGTCTCAGTTTGCTACAAAATGCTGTTATCGTTCACGCATGCGCATCACTTACAGAACGACATCAAAGTAACACACGCTGCTATTGGTTGAAGCGGATGATTAACACAAAATTGAACGCCCGAGCTGGGCTCGTCATACAATAGTGGGAGGAGCTTATAATTATACGCGGTTTCTATCAGGGAACTTTTATTTTATACCCGATGTCACGGCGAAAAACTCGCGGCGACGTTATTAAACGTCCATTAATCGGCAACCGTACGTATTTTGTATAGATATTGATGAAGTATTTTTAACTTGATTAATAATTAGAAAATTTGACTGTTAAGAATAGCACTGTCATAAAAAAATTTTAATTTATTTTTTACAATAAGATAAACATTTATTTTCAAATAGACATTTATTTTTATTATTATTTATAATATATTTTTTGTATTTGTATCTCTAAGATTTTTTTTCTCAAAGTGGCACTTGTTGTGTCAGTGTTGTCTCAAAGCAGGAAGTAGCTAACGCTAGTGAGTCACAGCATCGCAGCAGTTGGCCTGTGAATGTACAGTTTTCATGTGAGTCTGCTCAATTTAACTGTCAATATATATTATTCAGTGTTGTTATCATGTAACGTTACGTATTGTCAAACATTTTCGTGCACACTTTATATACATATTATTTTATACTCTTGGGTTACCGTATGTCATTATCCATCGTTACGTTAGCCTTTCAGTTTCTCTTTTTCGACATTGGGCTTACACTACATAAGATTTCCATTATCCAATTTCCATAACATACAATTACCAACTATTTATAATAATATAATACTAATTATTGATATCTATCTATCTATCTATCTATTAGGGTTGCCACCTGTGTCTGATAAAAAACCTGGACATATCGATGACCTGACCGACCGCTTTGCTCACAAGTGAAAATGTCCATTAGACATTAGTAAGGGTGTAACGATACCCTCATTTCACGATTCAATACATATGACGATATTGAACTCACAATACGATATTACCCAAGGCATATGATAAAAGGTCAACAAAATTTTTACTGTTGATTAAAATGCTAACTTTGATATTACATTGTGGGTGTAAATGAATAGGCTTGGACTTGGTGCTTGTAACTCAAGGACAATGGTGACACCAGGATAAAAATATTCATGATTCTGAAAATACTGAATTATTTTAGACGAATATGCTTAACATTCTGGTAACATAAGACGTTTGGCATTATCAGGACCCACAAATATTCCCCCATTGCATTATTGTACATTATAATCAACATTATATAGTAGTTTAATGTAGTATGACACTAAAACTCTGAAAACATGAATTTTTTCTCACACAGTAATTTTTTTTGGGGTGAACTATCCACGATACATATTGTCACTATCCACGATACGTACTGTTGCATTTTTGTATTGCGATATATTGTGGCATGATATATTGTTACACCCCTAGACATTAGACCCACAAGACAAAATTGGCCTTTGTGCAGTAAGATTGTGCATATAGTGGTGAATATTAAACATCTCAAGTATTCTCACTTATCTTACTTAACTTATAGCTTACCTGATTGCTTAGATACTGGTGCTTGTGCTTGCTTTTGCTTCCTCTTTGCTAAAGAAATAAGTAGAGGGATGACGTTTACCATACCTTAGCCACATCTATAGCCACTTTTATTTAGTATGTCTCAATCAGACATTGGAATAACAAAATCATACATAAATAAGCCATAGCTTACCTAGTCTTCCATATATACTTGGCGTTTCCCTTTGCTGCAACTATCATTGGTTTCTGTTCTTCAATGCATGTCTTGAATTCAGTGCATGACAATTTGAAATTCAATCTGACCTGAAGCTCAGACTTCACCATTGCAACTGACAGTCTGTTTCTTTTATCGGACCAAACATCCTCCTTATGACTGAACACTCTTTCTGCATAGGCATTACTGACTGGTATGGAAAAAACAACGCTAACGAACAACGTTGACGTACAGTCTTCTTCACTGCTTCAATTTGCCGCCTGTAGTATCTGGCTAGCTGCCAAAACAGACGCGCTAGATGACGTAGCCTACATCACGACACACGTCCCAGAGCCAATGATAGCGCATTCTACACACAAGAAACACAGACCACTCTGTGCACAATGCTATTTCAAGTGGAGAGAAAATAGTAAATTGAACATACATATTTCACGTAGCTTTTCGAAAACCGGGACATTCAGTGTCCCGGGAGAGTGGAAAAATTTTCCGGGACAGGTTATTAAAAAGAAGGACAATCCCGGTAATACCGGGACAGGTGGCAACTCTACTATCTATCTATCTATCTATCTATCTATCTATCTATCTATCTATCTATCTATCTATCTATCTATCTATCTATCTATCTACCTATCTATCTATCGTAAACACACTGTAGCAATAAATAAAACCACAAAACAATACAAATAGCAGACATTACACAATAGGTAGGTAGGTAAATTTCACAAAATCTGCCCATTTCACTCAAAAAATAACGAAATAAAACCATATAAGGTTTTGCTAGTAACTGTGGCAGGAATGTCAGTTATCCTCAACCTGCTCAACTACATACTTCCTGTGTGTTTACTGTTTTGTTAGGATGGCTGATAGCCTGGAGGAGCGGAGTTTGGATATTCTTGATATTCCTGATGATTTGGACGATGACCTTCTCACTCTCTACTTTGAGAACAAGCGACGCTCTGGGGGAGGGAACGTGGCCTTTTTGGAGAGACGTGGAAACCAAGCGTTGGTAGTTTTTGAAGATGCTGAGAGTAAGACATCATCACCATACTGTTTTATATTGAGTTCCATGTGTATGGATTCTATAAAATTACAGTATTACAGGCATATATAAGTGAAACATATAAAGAACTTGTTTCTCTTACACCAGCTGCTGTGAGAGTTCTCTCCAAGTCCCATGTCCTCCACAATACCCCTCTGACACTGCAAAGGAAACCACCAAAAGACCCTGGGAAACTGTTGCTAAGAGGGCTCAATCCACACACTTCACTGGACCATGTGGAACTTTTTATGGAAAACATTACTAGAATGGCCTTTGAAACAGACTTCACCTTGTATCCATCTCCAAACAAGGACCTGGTTCTAGTACACCTAAAACGACCTTTGCCTAAAGGTTTGTTGCTGTTCAGCTTTACATTGTACAGTATATAGGCACACTTTAGCCACACTTAAAATGTGTCTATGTTAGATTATAAAATATTAAACCAATTGGAAAGAAATATGAAAGAAAGAAAGAAATATAGCACAAGCTACTTTTCAAGGAAAATATTTATTTTCTTTGGTTGTATCAATCCAATTGTCTCAAATTAAATTAAAAAATAAAATAAATTAATTATTCAGTAAGGATGTATTAAATCAATCAAAACTGACAGGAAAGACATTGGCAGTACTTTATTTTACGGTCCTGTTTTGCATGTACATACTATGTGCTTATTGTAGTAATAACACTAACTGAGTAATAACTAGTTACTAACCCTGTACCTACCCCAAATACTAACCTTAACCCATGTTAGTAACCTTACATTACTCAGTACTTTCTTGGGTAAATACACTGTAAGTACATTGAAAGTGCATGTACTGTAAAATAAAGTGCAACCAAAACATTTGAAGCAAATCATTTGAATGATCATTTGAATGATTTCTCAATCATGTGACGCATCTAGAACCATTTCAAATAAATTCACAAATGAATGTATAATAATAATTACGTATTCATGGGTTTCATCAGGTCCCTTTCCACAGGTGTATAAAATCAAGCACCTAGATTATGAATGCAGACTGCATTGTGCTTGATTAATACACCTGTGGAAAGGGACCTGATGAAACCCATGAATAATAATAATCTGTTTTAAGATTAAATATTTTGTCATTGTGTACGTGATTCCATAGATTTTCAGATGCTTAGTGACGAAGTTTCCAAGAAGAGTCTAAATGGAGCAAAGGTCACTCTGGAGCAGGTAGAATCTACAGACTCGGTTTTGGTGGCCAATCTGTCTCCTGCCCACACAGAGGACATACTGGAGCTCTACTTTGGGAGTAGTCGTGGTGGAGGGGCAGATGTTCTCGGAGTTAGCATGCTGTCTAACGGATGTGCTAAAGTTTCTTTCAAGGATGTGAAATGTAAGCCAAGATGTTTTTCTTTAATCACTTTCTTGAAGTCTCTATTTTACAGTTCTGAATCTCAATTGAGCTTTGTCTTTTACAGCTGTGGACTGCATTCTCCAAAAATCCCATAATTTGGAAGGTACCGATTTAGTAGTCAAGCCGTACTTTGACTTTCTGCATGCTGTGGTGGATCAGTCATCTGCGAGCGCTCAAGACGGACAGGGAACATTAACGGAAGGGGTAAACCAAATTGACACGGTCTCATCCCAAAGTCCTACTGTTTCTGACCCAGTGGCGAGCACCACCTCAGCACACGGCGCTGCTCTAACGGACAACACCACAAGTATAGCGAATGCAACTACTGCGTCTGCTACTGAGCCATCTATCCAGAAGGAATGTGTTAGCTTTATATCTGTGCCTGATCCCACTAAACATCAGCTGCTCAGTTTGAGTAATTTGCCTGAGAACCTCACAAAGGCTCACCCGAAATTTGATGTCAGTCTAGCGAAAGATGGCGTCCAAATCAAAGGCCCTGACCAAATTGAGGTTGAAAGACTTAAGAACAAAGTTCTGGAATTCTTGACTGGTGTTGCGCAGGAGCACCTGACATATGATGACCTCAAAGCTGAGTTTCTTAAGAGGGAGGATGTTAAAAAGAGGTTAAATTTGTCTTTAAAAGATATACCATCAACCTTCAGTGTGTTAGACTATATGGTCACTATAACGTCTTCATCCCGTAGCGCAGCTAAACAGGCCGAAGACCTGATAAAGTCCCAGATAGCAGAGTTTACTGTGCCGATGGCCAAAGAATACGAGAGTGTGGTCTTCTCAGAAGAGTGGTCTGACTTTCTGGTGGCTCTGGACTTCTGCTGTGTCAAAGTATCCGACACTGGTGGAATGATTACTGTGGTTACCCTGACAGGGATGGAAAAGGACAAAAAAGACAAGATCGTTGAGTTTCTCAGCACACCACACCAGAAGGAGACAGTCCTGTCTATGGAACCAGGAATGCTCAAATTTCTGCAACTCCATCATCGAGATCTACTGGCAGACATGGGAGAGGTCATCTTATTCCCACTGGAGACTGAAGATGGATTGAGTGTTAGTTACCAAGTTTGCATTTGTTTGACTTATTTAATTGACATTTTCAGTACTAGTGGTGGGTTTGGGATCAGTAAAAACAAATTTTTTCTTTTAAATAAATTAATACTTTTATTCAGCAAGGGTGCATTAAATTGATCAAAAATGACTGCAAAGACATTTATAGTGTTTCAATAGATTGCTATTTCAAATAAATGTTGTTCTTTTGAACTTTCTATTAAAAAAAGAATGAATTGAGCAGCAAATAAGGATATTAGAATGATTTCTGAAGGATCATGTGACATTGAAGACTGGAGTAAAGATGCTGAAAATTCAGCTGTTCCATCACAGGAATAAATTACATTTTAAAATATATTCAGTACAATTCTTTTTTATTCTGTAATAATATTTAACATTATTGCTGTTTTACTCAAATCAAATAAATGCCGCCTTGGTGAGCATAAGAGACTTCTTTCAAAAACATAAAAAAATCTTACTGATCCCAAACTTTTGAGCTATGTTGTAGAATTTATTTAGGATGTTCACAAAATAATTTTGTTTCTAAAATGTAGGTAAATACAAAATAATCTTTAATACATAAGGTAAATAACATGTATCTTGAAATGTTAATAAATAAATAAATGTAAATAAATTAAGAAACAAAATAAATAAATAAAATAATAAAGTTAAATAATGCAATTGTTTTACTCATAATTCCTTCCTATGTGTATTCATTTCTATTATAGTGTATTATAATTTTTACATATACAATCAATCCCACTATGAATTGTGCGATCGTTGTCTTTAAATGTCTTCTATAATGCTTACAGATGCATCTTGTAATCTCTTTATTTCACTGGCAGATTCAGGGAGATTCGACTGTGTGTCAATCAGCGGCGGAATTATTAAGTGCTATTATTGGCTCAATCTTTAAAAAGAACATTGTGTTCAAGCAGCCTGGCATTTCCCGCTTCCTTCTGGAGGATGAGGAGGGTGTCAGCATACTGGCAGAGATGACAGCCAAATTCGAAGTCTACATAGACATGTCGAAAGTGCACTGGGAGCCTCTAGAAGACAATGTAATGTATCCAGCTTCATTCTTTATCTGTATGTATCTCAAATACTCAATAATACTTTATAGTCGATTGTGGTTGTGTTTTCCACAGGACATATTGGAGCTGGCATGGAAAATGACAAACTCTCAAAACTTCCAGAGAAGTTCTTGTGCAAATTTCATTCAGGAATCCAATGTTGGAGTACCGAATGGGCGCAACTCTACTGATGCACGTACTTCAGGTCATTATGAATCATTGTCCTGATTAATTCTTTACCAGTGTTTGAATTAGGAGGGGACCGAGATCCTCTTGTTTCAGTTCTTTTCTTTATGAAATAAAATACAATGGTAATCTGTTGAACCCAATGGTTACTGAAGGTTTTCTGTCTTTCAGCTCGGATTGAAGAAGCTAAGAAGATGTTGGCAGTTATTGGCAGCGATTTAAACCCTCAACCTTCAAGTTTAGGATCCATGGACATAGACTCTCAAGATCTGTATTCAGACCAGAGCCAAGATACCTCAGCAGTGGCAGAAGATGAGGCCGACTCACCTCGTTCACTGCAGACCCTTGACCTTCAGAGCTCCTCTACACCCATGAACGCCTGCAGTCTAGACGAAGACGCAAGCCTCTTATTGGCGATTCAGCTATCAATGGAGACCAACCAGACAACGGAAACAGAGGACTTCCAGGCGGCTCTAGAACTTTCCAAGAGAGAATCCATGCCAACTGAGGAGAACACACAGCTGGAGAGAGCATTTGAAATGTCATTGCAAGACGCCATCAAGTCATCCAATACAGCCGAGATCTTCGTATATGCTAACTACAACCATGATCTTATAAGGGTGGGCATTGCATTGGGCAAGAAGGTTGGAATGAGACAGTGTGAGGAGAAGATCGAGAAAAAAAACTTGAGGAAACTCTCCTCCCATCAGAAGAAATGCATAGAGCTCATTAAGAGGAAGCATGCCGTAGAAATCAGCATCCAGGGCACCACCGCCATCCTCTCTGGCTTTAAAGATTACGTCTCTGAGGCCGTGATTGACCTAAAGAATGTCCTGAGACGGACAGAGAACATGATGAACGATGCTGAAATCGTTAAGGCTGTACAGTGGGTGTGGTACGAGCAGGGGTCATCTAAGGCGATGCCGTACCCACCTGATGCCACTGTGTTCATTGAAAATGCTTGGAGAATAAAGCAGAAGAAGATTGATATTTTGTTCGACAATCAGCCTTACAGCGTTGACTTTGAGAAGATGGAAGAGCATAGTTTGGCATCCGGGAAATCTGTGCCTATTAAACGGAAAATGCTAAGCACAGAGGACTTGTACACGGATGCTACAGGTACAAATTGTAAAAACACTATGAAATCCTCTAAAAGGAGAATACTTAATGTGGAAGTGTGAAGTCCAGTTCAATGGTTTATCCACCATTTTTGCTGTTGATGCCTCATTTTCATTTAGTGTGAAAAAAATGTGAAAACTAAAAATTGAACACCTAAATGAATGTTAAATTGGCATCCCTAATAGAAATGATATTATTTAGTTAATGATGTTTATTTTTTAGATGAAGATTACAGCCTGCTGTCCAACATGCCTGAAGTGTCTACCGTGGATGTAGATTCTGATGAATTTCAAGAGGTGGTCAAAGACTTCTATGACACCCTTCAGGACAACCACAACAAAATCAAAATCATTAAGGTACGATTCAACATAGACGTACACAGAGGTTGAATTGTAAAAGAAATTCAAGGGGGGTGGTGTGGTGGACGGGGGCTAACCTTGATTACTACAGGTTAAGGCTAATGATTACAATGATTAATTGTGTAATTTTTTTAACATTTTACTAAGGATTAAAGAGTAGAATAAAAATCTACATAGGCATTATTAATGAAATAATTTATATGACTGTAGTATTGTGTGACTGTTTATAGTCTAATCATTACCAACAGATTTATTAAACAAAAATAATTCCCCACAGGATAGTTCACCCAAAAATGAAAATTCTGTCATCAATTACTCACCCTCAAGTTGTTCCAACCCTTTATGAGTTTCTTTCTTCTGTTGAACACAAAAGAAGATATTTTGAAGAATGTTGGTAATCAGACAGTTGACAGTAGCTATTGACTTCCATAGTAGGAAATAAAATACTATGTAAGTTAATGGCTACCGTCAACTGTCTGATTACTAGGGCTGGGGCGGTTACCGCATTACCGCAATACCGCGGTCATGTGACGCCTACCGCGGGTCTGAGCTCGTCACCGTCATCACCGCAAAAAAAAAATAAACACTGGCCTACACATGTTCACGATCTGTAATGACATGGATTCATTGATTCTAATGACATGGATTGTGTCTAATAACATTGTGTCTTACATGGATTCAAGGTTTTCTAAACAAAACTTATCATCAAAAGATGGAGCAAATCCGACCTTTCGCAAGTTGGGGAGCGCAATGTTCCATGACACATAATAACATTCCATTCGTAGGCTATTGACTATAACCCCTTATTTACACTCTGTGGCGTGTTACGGCTGTGACGCGGCTACCGGTGCTGATCGCGCCCACTCTAGAGAGTAATCTTGACGGCATTTGCAAGAAAATGGAGTACGCTACATAATCAAATTCACAAATATTACACCATTTAAACATTATTAAAAATACATAGGCTACTGAGTTACTAAAACAATCTTTGTCAAAGAATACACTTGTATGTTCACAGTTTGAACGTTCTTGTTTCCATTTGTTTAATTTCAAGATCTGAGGTGAATTATCCATGTTGCTTTTACAGCTACAAAGCTGGAGCACTAAATGATATTCAAAGTCACATTACACGCTTTCAACATTAAATAAAGCACATAAACAGTCCCTGAGATTATCATTGCCACACTTTGTTTGTTGTTACAGCCGCGACGTCGCAGAAAAAAAAACTGGGGGAGTGGGGTTGAGGTTTAAAGCGGTTTACCGCTATACCGCGGTAATTTTTTGCTTTTCAACCGCGGTAAGAAAAAATCCATACCGTCCCAGCCCTACTGATTACCAACATTCTTCAAAATATCTTCTTTTGTGTTCAGCAGAAGAAAGAAACTCATAAAGGGTTGGAACAACTTGAGGGTGAGTAATTGATGACAGAATTTTCATTTTTGTGTGAACTATCCCTTTAAGCCCCCTAATTTTTCTAGGCTCCAAAATTTTAACAGTGGATGGTAAAGACAAAAAGAATAGGGTGATAATTTCTGAATGAAACTCATCCTCTCACTGGTGTAGTTACATAGCTCATAGCTTGTTTAGAAAATACATACACAATAGACATACATACATTAAGCTTACTTATGCATATGTTTATTATCACCTCGGTGATTGCATTCACTTTCAATAATTAAATGTAACTTTGACAACGACCCCTTACTAAATCAACACACTAGCTATGTTCATTATTCTTTCTAATGTTTTGTCAGGGGAATGTCATACCTTCTGTTCTCTTCTTTTTAAGTTCATCAAAAGATGCACTTGAACCGTTCTCTGCCATTTTGAACAGCGCAAAAATGACGAAAGCTCGCTTGAGAGTGCGGAGCTCGTATATTGAGTTCTGATTGGTTAGTCGCTGTTATTTATAGTTTGTTAATTATCATATGTAGATCATTTTAATATTTAATTTGCATGATAAGGTTACATTATACACAACACTCTTAGTGTAATGGGGATGATAAGGGGGGATGGTGGTTTTACAGAGGGGATGATGGTTTTTGTCATTTTTTTCAACAAGGGGAAGCCATCTCCCTTCAAATCGAGCCCTGGTCTCACACCTTGATATCTGTCACTGCATGTGCAGTTGAGGGGTTTTTTTTCTATGAGCAAGACATCAAGACAAGACTAATCTTTCTTTTAGTTTTCTAGGTGAAAACCTGTGAATTCTCTTCAGAATCAAAATGTTTGCACATTGAATTATTGGTTAGGAATGATTATCTGCTTTGGAAATCTTCTTGGATGTCCACTATTGACTCTGTTTTCTCACACTGACTTTCAGGTTGAGAAGCTCATGAATAAACTTCTGAATGACCAGTACAGGTTGAAAAAGGCCAGCATTGAACGGAGCTCCTCAGAGCAACAAGTGGAACACATCCTCTACCACGGCACCAGTGAAACCAGTGTGAAGGAGATTTGCATTCATGGCTTCAACAGGAGCTTCTGTGGGAAAAATGGTATTATGCTGTTAAGTATGCTAGAGTTTGCTGAGCCAAGCATTACTCTTAGCATTGCTCATACATTGGGATTTAACCATTTTGGGTTTTTTTGCAGCGATTCCATTGAAGAACCATTTTTGGTTCCCCAAAGAACCTTTAAGTAAACAGTTCTTAAAAGAACCATTTTTACTAAGTGTGAAGAACTTAAAAAAAAATACAAAAAATTCTTCTTTATTTATTAAACATTTTATGTGTATAACTATTTACAACAAAGCCCAAGATCCGCCCACAATCATAAGACTAAATAAAAAATAAATATATAATATGACAAGAAATTTAAATAAAACTGAGCAAAACAATATATAGAAGGATCTCAAAATCTCAGGATTTCAAACTTTTTGATAAAATCTCAATAAGGTCAAATCAAAATTTGTGTAGAAAATTTAAAACAAGAAATTACACTATAAATAACTTTTTGTGGAATGGAAAGATGTACAAATCGGTGCCCTTTATCAAAAGCACATGCCCTCTGTTTTCTATAGGAAACTTTAACCTTTTTATTTCATACCAAGGCATTGTTTCTCATTTTCATTTAGTTTAAGTTGAAGTACTAAAATAAGTCAATCTAAATAAACTAAAAACTGAAACCTTAATAATAATAAAAACATATAGACATTAAAAAAAATGATTGAAATTTTACCATAAAAAAAAAAAAAAAAAAAATCTAACAATAAAATCAATTCAAAACATGACCTGTAATCATACTAAAATATCACTGATATGAATCTAAAATTAACAAATGAATTTTCTCTTTCCCCTCACAGCGACTGTGTATGGTCAGGGTGTCTACTTTGCGGTAAACGCTGTGCTCTCTGTGTCAGACACCTACTCCCCACCCAATGCAGACGGGCACAAGTTTATTTTTGTGGCCAAAGTGCTCACCGGAGACTTCACCGTGGGCAAACACGAGATGAAAACAGCTCCGCTCAAAGAGAATTCTGCCGTACCGGTCAGATACCACAGCGTGACAGATCACATCGACTCCCCGACTTTATTTGTCATCTTCAATGACACACAAGCTTATCCACAATACCTGATCACATGCAAGAAGATCTACGGTTAATTACATAGTTTCAAACTTATGTTGGCATGCATTCATGTTATTACTGGCAATCATGTCTAATCATTAAACTGGGGTTTAAGATCTGCTCTTACTTTACTGTTGATGATGGACTGTTGTACTTTAAGATTTTGTCTGAACAACAGTTGAGTGTTGTCACTCTGTTTTCTTTAATTTTGTGAACATTTTTAATTCTTATATATTGAAAGTGACAGAACATTTTTATATTTTGCTGTTTTGCTGTAAATGTATTAAATCGTATAAGATATGTTTTTCTTTAAGCCTGCCAGATTTACATCACTCACATGAATGTTTTTTGAATGTCAAAAATAAAGTAAATAAATGCTGGAACAAAGTAAATATCCATCTATCTATCTATCCGTTTGTCTGTCTATCCATCTCTCTATATCCGTCTGTCTATCTATCCATCTATCTATCTAGCCTATCTATCCGTTTGTCTATCTATCAATCTGTTTATCTATATTTATCTATCTATATCCATCTATCCGTCTATCTATCCATCCATCTATCCATCTGTCTATCTATCTATCCGTTTGTCTGTCTATCCATCTCTATATCCGTCTGCCTATCTATCTAGCCTATCTATCCGTCTGTCTATCTATCCATCTGTCTATCTATATTTATCTATCTATATCCATCTATCTATCCATCCATCTATCCGTCTATCCATCCATCCATCTATCTATCCGTTTGTCTGTCTATCCATCTCTCTTTATCCGTCTGTCTATCTATCTAGCCTATCTATCCGTCTGTCTATCTATCCATCCATCCATCCATCCATCCATCTATCTATCTATCTATCTATCTATCCGTCTGTCTGTCCGTCCGTCCGTCTGTCTATCAGCATTTTATAACACATTTTAATTGCACAATATTTCCTCTTAATGACACTAATTAAACAATCAAAATATGAGGAGTATGTTATAGTGAGACGAAGAATATACTAAATCAATCTGTCAATAAAGGCAAGGTCCAGCATATAGTTAAATAGGGTTTTTATTGTTTTAAAACAAAAAAAGGCATTAAAACAAAAAGCTCACAGGAAATAAGCATACATTGACTTTATTTATATTATGTTAATATAATATTAATATTTTGTTGGTTCTCCCTTGTTTTTGATTATAGCAGCCATTCTCCAAGGGCATTGACTCACTAAACGTTGCGCACATGAACGTTGTGCACATGTCATGCTTAACTTCTTTCCAATCCTCCTTAAGTTCTTCCCAAAGTTGAGTTTCACTGGAAGACCTGCATGACTTGTCATGATTCAGGTTTATATAATTTCCCAAAGGTTTTCAGTGAGGTCAAAGGACTGAGGAGGCCACTTGAAGACTTCAAAATGCTGAGCATGAACACTCTCATTGTGGGCAACTTTGTTGTATGCGCGGTGTGTTTGGCATTGTTATTATGTTGCAAAACACACATTTTATCTCCAAACAGATCCTCCATACTTGACTCCATTGTGTTCAGCAGGACTCCGAAGTGTTGGTCCATTTTCAAAGTGACAGCAACTTTGTAGATCCCTCCAACACCTTCCGCAGACATGCGTCCCCAATACTATTGCTTCCCTGCCGTGTTTAATGGCACCACGCATGCATTATTTGGTATTAACTGGTATTTTGGTTATGAACTGCACTGAATGATTCACTTTCTGCTGCTGTTCTAGGTAAACAATTATTCAAATTAGTTCAAATTGATTCACTTCATATTACACTTGTTTTAATTGTCAGGAAGAGTCATGGATCTTTCAACTTTTAGTTTGCACACTTTTTTTATTTACACAGATTAAAGGGGAAGAGGGATGATAATCTGCATAAGGAGGAGTTGTAGTTGCGGTTGTGCTTGTTGATCCACAAGTGCTTCAGTTTCAGATCGTTCATGTAGCGTTCAAGCAGCAACTCTTTGTCTCTTCGCTCCCTCTCCTTGATTATTTTCTTCTCCTTCCTTTTCTTGTCCTTCTCCTCCACTAAGGTGAACAGAACAAATGGCACTTTTCTTTTTCTCTTTTTCTGGACGTTCACATTGTGCTGGGTCTCATTCTTGGGACCCTTGGCATCATCCGAATGGCCTTGTATGGCCGTGGAGTCTCCCATTTCACTGGGTTCACCTTCCTCTTCCTTAAATTCCTGGACCTTCTCCACTTCGTCCGCCCACGCTTCCTCCTGCACCTCGCTGTCCTTCTCCAACCAAGAAAACATCTTTCTCGTTTTCATTTCAGCCTCCGACGTTTGGGGGTGTTTAGACTTGAGTAAAGTACTGGCCCGGATGGTCCTCCCTGTGTACTCCACATACTTGCTCTCCTCATCCTCTATGTCCACCAGGCTGAGTTGTGAAAGTGACTCAAACAGGGAAGTGAACGGCTCAGGCTTCCGGCTGGGAGGACGTCTCAGAGCAACAACTTCATGTGCAGGAGTGGGGCTTGGAGGAAGTTGTTTGGGATGACGTACTTGGGATGAAGAGTGTCGGAGGGAAACAACTTCATCGGGACATGGAGGAACCGCCAACAGTTTGGGAGGATCCACTTGAAGCGGAGAACATGGCAGGGATAACACATCCTCAGGTGCTGGAGCTTGTTTCTGAGGATGAATGGGAGGTTTAGTCACTGGCGGGCGGCGGCAGGGGTTTGAAGCGAGCGGCTGGTAGAGCGAGGTGTCCGGAGACACCTGTAACCGTTGGTTGTTTTCCCTCTATTGGCTTTAGGAAGGAACATCTGACTGTAGTAGGCAGAGGTTTGACCTCCACAAGAAGTGGCATTGGCTCTGTGATCTTCCGTTCCTTATGTTTTCTCTCCTTCCTTTTCTTTTCTCTAGCTTCCCTAAGCTCACTTCCTCCATTAACTTTTCCAGACTGTGGACTACCTTGCGGCGTCTCCTCCTGCACTTTCTGTCATTGGCAGTGGTGTCGAAGGCCTCACACTCACACTGCCGCTAATTCTTGCGCTGCACACTGCTGTGCTCTCTGAGGTGTCCCCTCTCTGCGCAAGAAGTGAGCAAAACACTCAATCAGTTCAGTTGTCTAAATACACTGCTAAACAGCGCCATTATGGAGACCGAATGCTGCAATTGAATTCAATGTTTGTCGTCGATATATCTGCAGAAAGTCTCGAAAGTCTTTCGATAAAGTTAATTTTAATTTCAGCATTTACTAAAAAATTATTAAAATCAAAAGTTGTATTTGTTACCATTAGTTAATGCACTGACTGTGACATGAACAAACAATTTACAGTTGTATTATTAATAGGCCTACAGTAGCCTAACAAATGTTTTGCTCATGATTAGTTAATGTTAGTTAATATGAATAATAAACAAATGAACCTTATTGTAAAGTGTTACAATGAAATCAAAGATATAAATTCCTTACAATTTAGAGTTGGACATGGACTTAAAATTTCCTTTCACTAGATGTAGCCTATTTCCCCAAGCTAATAACACTTGCTATGGCATTGGATAAAAACGAATGACATTGTCATACTCAGAATGCGGCTGACATCGAGTTATACTTTTATTATAGTTAAGCAACGTTATGCTAAGTTATGCTGACGCAACTTTTACAGTAGCATGGTAGGATAAATGTTTTTTTTATTATTATTATTTTATTAGTATTAGCTTATATACTTCTGCTGTAGGATAAATGTTGTTTTATTTGTATTATTAGTATTAGCTTACTTCACCTGCTGGCTGCTCGTGTAGTTTGAAGACTCGCGGCGAACTGCTGTAGCGCTAGCGCTGCAAAGGAAACTCCGCCTACCACTCCGCCAAATGCTTCCACCAAAAAACTTTTTATATAATATTTTTGTTGTATTATTACTGTTAGTGGCAATGGTGTATAAGTGTATTTTTATTTATTATAATATTTATAATAATTATTATTATTATTTACATTTATCAGAGGGGGCACGCCACTGATAGTCTGATAGTACAAATAAATTGAGATCCCTGGTTTTAGTTTCATATAAAAAAAGTAGCCTATTGTTTCATTTTTTTCAATCAATTAAAATTTCTACATTAAATCTGTTAAAAAATAATTTATGCACAGTGTTGGGGAAGTTTCTCTAAAAAAAGTAATTAATTACAAGCTACTAATTACATCTTCAACAGTGTAATTAGGTTACTACTAATTACTCTCTCTCAAAATAATTCCATTACTTATTACTAATTATTTTCCCAATCCCATATCAACCTTGAGCAGTTGAACAATGTAAAGCTAGACATGAAACTGCTCTTTTAATTCTTTCAAATAATTAATATAAAATTGCAGAAATTATTCTTGAATTGACCAAAGTATTTAAAGGAAGGTTACATTACATTTTAACATAATTTTGATGATAAAGCTACTATTGTTTTATATAGAATTGTTATGTAGTCTATACAGGAATTACATCGGAAGTAGGTAATTAGAAAGAAAAAAGTAATCCTTTACTTTTTGGAGGAAAAGTAAATAAAAAAACAGTAATTAATTATTAATGCATTAACACTGATTATGCAATTATGATTGCAGTGTAAATCCATTCATGCTCTGTTTGAGCTGCATTTAAGTGTAAATACAAATATGTATTGATTTGATTTGATTGGTAATAGCCATACTTTTTATTCGGATTGAATTTATTGATTAAATGTAAGAATCTGACATAAGAGGACACAGATATGACATAAAAAAAAAAAAAAAAACTGTTCATCTCTGGCTTTATTGCTCAGTGTTATTTCAGGGTTTATATATTCTCTCAACTGAGAGAGCACATCCTGTATTTTATAATGTCGATTTAATATGACCTCTAAACTTTGACTATAGGCACGTTGCATATGAATTGTTCTAGGAATCTCAAATCATATTTTAATTTTTGTGTATTTTGTGCTACTCCATAATGTTCTAGTTGAGGTCATTTGTAGCATAGGCCCCCATCCCCCTCAGTCTTGTCCTGATTGTATTTATTTGTGTTATTGTTTGTAATTTGTTCAGTTGTTCTTATTTTATTACTGACTATTTACCTGACTTTATATTTATTAAAATACTACCGGTAATAATACTCTATTTATCGAGCGA
This sequence comes from Leuciscus leuciscus, assembly GCF_965113295.1. Taxonomy (NCBI): domain Eukaryota; kingdom Metazoa; phylum Chordata; class Actinopteri; order Cypriniformes; family Leuciscidae; genus Leuciscus; species Leuciscus leuciscus. The sequence continues at coordinate 16,051,384 of NC_138736.1, read as the reverse complement.
TAAATTCAAAGTAGGGTGAATAAAAATGCGCATTATTCCTCGCAGTGGCAGGAACTCATGTTACGCACATTGCGCATGTCGGACACATTTCAGCGTAGCACTGCTAGCGCGAGTAATTCTGGGATGTGTAATGAATAAAAAGTGCTGTCCACTGTGCTGATAATGTGCTGAGTTTGGTGTTAAATATCTATATTCATGAGACCCAGTGATCAAAGGGCTCATTTGAAAATTTGCATAATAATTCGCAGGTATGTTAGAGTTTATTTTGCGTATCTACATATTGTTTATTATGATCAAATACAGCTAGCTAGCATGTTAGCAGGACATGCTTGAGATGCAAATAATGTCAATAAAACGTTAAAATATACGTAGAAACCATTAAATCGATCAAATAAATCAGCGAGTGTGTATATTTAGCGCATTATCGGTTGTGTGTTAGTGTTAGAGAATATAAAGTCCCACTGTACAGCTTGTAAAGAGTGAGATATGAAGCAAACATCATCAGTATGAAACTGTAACGTTAGTCTTCACACTGTGTTTGGTTCGTAAGGTGCTGCTGACTCTGAGAGGAGCTGCTCTTCATCATGTATGCAGTTTACCGTCAGGCTCATCCGCCCACTGCTGTGGAGTTTGCCGTGTACTGCAACTTCATTTCCAGCCAGGAGAAAAACCTGGTGGTGGCAGGGACATCTCAGCTGTATGTCTACAGGATCATTTATGATGTGGAGGTGAGGGTGGAGAGTGTTTAATGTCTCTGCTTTAGAAAAGCTGTCAAATCAAAGATATTTAGACACAGCAACTATAATTTAAGATAGTGGATAAGTGGATGTATGAAGTCAGTTCACATAGGTGTCCGATCAGAGGAACCACAAGTGTGGTGTACACACACACACACACACACACACACACACATAGAAATTCGTTACATTTATATATCGCTTTTCTGGCTTCTCAAAGCGCTTTACATATGGAAGGGGGAATCTCCTCAATGACCACCAAATATATACCCTTATTGTAATATTTAACAATAATACTTTTTTTTTTTTGCTGTATTTATGACAAAATAAATGTAGCTTTGGTGAGCATAAGAGACTAATTTCAAAAACATTTTAAAAAAGCGCAATTATTACGAGTATTTGTTTTTATCATTTTAAACCTGAAGTGTGAGTGTGATTTTACTGTAAAATAAATGCCACTTTGTTCGGTTTTCTTTGATTTTAAAATATATGAGTCATTAATGGAAATATTAATCATTTGTTCTAATTTCATTCTAGAGCACTTCCAAATCAGAAAAGCCATCAGGTAGGTCTTTTAATTTTATTATCCATAATCAAGTATTCTGTAGATTAAGATGGATTTAATTATTATTATTATTATTATTATTATGTTCAATAATAAACCTTGTAGATGGCAAGAGCCGTAAAGAGAAACTGGAGCAGGTGGCGTCTTTCTCTCTCTTTGGAAATGTGATGTCCATGGCCAGTGTTCAGCTCGCGGCCACCAACAGAGACGCCTTGCTTCTGAGCTTCAAAGATGCCAAGGTGTGTTTGACAACATCAAAGCTACTTCCTGCAAAAAAAGAGTTTAAATAATAAGTCAGTCTAATGTTTGCATGTTTTTTTCCCCCTTTCAGCTCTCAATTGTGGAGTATGATCCAGGCACACATGACCTCAAGACTCTGTCACTGCACTATTTTGAGGAACCAGAGTTGAGAGTGTGTATTGCGTTCATGAGCATGTGTTGAACTGCTGTTCTGTGAAGATGTTTTGATTGATCTGTGGTGTATCTCTGGATCACTTTAGGAAGGATTTGTTCAGAATGTGCACATTCCAATGGTGCGAGTGGACCCAGAAAACCGCTGCGCTGTCATGCTGGTGTACGGCACCTGCCTGGTGGTTCTGCCCTTCAGGAGGGACACGCTGACCGACGATCAAGAAGGGATTGTGGGAGAGGGGTACAAACAAATATTTTCTAAATATTTGCACACATTTTAAAATGATTACACTACCATTCAAAAATTAGCGATTTATGTTATTGTATGAATTTGCATGTATTTGATCAAACATTACAGTAATATTGTGAAATATTATAACAATTCCAAATAACCGTTTTCTATTTTAATATATTGTTAATGTCATTTATTCCTGTGATGGCAAAGCTGAATTACTCCAGTCTTTAGTGTCACATGATCCTACAGAAATCATTCTAATATGCTGATTTGCTGCAAAAAGGAACATTTATTTTTAAAAACAGTTGAGCTGCTTAGTAAATTTGTGGAAAACCTGATTTTTTTTCAAGATTCTTTGATGAATAGAAAGTTCAAAACAACTGCATTTATTTGAATTAGAAATCTTTTGTAACATTATAAATGTCTTCACTGTCACTTTTGATCAATTTAATGCATATTGTTTAAATTTTTGATTTTATTTTCAAAAAAGACTGAAAGAACAGTAGTGTATCAGACTCTATTAAAATGAAACGAGTAATTTTTTGCAGCATGATTTCAATGACAATGTTTCTCTTCTTTCAGGCAGAAATCGAGTTTCCTACCCAGTTACATAATTGATGTTCGTGAACTGGATGAGAAGCTCCTAAACATCATCGATATGAAGTTTCTCCATGGTTACTACGAGCCCACACTTCTTATTCTGTTTGAGCCCAATCAGACGTGGCCGGGGTATGACTGTTTATCTGCTTATCAACACTTCATTACATATACATTTCCTGTCTCAATCATATGCAATGAGTCTTTATCATGACACACTTAGGCCTGGTTTCACAGACATGGCTTTGATTAAGCCAGGATAAGGCCTTAGTTCAATTAGGGCATTTAAGTAGCTTTTACAAACATGCCTTAGAATTACTGGGGTGCATCTTGAGACAAAACAATGACACTGACTTTTGTAAAATATGTCAGTGCAAGTTGCTGTCATTTAAAACAGCTCAAACATGCATTTCAGTCAGGGACTAGGCTTAAGCCTTGTCTGTGAAATCCAGGGGTATGAGTTTTATTGAGGCATCTCTCCACATGCTGATAAACAGATGTGTTTGTTGTGGCTAGGCGTGTAGCAGTTCGTCAGGACACGTGCAGTATCGTGGCAATCTCTCTAAACATCATGCAGAAGGTTCATCCAGTCATCTGGTCGCTGAGTAACCTGCCCTTTGACTGCACTCAGGTCATGGCTGTTCCCAAACCCATCGGTAAAATGTCTTCCATATTTGCCTCTACCTGCAAGAGCTTCATGTAGACATTAATCTCTGGTTTTATGGCAGTGATTTTCAACCTTTTTGACTCCCCCACAGTGTCCCTGCGGGTCCTTAAAAAGTCTTAAATTCAGTTGTATCAAATTTAAAGCAATAAAAAGTCTTAAATATCTTAAATGGTTTAAGAAAAGTCTTAATTAGCATTTCAAGAGGTCTTAAATTTGGCAACAGAAAACAGGAATTGAGATCTGGTTTAATGTGATTATTAACCTCCAAAAGGTGATGATTTAATTGAGCACGGCATTTTATAAAACTTTGTTTTTGTCAAAACCTGTATTATTTGAGCTGTAAAGTGTACAGTTCGTCCTTTGTTACAGTTATTTTGGGAAGTTACAGTTATTTGCACCCCTTGTTTTTGTTAATTAATAATAAAATCATTAGAATAATTAATTTTCAGGATTCAAGAAGTTTTAGGACTCTTACCAGTCGTCCTTTATTTACTGGATAAGTATTAGGGATTGTTTTACAAATATTTTAAACTTTATTTCCACCCGATAAAATATTTTAGAACTAATTAGTAAGATATTTATTCATTATAAGATTTTATTAATTGACCTGACTTTTATGGGTCTAGAAATCACACTTTTTAAATTAGCCTTCCTCATATACCCAAGTTTCCCACGACTGTTGGAATTCTGGTTCTTCAAAAGAACACAAACAGTTGTTGATGGGGGGGAATTTAAATAAGACACATCTTGAAATATTTTATATTTTGTCGTATTTGAATTCGTTGTAAGTCATCTTGAGGACCCCTTGGAAGTTTGCTGAGGCCCTAGTGGACCCCGGACCCATGGTTGAGAACCACTGTATTATGGTGACAGTTTGTATTTTATAGAGATTGAGAACAGTTTCCTTACACTTAATGAATACATTTTACTATATCCTATCAGAAAAAGAATATTTAGAGTTCTTTGTGTGTAATGTTTACATTTTTGAGTCTTAATTTAACTTTTAACGTTTCAAAAGCCTGTATTTCAACTATATGAATTTAAACCAATATTCTCTCTAAATGCATTATGAATGATTAATATAATTTAAACATTTAAATGTGACAGCAGGAACATGAAGACCTTCTGATTCAAATGGTCCTGCTTAAATGCTTGAAATTTTGTTGAGTTTTGTAGACTAGACATGTATAAATTAGGCGATTTTTACCAGAAAATGAAGGAACAGCAAGTCAGTGTCCAGTATACATGAAAACTCCAGCATCCCAGCATCCAACCCGTGAAGCTCTTTGCATGATAATGTTGTGTTTTTTCTTCAGGTGGAGTTGTGGTGTTCGCTGTGAATTCCTTGCTGTATCTAAACCAGAGTGTTCCTCCATTTGGAGTGTCACTCAACAGTCAGACCAATGGCACCACAGCTTTCCCCTTGAGTAAGTGCTTCTGAGACTTTTTCATAAAGTCTTTATGATTACTACCGTAATTGATGAGTTTTATTCACTTTGATGTTTCCATTCAATCTTTTTTGCTCTTTAGAGCCACAGGAGGAAGTGAAGATCACACTGGATTGTTCTCAAGCATCCTTCATTACTTCCGATAAGATGGTTATCTCACTAAAAGGAGGAGAAATGTGAGATCTTTTGTTTTTATGACCATAAAACTGGATTGGTGTAAACTGGTCATTTGATTTCGAGTGTTTCTTGACTGAGTGTCTTTTCGTGTGTGCAGTTACGTGTTGACGCTCATCACAGATGGCATGAGGAGCGTGCGGGCGTTCCACTTCGATAAGGCTGCCGCCAGTGTCCTGACCACCTGTGTGAGTGTTTCGATGTGTCAAAGCCACTTAAAACATACTTCACAGTCTTAGAAAACATCAGACTTCAATCCTCTGTGCTTGCTCACAGACACTCACACGCTCCTTCCATCTCTCTCCTCTCAGATGATGACAATGGAGGCCGGTTATCTGTTCTTAGGCTCTCGTCTGGGCAACTCACTGCTGCTCAGGTACACAGAGAAAATTCAGGAAACACTTATAGAAGAGGGCAAAGAGAATGAGGATAAAGAGAAACAGGTGTGTGTGATCCCTTGTGAAGAAAACATCCATTTAGTATACTTTTAAAAGAGTTCTTATTACGGAAATGATATACTTTTATAGAATATACTTCAGTGCAAACTAAATTACACTTAATTGCATGTTAATTGTTAATTGAACTAGATTTGACTGGTCATCTGATGCTATTTGCAAGCAAATGAAAATGTATTATAATATATGTAAATTCATAATTAGTTCTATTGTCTTTTTGAGTCTGCTGAATGTACTGGAAAGCAGTTATGGGAAACCAAAATATACTTTAATATCTTGAATTGTATTAATATATTTGTAATGATAATGTTGCAATTTACTACATTTAAAGACTATTAACTTTTTATTGAATTTTACACTACAGTTAAAACTATAATCAAGCTCTTTACATGTGCTTTAGTATGTTAGTCAACACATCAAAATAAGTGTACTTTAAAGCATGACAAAAGATTAGGACAATGATTTAAAATGTACCTTAAAACAAAACTTTAAATTTTACATTATTCGAAAGTGCACTTTGTAAAAGTGTACTTAAATGTAGTCACATAGTCATGAAACAGTCATGAAATTGATCTCTCTTTAAGGACACTTGTGGCCTTTTATTTCATTAATATCTGCAATTATATATAAAAAAAAGATTATGTTGTAGTGTATTTAGAAGTACACTAAAAGTGCACGTTCTGGAATGAACGCACATATGCTGCAGCAGTAAGTTGTCCATCACTGCAGTTGTTTTTTATACACTTCTGGTTTTGCCAGTCACATAAACTGTTAAGATTTGACCAAAATGATCAAATATCTTGTTAAAAATAAGATTTAGCCACTCTTTTTCTAATGCTGAGATCCAGCCAAATGATAGTTTTGTCATTCACAATACATTTTCATGAAATGTCCCTTTTAAACATAAAATCTTTTGTAAAAAGAAACCTGAAGCTTCATCCCTTATATTAAATGCCTCTATCTTCCAGGAAGAGCCTCCAAATAAAAAGAAGCGTGTGGATTCCACGACTAACTGGGCAGGTAGTGTAATTAATCGCAGTGTTTTACATGAACAGATATTTGTGTTAGTGTGTTTTGGATATATGTGTGTGAGTTGCTGTGTTCAGGTAAGGGGAATCTACCTGATGAGCTGGATGAAATTGAGGTGTACGGGAGTGAGGCTCAGTCAGGCACTCAGTTGGCTACATACTCATTTGAGGTGAGGTCCTATCTAATCTGATCTCTATAACACATTTCATTTACAATTTTAGGGACTGTGAATACAACGTATGTACATTTCAAATGTTGTTGCCTGTACGAAATGATGTATTGAACTTGATTTGACGGGCCATCTGATGCTTATGTCCAGGTTTGTGACAGCATACTGAACATTGGACCCTGTGCCAGTGCCTCCATGGGAGAACCGGCCTTCCTGTCTGAAGAGGTACCTTTTATTTTCTCTATAGAGTACTGCAGTGATGATGTATTTTTGTAAGCTAACCCTCGAAAGTTCACATCACCCTGGTTCCCTTGACTAAAATCTGTTAGGATTTTTCCATTGTTGTTTGGATTATTACAGAAAATAAAGCTCTGTGACCAACAAAAGTTTATGATAATCATCATGATAATCTTCACAAATGAACACAACTTTTATGAATTTTGAAGCCTAAATCCAATCACCAGAAGTAAAAAGCTGAATGAAGGTGAAAATTACAGACACTAAACAAACTATACCATGGTTGCATGACTTCAACGTCACCATTAAAGTATTAGTTCACCCAAAAATAAAGTTCTGTCATGAATTACTCACCCTCATGTCGTTCCAAACACGTAAGTCTTTCGTTCATCTTGAAGAAATTTTTGATGAAATCTGAGAGCTTTCTGTGCCTCCATTGACAGCTATACAACTGAAAATGTGACGCTTCATAAAAGTTCATAAAGAGATCATAAAACTAATCCAAATGAATTGAGCGGTTTAGTTTTCTGAAGAGACACAATCTGTTTTTTCTAACAAGATCTGGCAGTTCCATTTAACGGTTGGGTTGGGAAAAAATATTGGTTTTCTGATTAATTGTAATACAATGTCAATTCTTCCATCAGTTTCAAACTAACCCAGAGCCGGATCTGGAGGTGGTGGTGTGCTCAGGATACGGCAAGAATGGAGCTCTTTCTGTACTGCAGGTATGGTTATTACTGCAGACACTGCCACCTGTGTACTCCTGGTCCTGTAATCATGGATGGCAATTGCATGTTCTGCATGTTAAAGCAGAAATGCACAGCACTCTGTCCTGCGGCGGTGAGGCTCGTCTGCCGCAGGTTTGTGCGGGTGCTACAGTGACGTCTGGGCTTTACCAGGGCTGCCTCAGAGATGGTTGGAGAGGCCTTTAAAACACCCGAGATACAGCAGAGGCACACTGCTGATGCACTGCTCATGCATTTCACACAGGATGCATGAAACTAGTGTTATTTGTCAAGTGTTAAGTGCAAATGCGTTCATTATGAAGCCCCATTTACACCTGGTATTAACATGCATCTCAGGTGTTTTGATCTCAGATGTGTCTTAAAAAACGACTTTGACGAAGAAATATAAGATAGTTTTGGTCTCCTACATAATTCCCATAATTCTATTTGTTATATAGTTTTACTAATTTTACTATTAATCTAAAATGTGGAAAACGGTAATAAAGAATGAAAAGGTGTGTCCCTTCCTTCAAAATCTGATGGCAAGTCTCAGGAGATGCATATGAAACTCATATGGAGACCAGATTTGAATGGCGATCAAGTTTTTTTTATTTTGTTTTATATGCCTATGCGATGTTTTTAAATGCTTAAGACAAACCATGTGAAAATCAAGAGTCAACACCATTGCTGAGTTTTTTCCAATATTAACGTGGATCCTAAAGTTCTTGCCTGATCATAACTCCTCTTTTTCCTGTGATATTTTGACCTTTTCTCTTTTGTAATGTCTCTGTCTTTCTACAGTCTTTCTTCAAATCTCCCTCTTGCTCACTCTCTCTCTTCCATCATAAGTGTATACGCCCCCTACTGATGATTGGCTAAAATTGTGTGTTGTGGTGCTCGGTCCGATCCACTTTCAACAGCGTTTCTCAGAAATCGCTTACTGCACCTTTAATAATACATTTCTCAGAAACAAGGCTTCTTATCTTATGCCATTTTGCATTTCAATTAAATGTCTTGATTTAAGAGTGTTTATATATTCGTTCTGCAAAACCACAGAAATACGGAGTAAAAAAAGCACTTTTTGCAGTGTTGGCATTATAGGCCTCACATACTGTATATGTTGACAATATATTGGCCACTGGTATTTGAAAAGTACATGTATGTCAACCATTATTACATTATTATATTAAACTTGTGATATATTTTGCTGGTTTATAGAAAAGCATCAGACCGCAGGTGGTCACAACGTTTGAACTTCCTGGATGCCATGACATGTGGACAGTCATATACTGTGAGGAGAAACCTGAAAAGGTGATTTGTTGCAGCCACCTTTCACTTTTCTTATGTCTTCTATTTGATAAATCACAAATAGTATTCTTGTTAAGCGTTTTTACTTGAACTGCTTTGCTATATGTCTGCAGTCTCCAGCAGAGGGCGATAGTGAGGGTCCTGAGGAGGAGAAGCAGGAGCCCACAGTGGAGGATGACAAGAACAAACACGGCTTCCTCATCCTCAGTAGAGAAGACTCTACTATGGTATTCACAGGCTATATTCTGTATAACATACTACCATATTACTTTTACTGTGTTGACTGTATGCAGTATATATTTTGCACATCCACTGTATGGGCATAGAATAGAGCGCACTGCAGTATTGTAATACACTTGACTTGACCTTCCATTTAATGTACTGCCACAATTTTTAACCTCTTATTAACTCATTTTTTTTATTAGACTGCCAAGAGTTATTTGCAATCTATTATACTAAGCGGTATGCTAGTATGTCATTCCAGGCTGACAGATATTCCCATCACTGCTATCTCATATGAGCTTCATGCTCACTGGATACGTTTCAACCAATCATAATGCTTGCAGTCACTTGCCCATGAAATCTCGCCGTAATTTTGCTAATGTGACCTCAGCTTTACAGTGTTTCATTGCTCTTGCTGTGTGTGTTTCAGATCCTGCAGACTGGTCAGGAGATTATGGAGCTGGACACTAGTGGTTTCGCCACACAGGGTCCCACTGTGTATGCAGGCAACATCGGAGACAATAAATACATCATCCAGGTGTCTCCTATGGGCATCAGACTGCTAGAGGGAGGTAAGTGAGCACATCATCAGTGTATTTTTTTAACTATGATCATATGATGGATGACCTGAATTTCATCTGGTCTCTGTTTCTTCTTGCACTCAGTGACACAGCTCCACTTTATACCTGTGGACCTGGGCTCTCCCATAGTGCACTGCTCTGTGGCCGATCCTTACGTGGTCATCATGACAGCAGAGGGAGTGGTCACCATGTTTGTGTTGAAGAGTGACTCGTACATGGGGAAGAGCCACCGCCTGGCACTGCAGAAACCACAAATCCACACGGTCAGTCCATGCACATATCTCAGCATTCAAAAGTTTGGGGTCACTAAGACTTTTTAAAATACTTTTGAAAGAAGTCTCTATTGCTCACCAAAGTTGCATTTATTTGATCAAAAATATAGTTAAAAAAGAAATATTGTGAAGTATTATTACAATTTAAAATACGTTCTGTCTTTCTATTTAAATATATTTTAAAATGTGATGACAAAGCTGAATTTTTAGCATCATTACTCCAGTCAGTGTCACATGATCCTTCAAAAATCATTCTAAGATGATTTGCTTCTCAAGAAACAATTTTTATTATTATCAGTGTTGAAAACAGTTGTGCTGCTTAATAATTTTGTGAAAACTGATATTTTTTTCAGGATTCTTTAATGAATAAGAAAGTAAAAAAAAAAAAAAAAAAATTTGAAATAGAATTTTTTGTTACATTATAATTGCCTTTACCATCACTTTTGATCCAATTAGTTCATATTTGCTGAAAAAAACCCCAAACTTTTGAACAGTAGTGTATTTTATGCTGAACTCATGAAATGTATTTTCTGAAAAACTGTATTTTACCTTTAAATCTAAAGCAAATAAAGAAAATGATTCCTATGTTTAGGACCGAAGTTTAAAATTATTATTTTTTTTTTTCTTTCATGACAAACACATTTTCTTTCTTTCACATTTTTTTTCTTGCTTTTATTTGGTTCAAATAGTAGCAAATGGTAACATAGTATAAATAATATATATGCATATACACGTATACATATATAAACGCACAATAATACAAATAAAAAAACTTTTTTTTTGTAATTGCCATTAATCTCATTAGATTCTCTTTACTGAAATACAGTAATGTACTGAAATACATTAAATGTTGAATATTTTTTAAAGTGTTCTCAATACGACCGATTCTAATTTTTTCTCAGCAATCACGTGTTATAACATTATGTGCATACCGTGACGTCAGTGGCATGTTTACCACTGAGAACAAGGCCAACTTCCTGGCCAAAGAGGAAGCTCCCATCAGAACCCAATCAGAGACAGAGACCATTATCCAGGACATCAGGTATCCACTCACTCATTTTTTTAAATGCTATTATTTCCAGTCTTTTGAATTTTGTCTATAATTATTCATTTTCTTTCCCTCATGTTCTGTGCCAGTAATGCATTGGATGATGAGGAGGAGATGCTGTATGGGGAGTCGCACCCTCTGACCAGCCCTAGTAAAGAAGAGTCCAACCGCGGCTCTGCAGGAGGGAACTCGTCTCAGACAGGAAGAGAGGGCGGCCAGAACAGACTGGAGCCGTCACACTGGTGCCTGCTGGTCAGAGAGAACGGAGTCATGGAGGTGACGAACATACTCACTGATTTACAGAGATTTCCTTGAAAGAGCTGTGTGAATTTAAGTTGGATTTGTGGTGAAAAGAATGTTTTGTAATTCTTTTAAAAATAAGTTTAAAAATACATATTTTTAAATATAATTCTTTACTTTTTAAATATTTTATTATTTCATATTAAATTTTAAAATGTCCCTTTTTATGACTCTAAAATCCATATAATTTACCCAAAAATACAAAGATGAAAAGTTTATCTTCCTTTATGGTTGCTTAGTATGATACATCAATGACACTAAATTAGTGATTAGAGGCTATTTCATGGTATAAGCTCTCATATATAGCACATGTAAAACATAAAATTTGTGTTTTATTCTTATTATCGGTTGTTAAAATTCTTTTGTCGTTTCTTAATCAGATCTACCAGATTCCCGACTGGCGCTTGGTTTTCCTAGTGAAAAATTTCCCTGTTGGTCAACGTGTTTTGGTTGACAGCTCTGCTAGCCAATCGGCTACGCAAGGGGAGCTCAAAAAGGAGGAAGTGACGAGGCAGGGAGACATCCCATTGGTCAAAGAAGTTTCTCTTGTGTCGTTAGGCTACAACCACAGCCGTCCTTACCTGCTGGTAAGTTTATCACAGAAACCTGCTCTTCTGGATGAGATGAAGTTTACGGTTTTAATTTGACTGAATTTGTCAATCATATCTTGACAGGCACATGTTGATCAAGAGCTTCTGATCTATGAGGCCTTTCCATACGACCAGCAGCAAGCTCAGAGCAACCTGAAAGTGCGCTTTAAGAAGGTACAAGCTAACACTAAATACTCTCCTCTGGACATTTACTCTAATGATGCTTGAACGATGAAGAGTGATGGCTTTGTTTTCTTCCTGTCAGATGCCTCATAACATTAACTTCAGAGAGAAGAAGTCCAAAATTAGAAAGGACAAGAAACCTGAGGGTCAGGGAGAGGAGACTCTGGTGGTCAAGGGTCGTGTGGCCAGATTCAGATACTTCCAGGACATCTCAGGATACGCAGGGGTACGTCTGTCTGTGACTTGGTTTAAAAACTGTATATTTCTGGTCATTTTCTTTTTTTATCGGTGCCTTTACTTTGTGTTAAATTCTAAATGTATATAAGGTAATTAAGTTTATTTTTGTATTCTTTTCATACTATTGTAGTCTTTTTTTATCCGTTTTTTTTTTTTTTTTTTACATTTCTTTTAGTTTTAATTAATTCTTGTTTCAGTTTTAGTAATTTGAGTTCTTAGTACTTTAGTACTTAGTTGGCAAGGAAAAATATCTAATATTTCTATATTTCTATTTTATTTCAGCTTAATTTCAATTACCCAAATTTATTTTCAATAGTTTTTGTTAACAATAACAAAACTGCTGGCAAGTTATCAGAGCTGGCATACAATACATTGGCACCGATTTGAACAGTTTATCCAATTTTTTTCTTCCTAATGCCAAGCTTAAATTTGTTAAATAAGCACTACATATGGGTTGGCGCTGTTTTTCAGGTGTTTATCTGCGGGCCGTCTCCTCACTGGATGTTGGTGACCTCTCGTGGGGCAATGCGGCTCCACCCCATGACAATAGATGGCGCTATTGAGTCCTTCTCTCCCTTTCACAATATCAATTGCCCCAAAGGATTCCTTTACTTCAACAAACAGGTACAAACAAGTTCTTAAATGTACATTAGCGTTTGGTATTGGATGTTAAATGACTTAAATGACTGTGTTATTATAATAAATAATATAATGTGTGTTTAATATTATATTAAAAGTGTTATTCACCCTTCAATGCATCAGGATATCTTGGGAAGATGATCTTGACGGGTTAATGTGTAACTGAAGTGCATTTGCCTCTTTAGGGCGAGCTGAGGATTAGTGTGTTACCCACTTACCTCTCATACGATGCTCCCTGGCCTGTCCGCAAGATTCCACTCAGGTGTACCGTCCACTATGTGTCGTACCACATGGAATCCAAGGTAATACAAATGCTGTGGGATCTAGATAAGGAGTTCACTGAATGTAGTCATAATTTAGCATCATTTTTAAACGTATAAATTTAAACTATGTATGACCCGTAAAGGGACAGTTCACCCGCAAATCAAAATTCTGTCATCATGTTCTAACACTCATGTTTTTCCAAACCTGTTTGACTTTCTTTCTTCGCTGGAACATAAAACAAAATATTTTGGTAGCCGAACACTTTTGGTGACCATTGACTTCTTCCGTTGTATTGGCAAAAATACATTGGAAGTCAATAGGAACAGAAACCATTTGGTTACCAACATTCTTCAAAATATCTTCTTTTGTGTTCCGCAGAAAAAAGAAAGACACAGTCAAATTTATCGCCGCTCTGCGAAATTTTTGCCATGCGAAATCCAGTAATTTCAACAAAATTCGCATTAGGGTGAAAAAGTTAGAATATTTCACTCGTGTTCCAGTTAGTCGCACAAAAAAGGCTGTTTACACCAACAGAAAGTTGTTTTGTTTGAAAGTTATTTCTGTGTGGTCGGTGCTTCAGGCATCGCTACTCTGTTGGCAATGGACAGTGACCGCAAAATTTCGCTATTGTGATTGCATCTTTAGAATTAGGCTGGCTGTTTTTGCTGCTGTACCTTTAAGATTTCATATGTAAATGAGATCTGTTATGATTGCTCTTTGCATAAATAACAATAGTGTTCAGCATTAAATGAGTGTTGCTATGTAAATGTGTGCAGTCATGTGTTCATACGTGGTCCATTGTGTGTGTTTCAGGTATATGCTGTGTGCAGCAGTGTTAAAGATCAGTGCACTCGTATTCCCAGAATGACTGGAGAAGAGAAGGAGTTTGAGACCATTGAAAGAGGTGTGACACTTTGTTTGGATGTGTACATGGAGAAAGTGAAAGTGTCTGATTTGATGGGGTATTAATAGTTTAATTGTTCTCTCAGATGAGCGGTACATCAGCCCTCAGCAGGACAAATTCTCCATTCAGCTTATCTCTCCGGTCAGCTGGGAGGCCATCCCAAACACACGGTGAGAACCACCTTCATGTTTCACTTAAAGGGATAGTTAAATTCTGTCAGCATTTACTCACCCTCATGTCATTCCAAACTCATAAGAGTTTTGTTCATCTTCGAAACACAAATGGAGATATTTTTAATGAAACTTGAGAGATTTCTGTCCCTTCATTGAAAGTCCAGGTAAACACAACTTTCAAGCTTCAAAAAGTTCATAAAAATCATATAAGTAATCCATGTGAATAGTGGTTTCATTCAAGTCTTCTAAAGAGACACGATCACTTTATATGATGAACAACAGATTTAATTTAGGCTTTTATTCACATTTAAACATTGATCAACACAAAGCGCACATCAATATGGTAAACGGAAGCTCAAACCTCATTGGTTTTCATATGTCAAGCAAGTACAATTGAGCTTCAGTTTACTATATTTGATGTGTCTTTATGATGCATAAAGTTTTGTTTGCATTAACTTTCTTTAGAGGGACAGAAAAGTAAATTTTTATTTTAAATTAACTTAATGGTTTGGAATGACATGAGGGTGAGTAAATGATGACTATCACGAAAAATAAACAGAACAGTCTGTATGATATTGTTGAACTGTCTTCGTCAGCATTGACCTGGAGGAGTGGGAGCATGTGACGTGCATGAAGACAGTGGCTCTGAAGAGTCAGGAGACCGTATCAGGGCTGAAGGGATACGTGGCCGTGGGCACGTGCCTCCTGCAGGGAGAGGAGGTCACCTGTAGGGGCAGAGTGAGTCTTCACTTACATACATCTGTAAACACTCCTGACAGGTGCAGTAAGTAGTAGTGCATTAAAGGGATAGTTCACCCAAAAATGTAAATTAGCCCATGACTTCAAAACAGAAACGGCCATTCACTGCCATAATAAAGCTTGGAAGAGCCAGGAATTTTTTTTTATATAACTCTGATTGTATTCATCTGAAAGAAGAATGTCATATACACCTAGGGTGACTTGAGGGTGAGGAAATCATGGGCTAATTAAAATCTTTGGGTGGACTATCCCTTTAATGAAATGGAAGTACATTCATATATATATATATCATATCTATATATATATATATAGTGAGAGTGAGTAATATTGCTTTTCATGTGATCATGTGATCTCAAAATTGGGGAAAAAATTTAATATATTTAATATTACAATAATAATAAATCGCAACGGCTGTGATTTAATTCCATAAATATTTGCGATGCCTGTTTCAGAGTGAAGCGCAGTACTGCGTTCATTTATACACAAGCAGTAAATGCTGCTCCACACAAACTCCATCCGAGTTTGAGTCGCTTTAACGTGCAACTGTGAACGCGACATGAGCCAATCATCTTTCCATAATTGTAATGTAAACGCTTATAAACAAAAGAGAAATCTGTGCTTTAAACAGCTTAAAAGTTAAAACAGCTGATATCTTAGTATTGTAATTTTACAGTTCTCTTTTTTTATTGTACTGAAAAATAAAAATATTAGTTTTTCCTAAATACTTCATTTTACAGTGCAATATTGCAACCGTAATATTTCTTATTTTGTTTAATATTTAATAATAATTATTTATAATAATATTTATTATGATATATAATTATAAAATTGTGCAGCCCTGCAAACAAGCACAGCAAACGTAGAGTTTTTTCCCCCCCAGAAAATTGCCATTTTTATCAGAAAAAATTCAATTAAATGTTTTGTTCAAATCATGCAGCCCCTGCTTCCGTAAATCCTTTTCATCAAACTTCTGACCTGGGTTCATTCCGTCTGACAGATCCTGATTGTGGATGTGATTGAGGTCGTGCCAGAGCCTGGTCAGCCCCTCACCAAGAATAAGTTTAAAGTGCTGTATGAGAAGGAGCAGAAGGGACCTGTTACAGCTCTCTGTCACTGCAGTGGATACCTGGTGTCTGCCATCGGACAGAAGGTACCACACACGTTCACATGTGCTGCATCACATCAAATAGAATGCCATTTCTGTTCATTCTGTATGATGGAGTTGTGTGTGTGTGTGTGTGCAGATCTTCTTATGGAGCCTGAGGGATAATGACCTGACTGGCATGGCCTTCATCGACACGCAGCTCTACATCCATCAGATGCACAGCATCAAGAACTTCATCCTCGCTGCTGATGTCATGAAGAGCGTCTCTCTGCTGCGCTACCAGGAAGAGAGCAAGACGCTCTCGCTCGTCAGCAGGGTAACCTATCATGAGTTTGCTGTCAAATATCAGTCAATTCCTTTTTTGATTTAGTTGGATTTAAAGGGATAGTTCACCCAAAAACGAACATGCTGTCATTTACTAGTTTCAAACACATACGTTTCTTTTGTGGAATACAAAGTAAGTTTAACAGAATGTTCACGCTGTTACTTTTCATACAATCAAAATTAATGAGGATGAAAGCAGTCAAACAAAATAGCACTGTAAATTTGATCATAAAAGTCCAGAAATACACTTTAGCATACTTTTAAAAAGAGTACTCATTAAGGAAACAATATCCTTAAAAAGAATATACTTAATTGTGACCGTAGCATGTTTTCACACACTTATTTGCATGTTATTTACAATATAATGAAAATGTATTATAGTTTACATTTAGATTTTAATAGTTAGCTGAACTTTACAGTGCTTTTTTTACCGACATTTATATGTAATTTCAAAATTATTTCTATTGTCTTTGACATATGGTTATAGTATACTGCCGAATGTACTGACAGTTACTTAACTAAAACTAAAATATACTTTAATGTTATTTCTATTGAAACTTGTGTCATTTATTTAAATATATATTTAGAAAGGCCATCATTTTATCATTGAAAATATGCCAATTTCATTATCATGTTATCTGTAAGTCAGTTTTTTTTAAATGCACTTTTAAGATTTGAAGTACACTACAAGTGCACATTCAGTCCAGTTAAGCACACTTCTTATAAGGGTCCTCACTTGAGGAACCAGCCAGACGGAGTCAATTGAACGCAAAGATGTCACCAGCTTTATGCAGCTTATAGTGACAAATTGATAAATACTTAGATGTGTACAGGTCTGATTGACCCATGTTTCTTTTTGTTTCATCATAGGATGCAAAGCCCCTGGAAGTTTATAGCATTGAATTTATGGTGGACAATAACCAGCTTGGTTTTCTAGGTAAGTGACTTACCATCTTATTCTGTTTTATGTTTAAACACTCTTGTAAACGTCACTCATTTGATCTCTTAAACCCTTTCTTAGTTTCAGACAGAGACAAAAACCTGTTGGTCTACATGTACCTGCCTGAAGGTGAGTCATTTATTTCATCCTTTCTGCAATACTTTTAGACTCTGCTCTTTCCCAGTGTACCACATCAAACACATGTCCTTCATTGTTCCATCTTTAGCCAAAGAGAGTTTCGGGGGCATGCGTTTGCTGCGACGAGCAGACTTTAACGTGGGCGCTCACGTGAACGCCTTATGGAGGATGCCATGCCGCGGAACTCTGGACACGGCCAGCAAAAAAGCGCTCACCTGGGATAACAAACACATCACCTGGTTCGGTGGGTCTCTTCATCTGCTTCTCTTGAGGCTTTTGAACACCTTCGCACCCTTGTAACCAACATTCATGAAACATGATCATTGAGCCATCATTATTTTATAATTCCCAAACTAGTTAAACCAGTTCATTAGAAACCTAACTGTGATTCTGTGTCTGTGCAGCTACATTGGACGGTGGCGTTGGGATGCTTCTGCCAATGCAGGAGAAGACGTACCGCAGACTGCTGATGTTGCAGAACGCCCTCACCACCATGCTGCCACATCATGCTGGGCTCAACCCAAAGGCTTTCAGGTACTGATTCTTCTCATTAGTCCTGAGAGACGCGAATCAGCGAAACCCCACAACGTTCCAGCTTATCGTCACATTACACCACTTCTTGGGATTCAACGCTTTTGACCAATGAATTTCCATGAACTTTTTAGGAATTGCTTTTAGAGATTGGAGTAGATTTCCAATTGCATCTCAGGGAATTTGTTTGCATCTCTGGAATTGTCTTTGGAACAGATTTAAACAATTAATATTAATTAATACTTAACATTTTACAAATGAGACCCTCAATGGACAGATGTGTGAGCAAATTTTACTCTACGTGAGCATTTCATAAAAAGCCAATAAATATTTTAGGGCAGAGCATAACTAAAAAGTTATATTCAGTAAAAGACATTTCCAGGCCACATTTGACATTTCTGTTGCATATTTCTCAGCATTTCCTACTGTGTATTGCTGCAGGATGCTGCACTATGATCGGCGGACGTTGCAGAACGCTGTGAAGAACATTCTGGACGGAGAGCTGCTGAATAAGTACCTGTACCTCAGCACCATGGAGCGAAGCGAACTGGCCAAGAAGATCGGCACAACGTCAGACATTGTGAGTACTGAACTCCAAGACACTTCCTGTCACACTTTACCTCAGTGAGCAGTGAATGATACACCCTCAGTGCAGGGCAGAGGAGAAGACAATTATGAACAAGTGATGGAAATATATTGAATAATCATTGTATATAATTAAGCAGTACTTGCAATTGTGCTGGAACCTAGCGCTTTCTTTTTTTATATAAAAAAAAACAAGAACTTGATATAAATGAACCTGAAAATAGTTCCTAAAGAAGCCAAAGCACTCAGCTGAACCTTGCCAAAAAACAAACAACGGTCACATACTGTTACAAACACTAATGCTGTCTTCATTTGCCATCAGAACTGTCCTACTTTCCACTTCTGAAATCGGAATTGAGTTTGTCCCGTTCAAGTGTTTTGTTGTTGGAAAGAATAGGAATCATGGAGTGCAAGGTTCATTCTTGCCTGTTTCTTGGGGAAATTTAATTAGTCAAAATGTATAGAAAATGTGTAGTTAATATCCAATGGATGTTGGATATAAATATAGCATCCCATTCATTGGCAAACATATAAACATTACTCACGCTGATGAATACATTCTAGATAGCTTGCTGATGATTCTGGAAATCCAGTCAAATAAATGCAATTTTCACTATTAGAAATGCATACAGTATGCATCTAATTTTGTTCTTATATTGAATTTTTGTTTTCGATTTTTATAATTATAACATTTAGTAATTTTTGTTCCCTCCCCCTTTTTTTTTTTTTTTTTAAGACTATATAGTGTCTATTTATTATTTTCTTTTATTTAACGCGTAAAAAAAAGAAAAAAAAGTTTAACCATAAAAACTGGCCCTCAAACTTGGAAATTCAAGTATTAAAATCTGTTTCCATATTTGCAGTAATTCCGGTTGCATATGAAAGGCAGCATTAAATATCAGCATCACTGAATGCCACTCGGCCAATCAAATGAGAGAAGTAGACCCGTTGTTTAATGTTCGGATACTACAGTAATGACAGCAATAATCTCCACATGCTTCCTTCCTTCCTGTTCATGAGCTTTTCTGCTCTCTCTTTGTTTCAGATCTTGGATGATCTTCTGGAGATTGAGAGAGTAACTGCTCACTTCTGAAGAGCTTCTGCTCTCACTCTCAATGTATTTCGTCACCTGAAGATTCCCTTTCTGCCCGCCGTTTTATATTTCAGTGTTTTGATAGAAAATCAGAAAACTCAAATTTGTCATACTGTTGTTGTTTTTTGTTGAGTGAAAGAATGAAATGCAGTAAATGGTATTGTATTTCATAGAATATTTTGTAAGTAAAAACCAAAAGAAAATGAACATACTTTGCATCTTGACATTCAGAACAGACAAACATGCGGATACTCCAGTGCTTTCAGTGTCATGATTCTTCCCTACAGACACGGGTCCTTCTCTGTCTGCAGATAGTTTCACCACTAGAAGGGTACAACTAAGAAGCAGATTTCTCTTAGACTTTCCTTGTCAAAAACACTATAAACTGCCAAAAGAACACTATAATCCATAAACCATGTAATTTGCATGGCAGTGTTCATAAGGGAAGCGAAAGAGATGGTTTTCCGTTTGTTTTCTGCGTTAAAGTCACAACTAAACAGAAGTAGCGACAAATCTTTTCTTCTGTATTGTGACGTACATCCAAGTGTAATAGATTATCAAAAAAGAAGAAAAATAAGTAGGGCAAGGAGCGAAAAAAAATTATACAAGCTTTGCAATCGAATGTGGAGGAGACCTGCATACGTCACCATTCTGTCATCCAGATGATTTGATTGATTGACCCCATCTTGAGGGCGAGTAAGTGATGACAAAATTTTTATTTTTGGGTGAGCTATCCAATTTCAATTGTAATAGAGACTCCAGGAGATACAAGAGCTTCAGTTTGGACTCTGGATAATCCAAACATTACACAAACAAAATAATAGCCTCTTATAAATGATTTATATTCAAAATACATTGCATTGTAGATTATTACACACAATTGTTTGACAGCGCAACACCTCTCAGCTCCAACTGCATATTCGCCATCAATTTAATCAGTGAAATCCATATAAAAACAAAACAACCTGGCACCATTTAACTGTAATTAGTAAAAAGATTTCTATAATTGCCATTGCAATAAAATGTTAAACCTCATGAGGTAAAAGGTTTTAAGCATAAACATTTACTTTGTTTAAAGTGATTTTTCCCTCCATTATTGCCACCATTAAATGATCATCGTGAACCATTTTAGTGTTTCTGAGGCTTACAGAAGAAATGAATGTAGGTCTCACAGCTTCTTGAATAAAAGAGGTCTTTTAAATGCTGGAACATCGTAATTGATAAAAGCAAAATTAAAAAAGTGCTTGGCTTTCTGTGAAATGCAGCTCACCAGCGCTTATTTCAAAGCAAAACACGAGAGAGAGAGAGAGAATGAGAGAGAGAGAGAATGAGAGAGAGAGAGAGAGAGAGAGAGAGAGAGAGAGAGAGAGAGAGAGAGGTTCCTGAGAGCCCAAGCTCAAGTGAAACTCATTAAAAGAACAAACAGCACTTTGAGCAAAGCCATATCCAACATGAGTGAAACCACGCTCAGAGGTGACGCTTCATTTCAGAAACTGATACACATCCTGGTCCAGCGTGATGATATTGCAGTTAGACAGCAGCTTAAGCAGAGAGTGAGTGACACTCATGAGCGCCATCTCTGACCTGGAGGAACACAGAATGATGTCTGATGCTTATTACACACAAACAATATGGTTTCCATATGGGCTAAAACCGCAAGCTTGATTCCAGTTTAATATAAGTTTCATCTATCACTGAGATATCAAATCATGATATGGACTAGTGTCTGAATACTGAAGCACAAAAAGAACATTTAAATATGAAGTCTGCTTATTCTCTATGTCTCCGAAGAGTGGTACAGTTTGTCTACTACACACAAACTCAAGTATGCATGATGCTTGTGTTTCAGCGTCTGCTGTCTCGTGAACACACAAGCTTCATCTCCAGAGCTGCTCTGAAAGTCAATTCACCAGCATTTCACCATTTAATGTGAAGGTCTTCATTACAACTCACCAAAATAAAGGTTTGGTTTAATTTGAAGAAACTACGACAGCAGAATGTAGAGTAGATTTAAAGTAACAATGATAATAATAATAATAATAAAACTATTAAAACTTTAAGGAATATCAATTTTAAAGTTTTAATTTTTAAAACTGTTGTTCATCACTTTGTTTGCCAAAAAATGTAAAGAACGGTTACATTTTTCATGCCTTCATTTGATTATATCTGGGGTTTTTTGGTTTGTTTTTTACAATACATTTGTATTAAATTATAAATCCAGAAAAATTCAAACATAATTTAAACATTATTAAAATAAATATCATTTTAATAAATCACTAAATTATTAAAGTTTTATGAATCCAATTAATTAGACATGCTTTTTAATTATTCAAATTGAATTAAACTATTAAAACAGACTCCATAAAAAAAATGTATGAAACAATTATTTCCCCTATAAATGTAATTTTTGTAAAACTTTCAATAAATAGTTAAATTGTATATGTTTATGCTTTCAATTAATTAGACATGCTTTTTGATTACTGAAAATTGAATTTAACTATTAAAATGGAATCCAGATTTTTTTTAACTTTTTTAGAAATAACTAAATAAAACAAATTTTGGGAAAAAAATAAATCAGATTTCATAGTTTCTAGTGTCATCACCTTAAAGCGAATTCAAACTTGACGCCCTCCCAAAAGGACCAGAACCAGCGGAAGACAGACAGCCTGGGAAGAATCCTGGTGTCATCGGCCAGAGTTCTGCCCCATCCTCTCACAGCACTGAAACAAAGTTATTTTATATTAAAATGATGGATAGCAGAAGGGTGAACAAGATCAAAATTCTAAACAGAACCATAAATACAAAACCTTATATGGGGCAGCGGTTATTTTACAGTATTCAAGAAGGAATAGGACAATGAAAAGAATATAAATACAAAGATTTTTGGGTCAATACTAGAGCCTAGCAGGTGCAAGTCCTTTCCTAGTCCCCTACCACTTGGCCATGATGAAGTAGCGGTCGACTGGAGCTCCCAGAGTGATGTTGATGCAGCGGACCGTGTTAATGTTCCTGAACACCAGCAGCATGGGCCGCGGCATAGACTTCAACACCTGCATGATTTGATCGAAGCGGTTCATGGCCATGTCGCGCATGTACGACGTCTCCTCTCGAGTCAGGATGTTACCCAGGCCCATTTTCCACATGTTGATTGGCCGCTGCAGAAGCATCTCACTGAACAGGAAGTATTCTGGGAAGGTCCAGTGAGACGCAATGAATATGATAATATCAAAATACTTTTTAATAGGGGTGTAACAATATATCGCAATACATAATGCAACATTATGTATCCTGGATAGTTCTCCCAAAATTAAAATGACCGTGTGAGAAAAAGTGTACGTTTACAGAGTTTTAGTGTCAGTACTACATTAAATTACTATATATAATGTTGAATATAATGTATAATAATGCAATGGGGGAGTGTTTGTGGGTCCTTATAATGCCAAATGTCTTATGTTACCAGTAAAAAGTGGCCTACATTATTTTTAATATATCTCTGTCCGTGACAGTGCATTATATTTGTCTAAAATAATTCTGTATTTTCAGCTTCAGAATCATGAATATTTGTATTCTGGTGTCACTATTGTCCTGTGCATTGGGTTACCAGCACCAAGTCCAAGCTTATTCATTTCCACCCCAGTGTAACACCAAATTTAGCATTTTAATCAACAGTACATTTTTTGTTAACCTTCTTTTACTAAATGTCTTGGAGTATCGCAATAATATCGTATTGTGAGATCAGTATCGTGATGTGTCGAATCGTGACATGAGGGTATCGTTACACCCCTACTTTTTACAAACAGTAATGTGAAATATTATTACAATTATACAATTACAATTTAGTTTTCTATTGTAATATATATTATAACAAACATTTTCAAGTAGTTTCAGTTATCAGAATTTAAATAGTATACATATTAACTACGTAACAACTGCCTTTTGTCACGATAAAATATGTAAGAAAAAACTGCTTTACCTTTGACCCCGAGCTGATTTGCATATTTCTTCATGCCGGCTTCATCCCGCAGGATTATGGATCGCCACAGCTGACACAGAGCCGCTCTGTCACTGAGAGAGAGAGAGAGAGAGAGAGATTCCTGTCACCTTCTGTTTCACGTTGATTCCAGTGACTGTAGTGTTTGTTTCTCATGTTCTCACCTTTTACTGAGGTTTTCATACAGCCCATGATCCAACAGGACTAACTCAGCTTTTTTATCAGGACCTCTTCTTACCAGTACTAAAATGAGCAATATTTCACATGGGCGACACTCATGAAGGAACGTCTGGGTCATAATTTTGAGCATCATTATATGTATTCATTCATTCCCAATAAGAAATAGAGCCATATAATGACAGTAATCTCACCATTTCCAGGATGAGGATCAGCGTGAATAAAGCCGGTGTAAAAGATCTGCTCCGCGAATGTACGGACGAGTTTATCAGCTGCCTGAAACACAGCCAGAGGAAATTATGGACATTTAATGGATGTGATGTGAGCCAGTTCATTTATAACAGATGGCACTGAACTCACGTCTTTCAGACTCAGTCCCTGACGCTGAATCTCCTCCACGTTGTTGATTTTGCATCCATCACAGAACTCTGCAGTGAGGACTCTCTACATGGGCACAAAGTCATAGTTAGTATCCATTTACACTACCAGTCAAAAGTTTTGGATCGGTAAGATTTTTAATGTTTTTAAAAGAAGTCTCTTCTGCTCACAAAGGCTGCATTTATTTGATTAAAAATACAAAAAATTATTAATTAACAATACAGTATTGTAACAATACAACGATTACAATGGTGAGGTTACAGTTTTCTTCTTGGTTGAATTGAAGAAAAGACAGTCAAGATAGCAGGTGGTCATGGCCTGCTGGGGCCCTTGGGCCCCCGTGGGGGGAGGTCCCCACAGGATCAACCTGAAGAAGCAGGAGTTGAGGCCAGAAGAGAAGAGAGCTAAGAGAGCTGATCTTGTGGTCAGTGATTTTTAAAGCGTGAAGATGTCACACCCTCTGGAGGTGTGTGAGCCGATAAGAAGTGTTTTCCTTTGGAGGGAAATTTATTTACGACCCATTGTTCAAGCAGGCCTTTGAACATGTAATTTGATTGGATGTTTAACACAAGAATCTTTAAGATGCTTATAATACTAATGCGTCACAAAGTTAGCAAAATGTAATGTAAATGAACAAATGGGGGACGAAGATTGGAGTTTATAGAAACATGCCACACATATGATTTTGGTAAACCATAGTATGCAACAAAGTCTGAAACATTAATCCCAAAAGTTTACAAGAATACAAAGGCCATACCACATAAAAGGAAAATCATGAGATGGGAAAATTAGATACATGTTTATATATTTCTCAAGTGGTTATATATAGAATATATAGGATTAACATGGTTTATTTAAAATCCTCAGCAAGAATTAAGTGAGCGTCACAGCCCTCTGCAAATTCCTTTTGGGGTCGTAAAACTCTTATCAGTCTCAATGTGTCCTGTAACAGGACACCGCGTTCTGCCAGTGTGTTAGCTTCACTTGTGATGTTAGTTTTTGGGGAAGTTTCATAAACCTTTGTTGGGAGAGTGAGTTTGCTGGATTATTCATTAAATAAATGAATAATTTGTGTGTGTCTGATTGGTCCAGACGCTACAGTAATATTGTTAAATATTATGACAATTTAAAATGACTATTTTCTATATTTGATCAAAGGTGAATTTTCAGCATCATTACTCCAGTATTCAACGTCACATGATCATTCTAATATGCGGATTTGCTGCTAAAAACCCCCATTAATTATTATTATCAATGTTGAAAACAGTTGTGTACAATTTTTTTCAGTATTCGTTGATTAACAGAAAGTTCAAAAGAACAGCATTTATTTGAAATAGAATATTTTGTAACATTATAAATGTCTTTACTGTAACTTTTGATCAATTTAATTAATCCTTGATGTATAAAAGTATTGATTTCTAATCAATAAAAAAAGTGTATTTTACATCAAATAAATGCAGCCTTTGTGAGCAGAAGAGACTTATTTTATAAACATTAAAAATCATACTGATACAAAACTTTTGACTGGTAGAGTATGTGTGAAAGCTGGAGACCAAAGAAAGACTTCACCGTCATATGAAGATTCTCACCTTGCTGGTCAGATCCCAGAACACTTTGGGCACGACTATAAACTTAAAATGCTTGAGTTCCTCTGCACAACGTTCAGAATTCCTGCCTTCATTCTCAAAATCCAGCTCTTGTGCCAGCGTTCCTTTCAAGTCCTACCAGCATCATGGAGAAAAATAAAGAAGCAATGAGAGATTGTTTCCATCCGCCTTGATCTGACTGCATTATCTACAACAATACACAGATCCATTCAGAACAACTAAACACAGAAACATACACATGACAGATAAAACATTATCCTGAATGTGTGTGGAAACAACGTTAATGTACTGAAATGTGTCGATGAATAAATACAATGTGCGATCAGTGCGTCGAGAGCGCACATACACGGTTTGTTTGCGCATCGATAACGGACTCATGTGTGCTGTACGTCACCGCAGACGTATTTAACTTGATTACAATCCGCATCCATCAAAACTTTACTAGCGAGACGCTGGTTTGCTTTATCCAGTCATAAACGTAGTTTGCGTATCATCTGGCCAGCGGTGGGATGTTTTAACATTCCTTTCAGTCATAAGTTTTGATTTCATGCAGTTTTAAACGCATTATATTTCACGCACTGACCTGCAAGACCCAGCGGAAGCCAAAGCTGGGGTGCATAGACTTCACTATGTCCAGCAAAATCTCCAGAGTCCTGATATCACCATCAAAGCGATCCCTGAGATCAATATACTGCACCTGAACAACACACATCGACAGATCCTCGTAACAACATAAATGCATCAATAACCACTGGATCATCTCTTCATACTGTTTGTATATCACCTGTTCATGCAAATACTGAAAAAAAAAAGTACAATACTGCACTGGACTATCAAATCACGTTAAACCAATTAAAATATCATAGATCAAACTGATGAATCAAGTAAAATGCACATAAACTGTATTTTAACAACATTCATCATGTGCAGCCCTAACACACCTTTACAGCCACAGGTGTCCCATCATGCAGTTCGGCCTTGTGTACTTGTGCCAGACTGGCAGCAGCCACAGGCTCATAGTCAAATGTCCTGAACATTTTATCTGGAGTCATGCTGAAGTCCTCCTGGAATAAAGCGTCTACCTAGAACAACATGGATTGAGATGGATTTGATATAAAAGTGATAAATATATAGATAGATAGATAGAGATTCCAGCTGAATCTTAATGTGTTCTGCTTCTTAAAGGCACACAATGCAGTTTCCATTTTTCTCAAACAGTGACCTCTAGAGTCGCTGAGGAGTACTTGTATTTAACGTTACTGTCGTAAATACCACTCACGCAGAGGCGTCTCTGCACTCTTCCGACCGCCCTTTCTTCATTTTCTTCATCGACTCTACCATGATTCACATCTGAAATGTGTGCTAGTGTTCTTCCATAGAGGCTGCTTCATATGTTGTTGATGTATGTGACATCGTGCCGTAAAGCAAGTCGTGATTCTCGCAAGATTTGGTGGGACGCCACCACTCAAACTTGCATTGCTGGTTTTGCCAGCGGCGTCCCCCCCCCGCTTTGCTATCGGGATGATTCGCCCTACTACGAGTTTGTTTACCATCGAAATTACTTCGAAGCTGTTATATTAAGGTACAAATCTTGCAACCTGAAGCTGCTCACCTCTTTGTATCTTCTGTTGAGTGCTTTATCCTCCAGCACATGCAGGGTGCGGATGTACTCTGGAGGTAGAAGATGGTTGAATGCACACAGTCCCTGTCCCAGCTTAATATACAGGCCTCCGTTCCGGATGGCCCCGTCTACCATATTACTGGCTGCTCTCTGATGACACGCTGACATGAGCTCCTCGTACTCTGGACTGCTCTGGCGACAGGGACGGAAACAGAGTTTAGAGCTCACAGTGTTTGGCATTTTTACTGTTTACTTGTTTTTATAACAAGGTTTTGCACTGGATATATTTGTGCATAAAACGTCATTAAAAAATGTTTTTTACGGGGGTATAAACTAGGGCTGCAGCTATCGATTCTTTTTGTAATCGATTAATCTAGCACTTAATCGATCGATTAATCGAGTAATCGGATAAAAAATTTTTTGTGTGTTTTTAAACAACCAAAACAAATAATGCATAACGAAAATGATGTGGCTGTAAAATGATCAAGCATTTGGCTTTTATTTCTCAAAAAAAAACAAAAAACAGAGGTATTTATTCCAACTCCAACATTTGGCTCCAAAACTAAGCCTATTTATTGCAATTTTTACCCATTTAGTGTTTATAAGTGCCAGTGCCAACAATTATATAACAATACAATATGTCAATACAAGTCAACTTACTGTAAAACATGTATAACATGTAAAACTATGAATACAAACTTAAATAGTAAAGGCCATTTGGCCTTAGTTTTGTCTTCTTAATACAACATTAAAAAAAGGATTGCATTTAACTGCAATTTAACTTCAAATTGCATGCATTGGAGACACCTATACATAGTGTAGCTTTGAAAAGGGGAATGTTTTATTGCAAATATGCATTTTGTTAAATAGAAAAAGAACAGCATTTTGTGTTTCACTTAGGCTAAGTATATTAGCACGTTTTGTAGTATTATATTTTTTGTTAATTGAAAATGTTCTATGCTCAATTACTTTGGTAGCCGATTATAATGTCTTCCCCAAAAGTACGAGTGGATTTGGAGAAGCAGGCTGGGGATTTTCATTTTTTGTTGTTGTCTGTAAATTGGCAGACGTGACATACAAACAAGGTCTCGCAAAGACTGCAATACAATATTTGTTCCTCCATCACGTCCCGGTGTATACAGTGAATGCATGCTGAAATTATTGTTGCGTGGCTACATAAAAGTTTAAGCATGTGATGCATTGCCGCAACGGATTGAAGCGTGCGTCCGAGTGAAAGATAGAGCGGTGTGTGCGCGAGCCACACGAGAAAACACTGTATCCGCGCCACTGATCGCAGCGGCAACGAGCACTTTGATCACTTGATTTAAAAAAAACACATTTCAGTGACATGATGGGTTTTAACTTCATTCAGGAGATTTTGGGTAACTGCACAACTGACAGATGACTTTGAGCGCACCGCCACCGTGTGTGTGTGTGTGTGTGTAACCATAGCGACAAAACGACCAACTTTCGGACCCTGCACTTAAGCCTATAATTTTGTTTTTAAAAATGTAACTATGTATTTAAAAGTTGCGTTTATCTTTACTCTCCGCCATCGCGCCAACTAAATTCAAAATGTCTCACGCGCTATGGTGTGCTTCCTGAACATTGAACAACGGTCCGTATGAAACAATCAGATCCCTGCGCGTATAGTGCGCGTCATAGGAATTTAACGAGGCTTCGAGGCAGAGTTTTTGCCTCGAGGAATTTTTGTAATCGAGTAACTCGAGGAATCGTTTCAGCCCTAGTATAAACCTACCTCATCCAAGCCACGCAGAACAATGTTGGATGTCCACCAGTAATCTGCTGATATCACCAGCCCGACATAGAGAGACCTGACGTGACACAGAATCAGATATCTCAATTTCAGCCACGATACAGGCATATCAAAACCAAAAGCAAAATCTGACATCTAGAGATCAGAGAGCCTGATGGGTAATATAATGCCATACACTAACTTTCAAAAGTTTAAGGTTGTTAAGATGTTTTAAAAAAAGTCTCATACTCACAAGGACTGCTTTGATCAGATTAGAAATAAAGCAAAAACAGCAATACTGTGAAATATTATTACAATTTAAAATAACCGTTTGCAAAACGAATATATACTGTACAACTTTAAATGTATTCCTGTGATGTCAAAGCTGAATTTTCAGCATTATTACATTATTATTACTGAATTTTCAGCATTTGCTGCTCAAGAAACATTTCTTATTAATATCAAGGTTGAAAACAGTTGTGCTGTTTCATATTTTTGTGGAAAAGTAAATTATTTGATCAACAGAAAGTTAAAAAGTATATCATTTATTTGAAACTGAAATCTTTTGTAACATTATAAATGTCTTTATTTTGATCAATTTATTGCACTCTTGCTGAATAAGTCTTAAATTCTTTAAAAACAAATACTGACCTTTTGAATGGTAGTGCATATACAGAATTTAATAATAGCAAAGCAGATTTCGGATATTAAATAATGTTATTTTACACAAGATTATTAAAGAGCTTGACCTGCAGAAGCGACCGACTCCCTCTGCTAGTATCTTCATCTTCCTCCTCTCTCTGGGCTCTGAGACCACATATCGCACCCCGACCACGAGCGGCACCCCCGCCGAGACGCCAAACAACAGCTTCCTAAAGAGCCTGTGACTCTTTACAACTCTAGAGGAACAGAACACAATCCAAACATCTTGTTCATATAGCTACTATAACATCAAAAGTGTTTTCACACTTAAAATGAAGTCAGACCCCATAAAGCAAACGAAACCCACCTGTGTGAGGAGAAGAACTTCTGATGTTCTCGTGGACCTATGAGCCGAGGACACCTCCGTAACAGAGACATATGACGCCGACACAGCCTTAACTGAAGACGAAGTTAAACAAATTAAACACCAGTCAAACGGCAAGTTCACTCAGGCAATGTGTTACATGTTGAGAGACCAACAAACAATAATTTAGGCAAAATTTGCATTTTGTATGTCTCTATGGACACAGAATATTAGATTTTGAAGGAATTGTGGAAAGAAAATTTCAATTTTACTACTGCTAGCATGTCAAAATACCTCAGAGATGATCTGTGAGGTGTGTTTTCATACAAATCAAGTCACCTTTGTTGCTATGGCGCCTATACCATACAGATTGTTTCAAAGCAGCTTCACAGTAATAAACAGGAAAATAATGATCAATGATGCAAACTTTATCATCAAATATGGGGCCAGTTCAAATTCAGCTGTAAAGCAGCTCTACAGAAGACAATAGCGTCGTTATTCAGCTAAATTCAGTTCAATGTAGAATCAGATTCAGTTTGTACACCGCAACACAAGAGTTTTCCCATCAAGGCCGTGCGGGAAATGTGAAAGCAGGGGGAATGTTTATAGAAGCAGGGAACAAAATGTTTTTACTCAGACGGGTTGATTTGTGGACAGGTCAGGGATGTGCTCCAGCTTAAAGGTCTCTATAGAGTATGATAAACAACAGCCTATCAACAGCCCATCAATAGCCCCCCGTTCTCTTACACACAACTGCACAAGTCGGCAAAATCTCTGTGAGCCAATGTTCCAAACAGAGAGCTTCTGTCCAAGAAAGAGAAATCAATCCCTTTCCAAAAATGTTCTAGGTAACAACAGATCCAGCCTAAATACTATAGTAACCCTGACAAAAGTACCATGACAGTGCCATGGTACCAGATGGTAGCTAAGTACATGAATGAAATCACATTTTCAGGATTGATAGACAAATTACACTATTCATGTACCCTGGTAATGACATGCGTGCCACAACAAAGTACTTAAAAAACACCATGGTACTACTGTGTTGCATATCAAAAATATGTGGGATTGTTATGGCACAATGTAAAAGACACAATTAAATGAAACACAGTAGTACCATGGTACTTTTTTTGTTATGTGTAGCAGTTCTCAACCTTTTTTACTCATTGTCCACTACAAAATCCCATGATTTGTATAGTGTTTGTATAGTATAATAAGGATTGTAAAAACATTGGGACATTTTTTACCCAATAAAATATTTTAGAGCTTGACATAGCTAGAAAAAGATATTATTATATCTTATTTATATGTTATTTAATAATTATGTTATTTAAGAAAAAATGGCCATGGAGAATGTATTCATTTAAATGACTTTTCCAGATGTTCCCCTCTCTCTTGCTGCAACATTTCTTCTCTTTGATGTCGTGTTTGCAGAACAGCCTGACACTCACATGACATCACAGCAATAGCAAACCATAGTAAACTTGATAAACTAATGTCGCACCCTACATTTTTTCTTGTTCAAGAAGCCGTTTCACTCTGATATTTGTCACAATAGAGAAGAAAATACTATCGCAACTTCGGTTACATGCCGACTTTAAATCATTGTAAGTCATCTTGAGGCCCCCTAGTGGGCCCCAGTCCCCTGGTTGAGAAGCACTGCACTACAGACAGTGTTACCATTGTAAAACTTTGTATTAGCAAAGTCCCTTAAGTCTATGGTATTAGTCACCATTGTCACCAAAAATTGTATTCATCATAATGAAGCTACTGTACTTGTTACAATAGTAAACGGTAACAGTAGTAACTATGCTATTTATGGCTACCATGGTAATGTTTTGGTGCTGTCAGGTGCCACCACTGCAGGACAGGCATTCTTTCTTATACTTCTATTCTTATACTTGGACATAACAATTAGTCTTTAGTTTGGGATTTAATGCTTACAGTGATAAAGAACAATGCATGCTTTGACATTTCCTCTGGCTTTGACTGCTGATTCAGGATCAGACATGCACTTCTAGACTGGATAATGACATGGAATATCTTCCATTTAAATGCATCTCTATTAAATCCTGAAGTGTGAAATCGAAATACAATGACCTTTTCTGTCATAGAGAATCTATGATCATACTGATCAGGCAGCTCGAGCACATAAGCAACTCAGTGATCGATTGAACAACAGCAGAAGTGAGCGGCTAACGACGATGTTGCGCTTACCGATCTAAATGTCTCTGCCGCCATGTGTCCGGTCCGGTCGGACTGATGATGATCGCATGAGTGACTGTCCGCTCTCGCGGACACTTCCTCGCGCTTCAAGATCACGCACGCGTGTAGTTTGATTGGACAGTTGGGAAAGAGCCTGCTGTGATATCATCAGTCACGTGACAGTGGTCTGACGCGACATCGTGCTCCCCCTCATAACAAATTGTTTTTTGAAAAAACTTAAGCATTCAAATTCAATAAACAACTAAATAATACAAAATATTAACATACAGAAAAAAATGCTAAATAAAAAAAATGTTTACGTGAAGTGCTGTGTATGCCGTTAATTTAAGGGACAGCACACAGAATTACAAAAAAATAATAAAACCTACATACGCACATCATATACGTAAACTAAATTTAAACTAAGTTTAAATAAAAAAGAGTAACTGTTAAGTTAAATTAATCTGCAAAGATGACTCTACTGCATTTTCTTTACTTTGGAGTAATTCTCTCCAGTGTTTCAGAATATTGATAATATTTAGATTTAGAACCTAGAACCGTGCAAAATGGCAACACTTGTATTGATTAAAAGTACACACTGAAGACACCGCTTTGGATAGAAAGGTCTGCCAAATGCATACATGAAAAGATATAACAGATGCATTCCTCTTCGATCATATTTTGAATAAATTATTTAGTGATGATGTAAATCCAGCTTTGAAATTCAACCAAAGTAAAAACCAAAGTGAAAATACACCCCAAACCAAAATGTTTAGACGTTGCGATGACGCGCTGCTTAATCCCTTGACAGATGGTATGATCATGATATTTCATCAGATTACATCACAAAGCAGGGGTTTGCCTGTCTCAAAAGGGGGAGGGGATACATAAATACAGTTTGGTACAAATGCTTAAATCAGATTTACTTTGAACCACCAGTTTGATATGACTGTACCTATTTAATGCATTATTTAATAAATTGATAGTTTATCTTTATATATAATACTATTATACGTACATAATTGTTATTAGTATATTTATTATATCATACAGATTATACTCTTATATGAATGTAGTTTTAGATGAAGAGTGATAAAGTCTCCCGGAAGTGGAAGAAATCTCGCTCGTGCGACAACCTTGTGTTTCCTGTTTACGGGCGGGAAGAGTGAACCTGCGTTTCAGCCTGTCCTGCATTACAGCTCGTTTTCATCGCTTTATCGTCCTGCACGTCTCTGGATTATTTTAGAGATTTTTACTCCTTTTATTAATAGTCATTACGCGCTCGCTGCGGTCCGCCGCGTGTGTGTGGCTGAAGTGTGAAGCTGTGATGGAGGAGTCTGTAGACTCCGGCGGTGCGGCACCAGAGGGCCCCACGGTGCAGGTGACGGAGATCCGCTACCCCGCTGGAGCGCGTCCCCTGCGGCTGCTCGAGTGGAAGGTGAAACCCGGAGCTCTGGTGAACGTTGACTCTGTCATCGCGGTTTGTGCGCCTATACCCGCCGAAAGCGAGTCGAGAGCGCCCGAGAGGAAGCTGAAGTCGGACCGCGCAGGAGTTGTGCGGGAACTGTGCTGTCAACTCGGGCAGGTCATCGCGCCCGGGTAAGTCGCGCTCTCATGGCTCTATTGGTCATCACACACCACGATTTAACAGTTGACATATTGTTTTACGTTTATATTTGCTGCCTTTGCTCATTAGCTGAGCGTGCTCGCGCTAAGCTAAGTGGCACGCGCACTGGCGCTCACGCTGGGCTCGTGACAGCAGCAGCTAAACTTCCACGCGTCCAGTATAAACACGTTTAATGACATGTAAAGGTGTTGGAAGTGACTGTTTTAATATCATCAACAACTTGTTCGTATTATCTGACATATACCACTGTAGAGTGTTCTTGAGAGATAGATAAGCTCTGATTGCCCTATGCTCTGAAAACAGCAAAACAAGAGTTGGGGGAGCGGCCCGCCCTTTTTAGCCAATCAGAAACGTTCTCTGCCAGTCAATCATCTTGTGCGTCGTTCTTTGCGGCCCTCGGATTGGCTGACATGACTCTAGAGGGCGGGGCTTTGGAAGAGGGTGTGTCGTTGAACGCATGCATGCAGGAGGAATAATTCAGCCAAGTCTAGTAGTGGAAGAGAAACGTAAAATTAACTTTCCACACGATACCGTAATGTTTACATGTCCAGCAGCAGGTTTGTTGCAGAAATTTTTAAGTTGTGGGAGTAAAGACACCTTATATTAAAATTAGTTTTGTTAATATTAGTTCATCATGTCTATTAGATTCAAATGGTGTCTTGAGTGTTTTTTTCTTCTTCTTTTTCTTTTTAAGGTAAGTATTAATACTAAAAGTATTGCTGAGTGAAATACAAAACATGCCTCAGTAAACACAAAACTTAATACAATTACAGCAAATCCTGATAACAGCAAAACACAACGACTTTTTAAGTAAATACATAAATAAATAAAGATAAAGAACAGAAAAATCTTACACAAGGGGGTTAATCATCAAAATTAGCCCAACACTGCTAAATGATTACACAGCTTACGGTATTTTTTGTTATGCGTAAGTTTTAAGGATTTTGAAGGCGATCACCAGTTCCTTCTGGAAATGTGCAAGAAAGGGGATTTTAAAAAAACTACTGCATTTTATGTATAAATTAGTTGACCAAAACCACAATGTTATTAACCAAAAATTCAACATCACAGTTTAACGATTGCCTTCTCCAATAGCCTACTGCCTATGACCGACTAGCAGTTAGGTGATGGTTCATGGGTGTGATGTAAATTATGCCTATTATTGATTTTTTTATATATATATATATTTTTTAAATGTAACGAGTCCTTCGATCCAGCTTATTTAATGACAATTAATGTCGTTTTTGATTGCTTTTTTGCCGTCTTTAACAGTAGAGGGTGCTGCGATCATTAGACATTGGTCAAATGTTTTTTTGTTTGTTTTTTTACTGAAAATTAGCTTATTTATAAAAACAACAGTTTGCACTGGAATTTGAAGAGAAGCTTTTCACACATATTCCCAGTCCATTGAGTGGAATCTCACCATAATGATGCGTATAGACAATCATTGTTAAAAAGCATAATCTATTTGTATAAAGTGCATTTATTGTACCTGTATTGTTTATTTCTACACATTTTTGTCTTTTTGGCAGGGGTGTGATAGCAAAAGTGGAAGAATGCAGTCATCCCATTGTAATGAAGGGCTTGTGTGCAGAATGTGGCCAGGACTTAACTCAGTGAGTCTACATCTTGTTTTTGCACTGTTAATCTCCAGTACAGAATTGTTTCTCTCCTCTTACCTTAAAAAAGTGAAATGACGTCTTGTCAGGTGACCTTCAGAAGAAGCTATTATTGTCTTTTCCTGTTTTTATCTAGTCTCGGCTCTCAGAGATATTTCTGGTAGTGTGCTTGAGTAACTAGATGGTCCTGAAGATGCACTTCCTTTTTTTTTCTGCCTTCCAGACTACAGAGCAAGAACGGAAAGCAGCAGGTGCCCATCTCTACAGCGACCGTCTCCATGGTGCACAGTGTTCCCGAGCTGATGGTCAGCTCAGAGGTGAGTGAGTTTAGCCACTTGTGAGGATGGAGATTCTGAAAGGTGTGTATTAGAGTGCAGATAGATGGTAGATTGTAGAAGTATTTTTTCCATAAATTTTTTTCATAGGGATTTTTAAAAAGTCTTCGTTATGAACCAAATCAAGCAGCTGTGAGGTGAATTACATTACAATTTTTATTTGAAGTAAAAACGTATATGAAAATCAGAAAAAGACAAAGTTACAACTCTGTTTACTTAAACGAATGGTTCAATTTAAATGGAAAATTCTGTCATCATTTGCTCAACCTCAAGTTGTTTCAAACCGGTATGAATTTCTTTCTTCTGCTGAATACAAAATAAGATATTTTGAAGAATGTAGGTAACCAGACAGTTAATGGACACCATTGATTTTTTCCTACTATGGAAGTCAATGGGGTCAATCAACTGTCTGGTTACCGACATTCTTCAAAATATCTTCCTAAAATAATTGTTTTAATTTGAATGGGTCACAGACACCCATCTATTCTAATTTAATTTGATTTTAATTTGACATTCTAATCTTAACGGTTAATGACCGACTGATGAGCTTCGGTTATCAGTCAGAAAAATTATCTAAATGAACAAAATGCTCTCATTACAATTCTCCACCAGATTTCTATGCTGCACGCAAGGTCACGCTTACTCAAAAACTTGCATAGTGCTACACAAGCTGAGACCTTATGTGAGATTTGATCGTAGCGATTGCTCACGTCCATATTGATAAATGCTACGTTTTGTGTGGAAACGACCATACGCCCAAATATCCTCCCAGTCGTTTTGTAAATGAGGGCCAATATACTTGACGTTTATTGCAAAATTTGCATATATATACACCAATATTTAAGTATTTTGAGAACGTAGGGAGGTCGACTCGATTGAATCATTCATGTGAATGGGCTGTGAATGCCATGATTCTGTTTGGTGGAATTTTCTGTACAGCATCATGGGTAATGTACTTTTTCACCAGAAATTCTTTTGTCAAACATAATTATTTTAAAATAAGTTGAAATGATGCAGGCTGATGGCTTCAACAAAAGCATATACCATTGATTAACAACGTCTCATCTCACAATAGGGCTGTTTTTAAATGTTTATTGAAAATATCTAAAAGTTATCATAAAAAAAAAAATTCCAATGGAGAAAATGAATGGATATTTCAGTCGATTCCTTCCAGAACCTGACCGTTGCTCTCTATTCATTATAGTTAAAACACCCCTCATCTACCATTGGTCAGTCAAAAAGGTAGTTTCGCCCAAAACTCACACCATTGGTTGAGCCAGTGCTGCTGTGTTGGACTGGACAGGAAACTCGAACAAACAGGGCAATATTTTGAGCTTTTTAAAAATTACACACTTCAGCTTTTAAGTAGAGCTGCACGATTAATCGTTAAAAGATTACGATCTCGATTCAAACACCCACACGATCATATTCCTAAACGGTTCGGCTGTGTCTGTTAAACCTTTGACGAGTACGATCACTGCTAACATTCAAATCTGTTGGGACTCCCACTGAGTGTCCACAGAATTATTTCTGTATTACAATAATTCATATTATTACAGAAATACTAGGATAAAAGTCTATAGACAACTTTATAGACAACAAAACACTGATGTCGGCGGTAGCGATCAAAATCGAGTAAATCACCTTTTGAAAGTAACTTGATGCATCAAATAAAACATTTATCAATTACATCATTACACCAGTAGGTGGCGACAAGAGACTTCAAATTTTATTTGTCATTGAATGATTAATTTAAGAGATTTGTTTAAAAATGCTGATTCATCCAGTAGTTAAACAGGTGAAGTCTTTACGAGTGAATTATTTAATCAAAATTCATTGAAACCGATTTTACAGTCGGTAAACAATTTTTTAATAGACTTCAGCAATAAACATTTAGTCAGAACCTGTATTAAATTACATGCGTTGTCTATTCAGAATCGTGGGAGAATCGTGATTTCTATTTAAAAAAAAAAAAAAAATCTCAATTTATCCAGAAATGTGCAGCTTTACTTTTAAGTATGAAAAGTGAAAGCATTATGATCCAACACATTTTTTTCTCAAGTTCATGTTTGAGTGTTGCTGTATTTTAGGCAATGACGTGTGCATCTAAATACAGAAAGCTGGGTGTTGTAATAATGGTTTGTGAGGTCAAATCCATTTCAATGGGGCATAAAACGGTTTGTGAACGGAACCTTTACTTCAGTGTCCGGTGTACATACTCTGTCTCTTTTTGGCCTTGTGTGTCTGTGAGCAGCAAGCAGAGCAGCTTGGCCGAGAGGACCAGCAAAGACTTCACAGGAACAGGAAGTTAGTGCTGATGGTGGATCTGGACCAAACACTGATCCACACCACTGAACAGCACTGTCAGCGTATGTCCAACAAGGTAACAGTAAAAGATCACATTAAACTAGCATTCAAATTTTGGAGAAAAAAAAAGTTGTGAAATATTGCAATTTAAAATAACTATTTTTTATTTGAATATATTTTCAAATGTAATTGATTCCTGTGGATAAGTCTTCAGTGTCATGTGATCCTTCAGAAATGCTGATTTGGTGCTCAAGAACATTTCTTATTATGTGCTGTTTTTGTGGAAACCATGCTTTTAATGTTTCATTCAACCATGAATACTTTTTTTTATTTTTTTTATTCAGCAAAAATAACTATTTATTTGAACTATAAATCTTTTATAATATTATAAATATAATTACTGTCCCTTTTGATCAATTGAAATAAATCTTGCTGATTGTAAACTTTTAAAAACTTTTAAAAACTTTGTGAAATCATGAATGATAAATACTCAGTATTTTATTTTTCAAGGATCATGATTTATTCTGAGTGTCATTGATTGTTCATCCATTGATTTATTTTGTGCTCTTATGCCATTTTTAAGGCATTAGTTTAATCCGTCATTGATGTGCTACTGTATATAACATATATAACATATAAATATAATAATGTAATAATATGTTACATACATATAATAATATAATATGTAACATATATAACATATATAACTGTATATAACAGTTATATAACATGCATCATAACGATGGCTTCAACAGATTTATCCACAGTACCTTCGTTTTGTTTGAGTTTAACACGAACAACAGCAATAAAAGAAAATATAGACAGCCGTATGGTTTTCTTTAGACTTTTTAGTGATCCAATTTGCATGTTTCTGTGAACTCAAGTGATTGTGCTTGTAACTAGAAGCGTTGCTATGAAGAGCTTAAATGCATCCGAGCATTGATTGATTTCTTTTAAATGACTGCATCATGCTCCTTTTCTTTGCTGTCTTCCATTGTCGATTCATTCTTCTCGTAGGAGTTATTCTTTCATTCTGCCGGCGTGCATTCACTCAGTAGATCAGCTCAAACAAAAATCTATTTCAGAACTTTATACCCAACAATTACTAGACCATTAACTGAGCTATCAAATGCTCAAATGGTTTCCTCAAAGAACGCATTATGTCTGCTTTCAGAAAAATTGTCAGCGTGCTGCTTTTAAAGCGTCCAGAACATTTCTTTTTAAATGAATGCTCCTAAAAGCCCCTGCTACAGCTGGACAGGATTGAAATGCAGCAGAATATTCATACAATCTTGCTTTTCACTCTAAAGCAGATGCAATGCTGTTCTTTCATCAAAGAATCCTGAAAAAAAAAAAGCATGGTTTCCAAAAAAATATTAAGCAGCACAACTGTTTTCAACACTGATAATTATAAGAAACGTTTCTTGAGCAGCAAATTAGAATGGTTTCTGAATGATCATGTGACACTGAAGACTGCTTAAAATTCAGCTTTTCCATCACAGGAATAAATTATATTTTAAAATATGTTTCATAGTATTTCTGATATTACTGTATTTTTGACCAAATAAACGCAGCTTTGGTGAGCAAAAGAGACTTCTTTCAGAAACACAAAATAAAAAAATCCTACAGACCCCAAACTTTTGAACGGTTGTATATATTGTATAATTTTCCTTTCTCTAAATGCTTTGCATTGTTTTGTTTTTTCCAGGGAATCTTTCATTTCCAGCTAGGACGAGGGGAGCCTATGCTTCATACACGACTGCGGCCTCACTGCAAAGACTTTCTAGAAAAGATCGCCAAACTCTATGAGCTGCACGTCTTCACCTTTGGCAGCCGTTTATACGCTCACACCATTGCAGGTACATTACTATGATGTGACGGACGCTGTACGGCTCAGTGCAAAGAAACCCCTAACCCTAAGTATTAAACTTGGATGTGGAACTTGTCCTGCTCCATTTGTGCTACAAACATGATGCTTCAATTCATGCGGCTTGTTAAGAAGCGATCTTTGTGATCTGTCTATGCGATCAGACTTTTGGATTTTGAATGGTAAACATGCAAAACAGTCTTATAACTCATAGTGTAGAGAGATTGAATTGTCTACGACAGCAGGATTGAATTTGCTATGACACCAGGTGGCAGCATTTGTTCATATTCTCAGTATTTTGAGTTTGAGGATAAGTACATTGTTTGCTGTGTTTGGATATTTAGTGCAACAAATTGACAACAAACACGGAAAAAGTGTCATCTGCAAGCATTCAGTGTCCCGTTAACTGCGTTGGATAAAAGCATCTGCTTAATGACCAATAAACAAAATCTGTTTACTGATGTTCCATTGTATAGGCATCTATAATATAACCTATTCGCTATAATGGCAATCGTTATGTGTGACACATTCATTTTTTAGATTTTACTATGGGACGTGTAGTTGGTATACTTGGAGAGTGTACAGTCTGGTTTTAGTTCAGGTCCGATTTTGCAGGATTTATTTGGCATAGTAGATCCCCTCAGGTTTCTCTTTTGCAGGTGTATGTACCAGCTTTTGAACGAGACCTAAAGAGGTCTCATATTTTAACAAGTTTTTGGCATCTTGGCATCAGTACTTCCCATAAACCCAGATTCTGTAGTCTGGTTGTGGACACAACATCAGTAGATAAAACAGAATAAAGGAAATGGCTCAACTTTTCTGATTTAAAGTCTTGATTTACGTAGGAAGCGCACACAGGAGATTGAAAGCTTATCAGCGCTGCACCTTTGAAAACATAAAAGCATTGATTCGTTTTATTTTTCCTGTTTTTCCTTTTATTACAGCTGTAAATAGTCTCAATGCGGTCTGAGCGAAATCACCGTGTTTATAGCTCTGCTTCCAGCTCTAATTTACACTTTATCCTTTCCTCTCTCTTTCTCTCACTCATACCACGTTTTCTCTTTTTGAAAAAAAGGTTTTTTAGACCCTGAAAAGAAACTCTTCTCTCATCGGATCATGTCTAGAGATGAATGCATCGACCCCTACTCTAAGACTGGCAACCTCAGGTGAGACATGTTTCACTCATTTCAGTCTTACACTTCTGGAGTAGTTTAGCTTCCATTGTCTTTCTTGATATGAAGCATCATATCCAACTCATTTACACTACCGTTCAAAAGTTTGTCTTTGAAAGAAATTCACTTTTAGTTACACATTATTTTAAGGTGATGTAGTTACGTTGTACTTACTCAAATAAGTACCGAGTAATATTAACTAACTACAGTGTGTTAATAGTTGCTCACTATTGAGGTACGGTTAGGGTTTGGTTTAGGGTTAGTTACTTGTAATTATGCATAATTTACTGTTATTACTATACTAAGTACATGTATTAAGTTAACATGTAACTCTACATCACCTCAAAATAAAGTGTTACCAAACTTATTCAGCAAGGAGGCATTCAACTGTTCAACAATGACAGTAAAGACATTTATAATGTTACAAAAGATCAATAAATGTTTCTTGAGCAGCAAATCAGCATATTAGAATGATTTCTGAAGGATCATGTGTCACTGAAGACTGGAGTAATGATGCTGTAAATTCAGCTTTGTCATCACAGGAATAAATGACATTTTAAAGCATATTCAAATAGAAAACAGTTTAAAAATGGAATACTATTTCACAGTATTACTGTTTTCACTATCAAATAAATGTTGCCTTTGAGCATAAGAGACTTTCAAAAGCATTAAAATATCGGAAACACATTATTTTAGTGTCCTTTTTACATAATGTTACATGTAGTTACTATATCAATAACTATGAATTTTGCATAACTACATGCAACTAACACTAAACCAAACTCTAATCCTAACCCGAACCCTATAGTAAGCACATGTAATTAAGTAATACTACTCAGTACTTAAATGTATAATTACACTGTAACAAGGACACCTTAAAATAAAGTGTAACCTAAATATCTTACAGACCCCAAACCTTTGAAAGATAGTGTAAGTTCCGCAATGTGATATTTTTTTAGGACGGGATTTGATTTTAGTGTTTTATTTGGGCTGTGATGTTATTAGTGGGGTTTGCTCAAGGCAAGGGAAGTTCGTTCTTTCTTTCTTTCTTTCTTAAATTATAAAAGCCAAGCATCCAAAGAAGTTTTCTTGTTAAATAAAAAGCTTAGTCAACCTCATGTGAAAATGCTGCCAGTTATTTTCTTGACTCCAGCAGTGTGAACAAAGGTTCTCTGCACGAATGCACGTTCACAGAAGAGAACAGCTGACTCAACTTAAGACTGCTTTCAAGCGCCAATATAAGGTGCATTCTTGCAGACCCCC
This sequence comes from Leuciscus leuciscus, assembly GCF_965113295.1. NCBI lineage: Eukaryota > Metazoa > Chordata > Actinopteri > Cypriniformes > Leuciscidae > Leuciscus > Leuciscus leuciscus. The sequence goes on along the minus strand of NC_138736.1, from coordinate 16,008,808 downwards.
CCCCCCCCACATTATATTCATTCGGCACTGCGTGATAGATCAAGAATACGGAGAACATTGAACACGTTTAGGACTACCTCAATGCAGTCATTTATGCAACATGATCTTCTTTATGTCGATTTCAGAGGAATTATATATTTTTTGAACCTGGCATTTTTAGGTGTATTTTTTCCCTTCTTTCTGAAAATATATCCCATCTCTCATGTACATCCTTCATGTTATTTCCTTTGAGGTGAAACACTCCGTAAACCTTGGAAGCTGAATGTTGAACATTTTAATCATACTAAAATGTATAATATTATATCATAGAATTAAAGCATGAATTTTCCTGCTTTGATGACAAAAACATCTGAAGGCTTCCAGGCACAGTCTGTTTTTTTCTTGTTTTATGCATTAACTACACTGAAGGAAATCCAGTTCACTTTCCTCATGACAGACTCTTAATATGTGTGGGCTTCATATGGAGCTCTTATACTGACCTTGAAGGAAGAACAGTCTTACAGAGCTGCCAGTGTCATACAAAAACTTCAACTGAACACAGATTACTTTCTTTAGGTCGATAAACCTACAGAAGCCGAGTCTCTGCAGCCCATTGCTTCTATTAGTGTGAATGGCGTTGTTTGCCATTTCAAAACTCAAGCTGTTAGAAAGATGTTCAGGGGCTGTTTAGATGTACCAGACATTTACAGATAAATCTATACTCATTACGGTGCATACCCAGTGGCCCCAAACGTGTTTGGATGCTCAAGATACTTCAAGATGTCTGAATAACAAATTATCAAGGTATTTATTTGAAGGGGAGACTGCACAAAAATAATTTTCCAGTGCATTGGGACGTTGTGGTTGTCAAATGTTATTTAAAATTAGTGACCCTGGATCACAAAATCAGTCACAAGTCACATGGGTATTTTTGTGGCAATAGCCAACAATACATTGTATGGGTCAAAATTATCGATTTTTCTTGTATGCCAAAAAGTCATTAGGATATTAACTAAAGATCATGTTCCATGAAGGTATTTTGCACATTTCCTACCGTAAATATATAAAACATTTATTTTTGTGAGTGAATGGACATATAATAATAAATGGACAACTTTAAAGGCGATTTTCTCAATGTTTTAGATTTTTTTTGCACCCTCAGATTTTCAAATAGTTGTTTCTCGGCCAAATAGTGTCCTATCCTAACAAACCATACATCAATGCATTCAGCTTCCAGATGATGTATAAATCTCAATTTAAAAAAATTGACCCATGTGACTGGTTTTGTGGTCCAGGGTCACATTAGTTAAAGGGTTAGTTCACCCAAAAATGAAAATTCTGTCAGTAATTACTCACCCTCATGTTGTTCCAACCCTGTAAGGCTTTCGTTCATCTTCGGAACACAAATTAAGATATTTTTGATTAAATCTGAGAGCTATCTCACTCCTCCATAGGCTTCTAAGGGACTGAAACTTGCTGGCCCAGAAAAGTTATTAAAGAGATCGTTAATATAGTCCAAGTGACTACAGTGGCTCAATCTTAAGTTTATAAAGCGACGAGAATACTTTTTGTGCGCAAAAAGTCACTTGGACTATATTAACGATCTCTTTAATAACTTTTCTGGGCCAGCAAGTTTCAGTCACTTAGAAGCCTATGGAGGAGTGAGATAGCTCTCAGATTTAATCAAAAATATCTTAATTTGTGTTCCGAAGATGAACGAAGGTCTTACGGGGTTGGAACAACATGAGGGTGAGTAATTACTGACAGAATTTTCATTTTTGGGTGAACTAACCCTTTAATGTCATTCTCTACACCTGTGGTTACTCTGCTAGGACACCTGTGTAAACTTGAGAAGAACTGAATTCATATATCCACTAGAAATCACCTTGAGACCAGTTAATTATCCAAACAGTTTTTGGACACCCTATTTTTGGTATTATGTAAATGTTACAAAATACTCATTGACATTTTGGTCTTGGCAGGCTGGCACTATCTGGGTTCTGTTCATTTAGTCATAACCGACCACCAGCTGCTAAATATGAGCATATACAAATGTCAGTATAAAAACTGGTGTGCCTTTTGTAGAAATTTGTTCCCCTGTGGAGACTCCATGGTGTGCATCATAGACGATAGAGAGGATGTGTGGAAGTTCGCCCCCAACCTCATCACAGTGAAGAAATATATCTACTTCCAGGGAACCGGTGACATCAACGCCCCACCGGGCTCACGAGAGGCCCAGATGGCCAAAAAAGGTAATGTTCATATTCCCAGTGACTCTATTTAACGTTATAGCTCGGCAAACTGCAAATTAGCCTAAGCGACCTGCCCTAATGTCTTGTCTATATAGGCTACCTTCTAAGACCGTATCCTAACCTAAAGTGACTTGTGAAAAGAGCAACTCTGCACGGCACACAAATAGTGCTGCTCATATGAAATGCACAAGAGACTCGACATGCAATTTATTCCAGTAGAGTTTGATGTTGATTGGCATTCTATTAAAGGATTAGTTCACCCAAAAAAGAAAATTCTGTTATTAATTACTCACCCTCATTTAGTTTCAAACCCGTAAGTCTGTCGTTCATCATCGGAACAAATGATCTTTTTGATGAAATCTGAGAGCTTTCTTTCCCTTTTGATTTCAACGAAAAGATTTTCTCTTCTTCTGGTTCTATTGTATATATCTATGCTTATACAGTAATTTGTTTATTATTTTCTATGCAGAATCACTTCCATAAAAAATCATGCCAATCAATCCAGAATAAATAAATATAATTTTTATTTTTTTTAACAAATAGAGCTATTCAAGTCATCTGGTGAATTTTTCTTTTCATATTGCAAAATATATCTCAGAAAAAAAAGTTTCTCCAATATGGTGCAGCCCTAGAGCGAATGTTTGAAAGAACTAATTGTTATATTGATGATAACCAAGCATTACTTCTATTACCACGCTGTAGGTAGCCAGGCTGGGCGACCTGCAGAGAACTTGGAATCATCAGGACAGGAGGAACAGAGAAACGGCCTCAGGAAATCCAGCAAAGACAGAAAAACTGGGCATGAGGAGTTGTCCTCTGCCACCACCACTCAGGGAGCTTCAGCCAATGAGAGGACTCAACCCACAGGGGAGAGTGAGAGCAGAGATGACAAGTGTAATTTGAAAACGGAGGGCGAGGGCAGCTCAGGTGTGACATCTACCTCAGTTGAGACTGACATCCCAAACGCTGCCCCTGACGCCACTGCCAATGATCTGGATTTTGACCTTTCGAGCGACAGCGAAAGCGAGGGTAAAATGGGATTATCTGACAGTGACGGCGAAGGACAGCCAGTGGACGCTGGGAAAACCAAACAAACAAAAACAGAGGAGTGTAAAAGTAAAGAGGATGATGGGAATGGGGTCAAACCGAGGACAGAGGGGGATGACGTCCCAGAAACAGATCCCGAGGGTCTCAGTGATTTAGGCAACGGCTGTTCCGACAAGAAGGAAGTTGAAACAGAGTCTCAAAACAGTGAGCAGTCAGGTGTCACTATGGGTGAGGAGTCTTTAGATCATAGTATGGAGGATGAGGATGATGAGGAAGAGGAAGACATTGACCAGGACGACCACCTCATTTACTTGGAGGAGGTTTTGGTGCGAATCCACAGCGAGTATTACTCGCGCTATGAGGCCTTCCTTAGGAAAGAAAGTTCAGAGACTCCGGACATTCGAAAAATCGTTCCGGAACTGAAAGGCCGCTCGCTGGAGGGCACTACGATCATTTTCAGCGGCCTGTATCCCACCAACTACCCAATGGAGCGCACGAGAGAGTGGTATCACGCCAAGGCACTGGGTGCCAAGCTTGGCAAGACATTGGTGCTCAATGCCAAAGACCCTAACCGCACCACCCACCTTATTGCTGCACGTGCAGGTGAGTCACTGTTAGATTCATTCATTTGTAGGTAGACCATCTGAAGTCTATCTAATGCTATCAGTCACAATGAGTGGAAGCTGAAGATATATTATTAACATGTTACAACATGACTAGTCAGCAGTGCTGGGTAGTAACTGATTACATGTAATCTGGATTACATAATCAGATTCTAAAAATTAAGTGCTTATAATTACAGTGCGTGCAGAATTATTAAGCATGTTGATTTTTTTTCCAATTCCAAACTACATTCATCTTAATAACTACTTTTCATTTTGTATTTAATCATTAATAATTATAAGTGATATATACTTGTTCATGAAGGCTGGACATATATTAAACGCCTTATATTCGGGTGTGCAGAATTATTAGGCACGTTTTCTTTTACAGATAAAATAAGCCAAAAAAGAGATTTAACTAACACTGAAAAGTCAAAAATTGTGAAATGCCCATGAGAAGAATGCAATACTAGAAATTGCAGTTAAGGCATGACCATTGGACAGTGAAATGCTCATTAGATTACGTTTTAAAATACTTTAAAATAATCAGACTTCTGTTACTTTTTTATTGATTACATGTTATTCTCACAGTGGCAGTAAATGATTCATCATTTATTGATTCTCCATACTACTATTTATTTATTTATTATCTTTTCCATTTTCCTTTCTAAACAAGCCTACTACTTGTATTGGTTCAGAAGGTCACATTAAAATGTACAAATTCACGTCATTTCATATTTACATGCAATGCAGGTGTTCACCAACTTTTTTTTGTCAGCTGAACCTCTTTGACCTAATATATTTACACAAAGTACCCACTGAGATTTTAAGTTAACAAGTTAGGTCATTAATAAAATTAATTAAATAATAAAATTAAGTTCACGGTCCACTGATGTTGGTTAATGACATGCAGGTAAACATAAAATATTTGTTTTATTTTGATAGTTCTTTATTTTTATTTTTATGCTTTCTTGCAGTTACATCATGAACCCCTTTGTGGGAAACCCTAACGTAATGTAATATTTAATGCACTTTATGTTGTTGATAACAAAGAATGAAATAATCTTTAGCTTTGTATTTTATATCAATATAGAAAATTATCCTATTCAAATCAATGTGATAAATGAGTTGGGTCAAAAGTAATCTAAAACTATACAGAAAGTATTCAAATTATATTACCTTAAATATGTAATGGAATGGATTATGTTACTAAGTACAATTTTTGTCATGTAATTTGGTAATTAAAGGTATAGCGGAGGATGTTTTACTTCCTGGGGGGTAACCTATACTATTGGTCCTCCTAATTGTCAATCATTCTGGTGAATCAATCAAACTTTTCAAAAAGTGGAGAGGGCGGGTCTTATCTAAAATTTGGAAAGATCCTCCTCTATACCTTTAATCTACCCAGCACTGCTAGTCAGAGGGTTGTCTGAACAACTAATTGGCCTTAGGGAAGTCCTGAAGGGCTGCATGATTAATCCAAATAAAACTGAAATTGGGGTTATGGTCTAGTGCGATTATCAAATCTCAAAAGCTGTGATTTGATTAAATAAATATAAATATACGTGCTGCGTGTTTCAGAGCAAAGCGTGGTTCTATTCATTTGCACGTGTGCTGCTCATGATCCAGTGTTTTCAGTGTCTCAGCCGCTCGGTTCACAATAAATGTTGCTCCACACGAGCCTCAACTCTGCATCTGAGTTTGGGAACATGCACCGACCATCTTCCCATACTTGTAATGAGAAGCGCTTATAAACTGACTGTTGTCAACAAAATAGAAGCTCTAAGGTTTTCTGGCAAAATCAAAGATTTACTGTTTGAAAATGAACAGCCGGAAATTTCAGTTTGGTAATTTTACAGTTTGTACTGTAAAATTATTATCATTATTATTATATTCTAGTTAGTATAGGCCTACGCATATTATATGTGATATCATAAAATGTTTGGACAACTTGTGCAGCCCTTCAAACAAACAGCTAATTTTTAATCGTAATCACAATTTTTATCAGAAGAATCACAATTAGATCACAATTATTAAGTCATGCAGCCCCAATGTCCTGTATAATTAAGCTGTTCACTAGACACCGATCAGACACGTCTTACTGATAAGACATTTAATTGCAGTTTTTCAAAAGGGTTTGATCACAGTCCTCAAAAAAAGACGTTTTTGACAGGTTTGTCTGCTTACTCATATCTGTGTTATATTTAAACGCACAGTGCTCTGTGAGGTTTTGTTAATGTGATGAGCAGATCTCATAGAGGTGTTGATTGGTAATTTTTGAAGAGATATATCTGACTCGCCTGATTGGTGCATTGTGTCATAAGCAGCGGAGATGAACTTTGTCTCAACTCTGTGCTAATCAGAGAGGTCAGCACAAATGATTGGCATAGTGAAATGATTAGCGCTTTGTTTGTTTCTCTCTAATTGCTCATTATCTGTAGAGAAAAAAAGTTGTCAGTTCTCACCTTTCTCACCTGAATCTGATGTTTATAGAAGGACAGGATTTGAATGACAGTTCCTGTAAAGTCCTTTATCAGTCCAGGTGTACCACAGCACCATTAGAGAGATCGCTGTTACTATGATGCCCTCTTTTGTCAAGTCATGGCTGACTGCAGAGTGCAGAGGCTCCTTTTCTTTTCCAGACAAAACATTTCCAACAGTAACACAATGGCTTTCTTTTATATGCACGCCACCTTTTTAATTTTGTGTGTCCGTGAGGATGTTCGAATGAGACATTGACAATCATGTAGGGGTGTAGCCTAACAATATATTGTGTCAAAATATATCGCAATACAAAAATTGTGGATAGTTCACCCAAAATGAAAATTACTGTGAGAAAAAATTTAAGTTTGCAGAGTTTTAATGTCAGTACTACATTAAACTACTACATTATAGCCTAATGTTGAATATAATTTATAATAATGCAATGGGGGAGTGTTTGTGGGTCCTTATAATGCCAAATGTCTTATGTTACCAGTAAAAAGTGGCCTATATTATTTTTAATATATCTCTGTCAGTGACAGAGTGCAAGCATATTTGTCTAAAATAATTCTGTATTTTTAGCTTCAGAATCATGAATATTTGTATTCTGGTGTCACTATTGTCCTGTGCATTGGGTTACCAGCACCAAGTCCAAGCTTATTCATTTCCACCCCAGTGTAACACCAAATTTAGCGTTTTAATCAACAGTACATTTTTTTGTTAACCTACTAAATGTCTTGGAGTATCAAAATAATATTGTATCGTGAGTTCAGTATCGTGATATGTATCGAATCGTGACATGAGGGTATCGTTACACCCCTACAATCATGACTATACAGTCTATGTAGTTTGCACTATGATATGGATCAATGACATAATGCACAGTTTTTATTCATTTCTATTAAGTTTAAGTTTTTTTTTAAATAAGTTTTTATATTTTTGGGGGACATAAAAATCTAAATTCTTGAAAAGATATAAAATGGTTTGGAATAATCTTTAACAATTATTTGCTAAATAAATAAGTAATTATTTTTAATTATTATAATAAAAATAGATTATAATAGAAAAAATTATGCCAAATCAGGCATGCGGTGCAACCGTGCAACCAATTGGTATTTTCTTACTTAATGAAAAAAACTTTACTTTTTACTTGATAGTTAAATTAAACCACATGACATGTAGTCATTCATTTGATTAGACATTTTTATTGAAAATTAAAGTAAAAAAAAACTATATGAAACAGACTAAAAATTCCAAGGCTGTATACATGTTAAATGTTCGATTTCGAAAGATTTTTGTTCTTTGTCTTATTTGTCATTAGCACCAAAAAAAATTGCTAATGACAAAAGATGTTTCCATCCACAAATTTTTTTTTGTGAATTTTAAAGTATTGCATAAAAAACACTGGGTGGAAAGGTCAAGATGCACATAAAATATTATATTATTATTTTCGGATATTATTTTTTATTCTGTAAGAAAACGTACAGAAACTACAACAGAAACACGTCTACCAAATAAATTCCTGGATGTGCAATTACGTTTCTCGTCATACTCGTTTGTCTCATGATTGCTTTCACAAACATGACAGTGTTTTTTATTGCGTTTCATCTGCATGCTCCGAGGTGCAAGTCATTTATTATGTAGGGAAAAAGATTCACAGCCTTTCCTGGTTGCAGCAAATTTTAATTATTTTAATAACTTATGCTTTGCGCAAGTTTCCTAGGAAGTGAAGATTGTTTTCTTGAACACGTGGAATTGAAACGGTGCTTTATTTGCAAATGTTTTATGCGATATTCTTCTTCGCAACTTTGTATTTACACATTGCTATTGAATTATGCATCATGCAGATCAAGCAGTTTATGATGATTTATTATTTTAGCGTCATCCTCTTCTCTGGCAGAATAACTTCTAGATGACATAACCTGCTCTTTCACTTTAAACTGTAAATAACAGGACGGGAATTAGCCGAAGGTCGACATCAAGTCTGACGCGCAGTCTTGGAGCTTCATGAACTTTATTTATTCAAACTCAAATGAGTTTAATGTTCCTCTGTGCTCATCTTGACACTATCCACCCCCGAAAAAGCCCACACACACACACTGAGACACACACTTGGACGATCAAGTGCAAATGTAATTACTGTCGAGTGCTGTCTAATTGGTCACCATTAAGCATTAAGCAAACATTTCCACACTCCAATGTCACCACACTGCCATATTAAACTGTTACACCCCCCCCTCGCATTTGTCCGACAGCAGCCTCAGCTCTGCCAAACACAGCGACCGCAAGACAGTTTAAATGTTGAACGGCTAATGAGAGGAAGAGTGGAAGGAAATCCACAAAGCCATACGGGAGAAAAAAGAAGCGAAGAGCTGCCAAATTTTCTCTCCCTGTACTGTATTTTTTTTGACAGCTTTTTACAGATCTCAGCCTTTGATGCCAAATTATTTGTCTGGTGGCTGGATTGTGTAATTGCGTGGATGTCCTTCCCGCTTTCTAATCCCTCGCTTTTACAGACACAACTTCACACATGATCAATTCAGACAAGAGCTGCGAAACAGGACGTTCCATAATGAAAGTCAGTAGGTGGATGTGAGCAGATTTTATTCATGTCCTATTTGGACCAACATGATTAGTGGTGTTTGATAAGACAAGCATAACTTTTGCGCATGGCAACACACAATTTTGACTACAATGGTAGGAAGATATGTATGCATAGATGGAGCAGGCAGAGGTAGACTTGTGTAACTGTTCTTTACTCGTCACATGCTCAAAACACTGATTGCATTTTCAATTTAATGCATTAAAGGGATAGTTCACTTTGAAATTAATTTTTGCTATGTTTTAACTTACCTCAAGGGCATCCAAGATGTAGGTGTCTTTTTTTCCGCAGTAGTTTCAATTTTGATATTTTTAGGTCAAACAGTTCTTGTCTGTCAGTCATATAATGCAGGTCTATGGTCACTATCTCAAAGAGCATGCACAGAGTCCAAATTAAAACAATCCCCCGTCGTCCAAATTAAACAATTCCCCATCGTAAGTACACATTGATGGCCTAAGACACGAAACGAGCGGTTTGTGTGAGAAAACGAACAGTATTTATATCGTTTTTACCTCTTGAACACAGCCTTGTCCAAATTATCTGATCTGACGTGTACGCAGACTGGTGCATAGATATATACACTAAATGTCGCCTTGTCTACGGCAGTTCATTGGAACGAATGTCTTTAAAGCGACATCTAGTGTATATATCTATGCACCAGTCTGCGTACACGTCAGATCAGATCATTTGGACATGGCTGTGTTCAAGAGGTAAAAACGATATAAATACTGTTCGTTTTCTCACACAAACCGCTCGTTTCGTGTCTTAGGCCATCAATGTGTACTTACGATGGGGAATTGTTTAATTTGGACGACGGGGGATTGTTTTAATTTGGACTCTGTGCATGCTCTTTGAGACAGTGACCATAGACCTGCATTATTTGATTGACAGACAAGAACGGTTTGACCTAAAAATATCAAAATTGAAACTACTGCGGAAAAAAAGACATCTACATCTTGGATGTCCTTGAGGTAAGCTAAAACATACCAAAAATGTATTTCAAAGTGAACTATCCCTTTAAATTGCATCAAAATGCAAGGAGATTGAAAACAATAAAATCGATACAAATCTCCTGTAATATAATAATACTTTATGAACCCAATCACTTCATCAAGATGTTTTTGCTGCTGGGTTTCGATAATTCAATTCCATCATAAAAGCTATTGTAGAAAGTTTTAATGCTGTTGTGTTTTCAAATGTCAAGTCTTGATTCTCTGAATGTTTTTTTTTATCGCAGATATTTTAGAAACTTTCATTAAATTATACAATACAATTCAAAAGTATTCTTAATGAGCGGCCGCATGCATGAGTTTATTCGTTTGCATAAAACACACCCAAAACATTTCCATATAAGGGCTTTCATATTTTATACAGACTCAGATTCAAATATCTGTGTATGTCTGCTGCTTTATTCAGAGAAAGCTCACAGCTGAAGCTATAACGCAGCTTTTCTTACTCTTGCACAGTATATGATGGAATATATTTAAGATGAAATTGAATTTTGTGTACGTTAGGATAGATTTTAGTACGAACGTTTTTGAATCATTTGTTCATGAATAACGTTGGTACGCAGATTTCACACCAAATTTGTGCGTTTGCATGTTTAGTGAATGAGACCCATTACGATTCTGAAATATTACTACAAGTTAAAATAAGTTTTCATTTTTAAATGTAATTTAAAATGTAATTTATTCTTGTGATGACGACGCTGAAATTACTCCAGTCTTCAGTGTAACATGATCCTTCAGAAATTATGCTGATTTGCTGCTCAAGAAACACTTATCAATGTTAAAAACAGGTTTGCTGCTTAATACATTTTTTCATTTACATTTAATCATTTAGCAGACGCTTTTATCCAAAGCGACTTACAAATGAGAACAATAGAAGCAATCAAGCAAGAGGGCAACAGTGTACAAGTGCTGTAACAAGTCTCAGTTAGTCTAGCACAGCACACACAGTACACTTTTTTTACATTTATTTTTTTATTAGAAAAACAAAGCAAATAGAATAAATAAGGTAAGTGCTAGTATTAATTGGTCAGGTGCTGACGATAAAGATGTGTTTTTGAAAATGGCTCAGTCTGTGAGAGTGATTTTGTGCCTGATTCATAATTCGTTTGATGTATTAATATATGACTGTAATATATAATAATATGGCTGTGCCAATTCAGTTACCACTGCTAGTCGCTATCTAGAGAAGCATGTTACTCATTCCACTTGTCTACTGTTGTATCGTATATACAGATCAATTCGAGAATCACATCTGTTCTCGATTCCAAAGGTTTAGTTTTTTTTTTTTAAACATGACAAATTACTACTGTATTTTTGATAGCCAGTAGCAGTGATTGGTCATTTGGTAAACTTTTTTTCTTTTCTCAACACGTTCAATTCAGTTGGTAGTTTTCTTTTGCCTGTGGCTCTGTACATTCCTCTCAGCTGATAGTGGAGTGAGAGACACTGGCAAGAAACTTGCACATTGAAAGTGTGGTTTTGTTTATCTCAGTTTATATATGTGTGTGTCTCTGTCTAGGTACAGAGAAAGTTCGTCAAGCTCAGGACTGTAAACATCTTCATGTGGTAAATCCTGATTGGTTGTGGGGCTGCTTGGAGCGCTGGGAGCGAGTAGAGGAGCAACTCTTTCCTCTCAAAGAGGACTATAACAAATCTCACAGGTATTTATCTCTTGCAGTCCTTCCCTTCGCCTCTGTCTTTCTTGCTTTTCTTTTATCCTTTGTTCAATGGGCCTTGCAGTATTAAGACTATAACAACAACATTCTGTTTTATCTGTATTTTCATTGTGTTTTGCACTCGCTGAACTGCAACACTCATACATAGAATATGAAACACTGAACTTCTCACATTTGCCAAGAAATCTTTCAGCGACTTTTGCAGTATTAAAGAAATTTAAATTATTGAGTTAAAAATGGCCCTCATTTTGTTCCGAATGCACATGAATTTCCCTCGTGGCGCACAAAAGGATGTCAATGGAAAGTGAATTGTCACCACGACTGTCAAGCGTGATTTTTCAGTCTGTTTGTTCTCATATGGCTTCAGATGACTTGAAATATAGCACACAACTGAACTATTGATATGAAATACTTTTGTTACCTTTAAAGGCCATGCACAACAATAATGATAACTATAACTATGAAGTTTTAATAATTGTTTTAATTCTATGAGAACAGAGAAGTCAACACCACAACTGTAACGATAATGACACACAGAGGAATAGTATCATTGGAATCACTTTGACCAGTTTTTGATGGACAATAAAAACATTCACATCCAATCAGGTTGATTAATTTTAAAGAGTTTGAGCATTTAAACATCTAAATGACATAAATGCAGCTCACGCTTATAATAAACAGAAAATGATTGTCCATTGATGTGGACACTAATATAGTTATTGTTATAGGTGTGAATGGGCCTTTATGGTGCTTTTTTTTTTTTATACCATGGGAGCATCTGTCCTCACTCACTTCATTGTTAACATTTTTCAAAACTTCTCCTTTCCACTTAAGATATAAAGTAACCTATCTTTTATGTAACCTATCCACTTAACCCTTTTACGTTTTTTTTTTTTTTGGTCATTTTGAATGATTTCATTTGACATTATTATTATTATTATTATTATTATTATTATTATTGTTGTTTATTAATTTGAAAAGAAAAGTTTCCATCTGAGTGGTTCATAACTTGGTGACATTTTTTGATATGCAATCTGAACAAACGAAAATGTGTAACATCTTTCCTTCAGGAGCAATAGTCCCGCCGCATTTCTAGACCTCCAGGGGTCTGTCCCGAGGCCTCTCTTCCAGGCCCCTCCTGTTCAGCACAAGTCCCTCTCACCACCGGAAATGCGGACCTATGACCACGTCACCGGCAAACTGATCCGCCGGGGTCCCCAGGCCTCCCGTCCGCCCTCTTATCTGCACTCGCATGGATCGTCCATGTCGACTGAGGGAGATATGTCCAGCCTCAGGTACTTGATGTTCTTTTTATGTTGTTGTTGTTTTTTTATATAATTTTTTTTTTTTTTTGGCAGTTCACACTGATTTTCTTCAAACCTCTGAATGTCAGATAGATATTGATGTGTAAATATAATAGTCATATTAATGAACTCATGGTTGTATCAGAATCATGCATCTATCTTATGGGTCTACTTTTGCACTTTTGGCACAGTACATAAAACTTCTTATTTTTAAAGAGCAAGGGAATATAATGAGATATGATGTTTGATTTTATACTTATTAGGCATTTGTATGAAAGGCCAATGGGAAATGTGCCTGGTCAGTGAGACCTTCCCTGATGGCCCGTATGCTGTGCTTGCCTTTTTCTTCCCCACCTCCTATTGGATTTCTCATGCAGTCTATTTCACATTAATCTCTAAACTCTAAATAAAATCTGTGAGAAATAAAGCATTGCGCCTTGGCAGCTCTGAGATTGTGAAACAGAAATTATTAGCAAATTCCATCAGCACCTTTGGTCATTGCTGTGACAAGGGAATAATAAAAACAAGCTTGTAAATGCTGATCGAAAAAGAGGAGAAAAAAACAGCACCTCCTGCGTCAGCATCTGAGAAGAGAGAAATAAATTAGAAAAGAAATGGTTCACCTTAGGAACAGTTATTATTTACTCATGAGTTGTTCCTGTATGACTTTCTGTCTGCAGTGGAGCACAAAATGAGAACTTTAAAAAATATCCTGCCCATGCTGTTCAATGAATACAAAATCATAAAAATTGGTCTATACAACTTTTATATTTGAAACTTATATTTTGATTTGTTACACACACAACGATATTTTATGACTTCAAAAGAGACTTGGAATATAATGCGTGAGTCGTATAGACCACTTATGATACTTTTTAGGATGTTTTTTCTGCTGCTAAGCTCCAGTCCCCATTAATTTAAAATTTATGGAAAAGAGTGGTGATTACATTATTAAAAACTTCTTATTTTGAGCTCAACAAATTCAGTCATGCAAGTGCAGTTCCTATCTCTTTGATTGGGGAAACATCAAATTCTCTAAAGCTGTTCACCAATCTAACCATTGCATTTCGTATTTGAAATCACCAATGAAATCAGACAACAACTGTCTCATACATTTTGTTTCAAAAGCATGACAAAAAACGTAAAATAATTTTTTCTGGCTGGAGTAGCCAATGCGCATGCACAATCATAAGTGCATGTCTCCTAACCCTGACTGTTTCTTTAGCAACTGGAGCGTCTAACGGAAGCTTCAGTGACGCGATCATTTTACCAATCAGCTATTGGCTTTTTTATTTAGAAGGCGGGATGTATTATGCCATATTGCGTGTTGCACTTTCTCCCATTCTCCAATTCATATTGCATGTAGCACTTTCTCCGCTTCTTTCCAAAAAATCTGAATTATTCTAAACTTTTGGCCAGTTGTGTCCATCGGACACCCGTAGTGCCACTCCTGCCTGTGATTTTGAAATAAACCTGGAGAAATCGATTGGCTGGTTTAGGTGTGGATTATAGCTGGATCTCAACTCTGCAGGAGAAGGATTGGGCACACTTTTCCTGATCTTGTGTTTAGACATTTGTTTACTGCTCTTAGCTTGATCACAGTCTCCTTCCATTTGTCTTGTTTCTGCTTTATCCTTGCACTTGCTGTCCATGTAGGGGGCTGCAGATTTAATAAAGCAATTCTCTGTCCTCTAGGAGCCATTTACAAGAGTTCACAGCTAAATTTGATAGTTAAACCACAGCTCTACCTGACTAACTCTCCAGACAGATACACTCTGGGCATCTGCAAGCTGAACTAATATATCATAATGAGCGCTCAACTTTACAGCTGGCCTGATATGTTGAATGAATAGCTGGACTGCACGATGCCCTGTTACGGCACGCCACATGTAGGCTGGCAGTGAGTGCTCTTGTGCTGCTGTCGAGAGGATGTCTCCAGGCAACAGGCCTTGTTGAATGATTCAAGAACAGAAAATGAGAGGACACAAGCATCAATACAAAATCATCCATGTTTGTCTTTTGTTGCTAGGTAGCAAAATAGAAAAGTACTGTATATGCCACTGAAAGATGTTTTTAGGCGAATGGGAAGACAGATGTCTAAAAACTTTGCCAATTTGTCAGAGTTTCCATGCTCATGGGAAACCTGTAAATATCAGAGAATTAAAGAATTGAGATGTGATTTCTAAGTCTTTTTAATGACGTCTTGGACTCCTTTTAAAATAAATATAATTCCCCCCCCAGCTCATCAAAATTTTCGTCAATCGATAATTTATCATGAACTATAGTACACATCCTTCACCCTTAATGTGTCCGTTTCTTACATATGACTGATTTGATCATGCTTTCTTCTATCAAAGTGTAAATCTCCCAGTTTTGTATAACTTAAACCATGCTTAAGTTCATTCCCTACTTTCAGCATTTTATTTTAAATAAAAAAATATATGAAAAAGGTAGCAGATTTCATATGGGCCTTGTCACACGGCACAACATCATACAAATGAGGTGCTGAACTACGGCAATGGGAATGATCTGATATGAATGTTCACTGTGGTTGACGGCACATTTAATATCTGACCCTGATTCAGGACCAGCTCTTTAAGAACTCCTGAGAGTTTGAAGCTCTTCAAGGATTACAAGAAATTCCGCTAGATCTATAACCAGATTTTCTTTGTGAGAGTGTCAAAGAGTGTCATAATAACATTTATGGTTTGAATTTTGTTATAAAATTAACAGAATTTGAATTATTTGACCAAAACAATAACAAATCAATAAGAAAACTCAAAGCTTATTGCGATTATTGAATGGTAGACATGTTACAAATAATATTTGGTGAAGTTTTGTTCGCACATCAAATGAAAAAAGCATAGATGAAAAGGTCGGTTCATCAAAATGAAGATTGATTAAAAATGAGAAATAGTTTTGTCAACCTAATTCACAGAGCTGACATTTACCTGTTGTAACTTATCCATGTTGTGTGTCCAGTGTTGAAACATAAGAACCTCCAAACATGATCAAAATCTATTTTCTTTCAAATGAGACCATGTGCATGAAAATGCCTTCAGGGTGTAAGGGGTTTAAAGTGACAGCCAACAGAGATCTTGTATACAACTTGAATGATCGGGATCGGTATCAGCCAATCATAATGACTAGAAATCTTTAGTCAATATCGCCTGAAAAAATCTTGATTGGAGCATCCCTATAAAATATATCCATGCACAAAAGGATACAGAGTCATCACACCTGTATCCCTGAAGCTGCTCTGTCCAGCAAAGCTCCCAGTGCAGTCTAGTGTCAGTCACAGTCTCTCTCATATCAGCAGAAGACATGGTTTGTTAAGCTCCATCGTCCCTCTGTCTCCTTTGTGATTTCAGAGATTGTTTGCTTTACAGACCAGTCTACAGCTTTCCCACCGGACCTTTTTAGATAGTTTCTACGGAAACCAACGGGCCTTCCACAGCTCTAGAATGTACAGGAAGTTAAACGTTTGATTGGAAATTTCAAAGCATAGATGTGCTGCATTAGAGGCTGTTGCTAATTACCATGATGCATCAGTGTACATTGTCTACACTGTGAACGTCAATGTCTTGAGTGAGTCTATGTCTTGCTGGTTTGTACCGTCGGTGTGTTTTGTCAGTAGGTTGGCTAGTGATTATTTCTGATGGGCTGACATGTTGACCTTTCCAAGACTGCTGTTGAGATATACAGGTCAGCATGTGGTATCTAGGTCTACTGTTACTATGTTTTGAAATGGGTTTTACATATGATGTTATACATGAGATATGAATAGGCATGCCTATTGATGAACCAAGGTCTATGCAAATATAATTTAATATATTTAATTTCAAAACATTTCAGAGTAATATTTGTTTTATTAGAAAATGTATACGTAGGTTTCAAAAATGTTGTACTGTTTTGAGCAGTAATGAGATAAAAGGTTAGATTTTAATTAAATACATTGATTTCAATAGTTAAAACGGGTAATTCTCATATTATTATTATTATTATTATTATATAATATGTTCATATTAATTTCATATAATGATATATTCAGCAAAGCAAAAGCATGCACATCACTTGCAAATTGCTCAAAGTGGGTGCTTAGCCAAAAATAAAAAAACTTGGCTTAAAAAAAATAGAAATGTATTGACAGACTCTCACAGAGGTGAATTTTCAAGCACACAGGCTCTTCATGAGCTCATTTCATCTGGTGAAGAGCCTGTGTGCTCGAAACGCCACTTTTGTGAGAGTCTGTCAATACATTTCTATATTTTTGTAGCCGTGGTGTACTGACTATGCTTTTTCAATTTAATGAGACATTGAAATAAAATCCCATGAATACAGACTAAGTAATATATTTTTCTTACATTTTAATTAATTCAAAATGGGTAAATGTAATAACATGGTGGTGTTCAAAACAGACATTTTTGCATATTTACTTATTAATGAGAAATCAAATTATTGATCAAAAGCAATATGGTTTTTGTTGAAAAATATTAAGGACGCCAACCAGTTGATGGCGGTAAAATCACTGCAGCAGTTTTGTCTTCTGATGGCATTGTGAAAAGTGATGCTACATAAGATGGTGCAGAAATGCAGTTAGCTTTATTGAGATTTGTTGTTAATTTTATTACAGTTAATTTATAAAATGCCAATGGGTAGTTGGTACCTTCAGAAGCTTCAGTGAATAAGAATTTTACTGCTAACAATGGCATTTTTTTGTTAACAATGGCACTTCAAATGATCTGCTCACTGAAAGTGTTGTTAAATTGATGCAGAGTATTATTGGCAGGGCAGCATCAATTTTAAAGTTTAAAACCAAAGCATTTCATGTAATTCAAATGCAATTAAAATACTAAATAAAAGGCTGCAAGTTAGAAGTACAATCTGGGCTGTATTTTTATGTCTATTCTTCGATAGGTAGTAGGGATGCTAACGATTAATCGATGATCAAATAATTGTTGATAATGATAATGGTTGATTGAGCAAGTGTGTAGTTTTGAGGTGTGTGCGGCTCATGCACAAAACACATGCAGCAGACACACAAGGACAAATAAAGTGAGTGCACTGCAGATGTGTATTCTAAATGTATTAATGTCTTTAAGCCATGCAACGGATTAGGCAGGCTAGCTGTTTATTTCAAAACATAACTAGTCCAGGGTCCAAAAACCCTCCAAGCAAGTGATTTTACTGAACATAAGAACTACTTGCTTGCATAAACGCTACAATAAAAGTGCATAGAATAAACAAGTAATAAGATACTGGTGGATGACTGATCTTCCAGCGCTGTATCAGCTGTGCGCTCTTATTCTACGGCGCCTGGTAAATCAAGACCTGTCAATCTGAGCAATCAAACCAATCCAAGTTCCAGCTGTAAAACGGTGTCCAATTGGTCTCTATACATTGTCCTTACCCACTATACCAGGCCGCCATACCCGAGATCCAGTTTCCATTGGTTGAACTTTCAAATGGTGTTGGAAAACACTGCGTCATGATCTCGACACGATCGGATCCCGAAAGTCTTATAGCTTATAGGCTACATAGATTTATGTTGTGTTTGGGATCGCTCGAGACCAACTGCTCTAAATATATGTGATTTACTATGGTATACTAATGTTACAAACAAAAATGTTTGTACTGTAAATGTTTCTTATAGTGAGCTTTGGCTAGGGGTGGCTGAAAACTCTTAGAGAGGTTCTTGAAACTCCAGAGACACCAGCAGAAGCAAATACCTGTTACCTGCTCAACAGTGGCTTTTTTATAGTTTCCCTTTTTAAACTATTAATTTGTTTGTGCGCTAAATCTTGTTTTTCATCTTCAGAAAGATCTTTCCTGCTCCCCATAATGCATTAGATCTGTGATTTGCTTAATGATGTGGAACAACCTCTTTAAGTAGGTTTCCCATTTACCTAAGAAGACCTGGCAAACTATTTAACAAACCTGTCTGAGATTGATACCAGTTATCTAAAAAGATGTGAGAAATAAAACAAACACTTTCTTTAAAATATTCGAATGTTTATTGTACTGAAATCCTACTGATAAGTCACTTGCATAATAATTTGGAACACGATGTTACTGAAACAAATATGCTTGTATTCTGCTAGCTGACACCTTTTCAACGATATATGACACAAGTCTTCTGTTATGTACTATGATTTTACAGATTTTCATGTAAAGCAGTTTTTTATACTCTATTAAAATAGAGCACTTCTAATAAGTCAGTAAATTTAAAGCACTTGTTAAGTGGTGGTCACATTCTCTATATTCACTGTATAGCTAAGCTTTTAAAACAACATCTATTTTGTGTTGATTAAGCTAGTGGTTGTTAAGTAACGTGATAATTTAGTAGCGCCCCCCGCTTCGGATTTAAGAGGTTAAGGTTGCCAGGACACACAACAGGAACGAGCGCAATTGAATGCAAGGAGACTTACTGCAAGTTGATGTATTGATTTATGATGAGTTGATATCACATTTTAATATGCTCCCGTTCATAGAGATTTTTAGATGGGTGCGGAGGCTTTTTAGGTCGGGTAGAATCTGCGATCTCTGACCCATCTCTTGTTCGCTGGCTTCCATGGCTGCAGTATGCTGTGTTTTCCGCCACCTGGCAACCTGTGGTGGTGAAATATTATTGGGTGAACTGGCAATGTGCTTGTGGTATTGCACATTGTTTTTCAGAGAAACGAGTATGTGAACTCAGCATGTTTCCTAAATATCTGCAAATGATTGTATTTTTATGCTTTAGTACAGTCAAAAACTTACATACAGCACCTTTACAATGATCAAATATGGGAATTTATGTAAATTGACTTCCCTAATAGATAGATCTTGCCTGTTATCAAGGCCGAAGTAAGGGATCTTGGGCTTGAAAAGGGTGGTGAGTGACCACTGGTTTAAACAGACTGCACAGCAGGAGCATGTGTAATGACGTTCTCTCTCCCTGTGCTGAGTTATCATAATTATCATGTTGTGGCTCCTCTGACAGAAGTGGAGATGTGATTGAATGTTTGCTGTGTGCTGTGGACAGGCTTGTGCTGTGTGTATGTTTGATTGGTTATTTAAGTGTTGCTCAGACTGAGAGAGCTGCTGTTCTGTCAGAGCAAACTCAGCCAGTAGTGCTTGAGAAACATATTTGACCCAGTGACTGATTACACTGTTACTTGCTTCACCAGCTGCTGATCTGGAGTATGAATGTTGAGCGATTGATTGTTGATGTGTTTGTTCAGGTTAGCTCAGGGGTCTCAGCAGCGGGACGATGCTGCAGGATCGAGTGCTGACGACGAGCAGCCTGGACCTTCACGCAGGAAACGACAGCCCAGCATGTCTGAATCCATGCCACTCTACACACTCTGCAAAGAAGATCTGGACAGCATGGACAAAGAGGTCAAACACCCAACACACGTTTTCTTAGCTATCTAAAAAAACTTCAATTGTTTTTATAAATAGCTAGTTATAACTACTATACCATAACCCACACTCTAACCCTAAAGCCCAAAGTATACTTTGTTCAAAGTATACTCTATTTTATGTGCGAGCACACGTGTGGTTTACGATAACTTGCACTGTTGACAGAATGTTTTGTCTAAGGGTGCTCCGATTGATCAGCCACCGATCGTTATTGACCGATAATAATTTATATAGTTACCCTAACAGAAAACGTTCTGCATGTTTACAATTTTAAATATCTCCAAATGGAGGTTTTGTTAGATTTAGCTCACTTCTGGGTAGTGTTGTCACGATACTAGAATTTCTAACTTTGATACGATACCTTGAAAAATATCGATATTCGATACCATTTTCGATACCACGGAGAAAAAAACTGCCACAATATTAAGTTTTTTTTTTATTATTATTTAAAGCTAAATATAACAAGTCTAGAACATGACAATGAAGGATATTTTACATGAACAAAAATGTCCTGAAGTAGTGCACTTGTTCAAAAGCATTAATGCTGGTTAATACATTAACGTTATTTGATGAACAGATTTAAACACAAACGTGTGTGCATTATACACGATAACAATACTATTAGTGCTTTTAACAATACAGATTGTGTCAAAGCACTTAACAGTATCAAATTGGAGGATATAGTGTCAGTAATGTATAATAATAAGATAAAACATAACATTTTCAGTTAAAGGCATTTCATTATTGAATTCAAAGATGTCATTCAATAGCTCCGTTTAGTTTAATTAGTATCTGTGTAATCAAATTGATGATAAGATATGAAGGCAAATTGCAGAATTAAATACAAATTTTTGAATAAAGTTAAATAAGCACAAGTTAATTTACATTTGACCACAGTTAAAATATTTAACGTTACTTGTCTAAGATTTCTCAGTCAGATTATATTAACTTTAAGAATTACGGTGAAAAAACGAGACAACTCATATCAACAACAATACTAGGCCATCTTGGTTAATGTTTCAGAAATGTTAAAATGAGAAGAGTTACCAACCTCTCGAAATTATTTATATAGATCCCGGTGTCGGTCTTTCAGGTGCTTAGCTATATTAGGCCCCGATCACACTAACGCGTTTTTCAGGTTCGAAAACGTGAGGCACACAGCACTCATCACACAGAACGAGCAGTGCGCTGCGTTTGTTATGTTGCTCGGCAACCACTGAAACAGCTGTCCTGTCAGTCAAGTAAACGTCAAATCAGCCTTTTATTAACTTTATTTACTTTCTGTTAACATTGTGGTAGTTACGGTTCGTGAAGTCGTTATAAGCTCCTGGTAACCCGCGAGAGCACCACAAGTTTATCCTCCATCATCGCACTCTCCGGGCGTTCAAGCAACTAGCTTTCATCATTAAAACGGAAGGCCCGCGAGGCGCAGCAGGCGCATAAACAGCACGTAGAACGCTCGCTGGAAACCAATTGAAAATAGGCGCCTCTCACTGCAAAAAACGCATCAAGTGTGATCGACCCCATTCACTTCACTTTTGCTATTTAACCAGAGCGAATGAGACGAGTGCGCGTGTGGTGTTTGTCAACGCGCCTTTGGAGAGAAGTGAAAGTGACAGCTCGGCTAGTATCGATACTTCAGGAAATTAGTATTGGTACCGTTCAGATATTTCAGTATCGATATTTATCGAAATATCGATATTTTTGACAACACTACTTCTGGGTACAGATTTGTCCCCAAAATATGGTAAAGTTGGAACATAAAGTTGGAATTTTTACATATGTTTTTACTTTACAAACACAATGCAAAGAAATAAATTGCACACATGCAAGTACAGATGTTACTAGGAGCCACAGCCAAAAATAGAATCATTTTCACACATTAATTTGGCAAATCCAGACCTGAAGTCCAGACTTAAATTCATTAAAAGTCTTTGGGATGTACTGGAGTTGACTTTACTGAGTGCTTGACTCTTGCATTGTCAAGATCAAAAATGTATGCACCTCTTAAAGGAAATAAATGTTGTGATGTTAATTTCCATCAAGAGGTGCATCAGAGGTGCCAATTCATGTGTGAAAATGAATCTTCATGCTCCCTCCCAACCATTCTTTCACAATTTGAGCCTTATGCATCTTGGCACTGTCCTTCTGGAATATGGCCATGATGTGTTGTTGTTTAAGAAATGAAAAGCTACACACTCATCAATCAATTAGGTACATGTACAATCTACAATCAAACTGTTGACAAACATAACATGCTAGAAACATAATGATCCAATCATAGCATCTGCCTATTTGCCTCTTAACCATTTGCCTAAATCCAAACAGCGGCTTTTTGTTTTTGGCCGGGCAGTATATATATATATAGCCATAAAGACATTATTCTTTTGTTTCATTGCTGTTCTGTTGTCCTGCTTGACATTTGTGTTGATAGTTCATGTACCGAATTGTTTACTGTGGCGTTACATGTTTAAATCATGACAGCCACAGTTAAATTCCTCCCCCCACACAAAGCTTTTAAGATTCATAAAAGCTAATTAAAAATCCTGAACAAATATCCCAAAGACATTCCCTGACGGTGAGCCAATGTTAATCACCCTCTGAGATCAGAAGCTGCTGAATATTAATACCAAGACTGTTTGAAGAGGACATGTAAGAAGCAAATTACTGTGATCATAGCAAAGCGCAAATTGAATTGCTAAGAATTTTAAAAAGGAAAATTAAAATGAAGTTCCTGCCAAATAAAGATGCATTTGCTAAATAGAAAGTTCATTAGATGTTAAGAATGGAATACTAAAGCTTACTCCTTAAAGCTAATGTAAAGCTCACGTAAGCAAATGTTTTTTTGTTTGCTTTTTTAAATTAGTGAGTGAAATTGGAAGACATTATTCCTTGATAAACACATATTTATTGGTGTACCTTTCCCTGGAACAACATGGAGGAGTTTTTTATTTATTTAATTTTTTATATGTGGTTTTTGGATGGAGGAACAGATTAATCAATTTCATGAGCATACACCGACATATAGCACAATAGGAGAACTGGGCACTATCTTCCTGCCAGCATACTGGATCAGTGTTATTGCTGTGTTATATGAATCTTTGCACTTATATTGCTTTGCTTATGTATTATGAGCACATCTCCACCCAGCCTTCCTCTTCTGACCCTGCTTTTCATTTAAGGTCATCTTCCTGCAGGCTGGCTCTGCTTTATTAATGATTTAATTTAATGATTTCTTTAAAAATTGGTCATGGGTGTGTGATAAAAAAAAAAAAAACTGTGCGTGAAATTATTAGCCCTGCATGTATTATTTATTTTATCCCAATTCTGTTGCCATAAGCTACACTTTCATAGCTCAAAGTGCTGCGTCAGGCTTTAAATGGAATGAGTTTTTTTTCCCCTTCAGCTTTTTCCTTTTACATTTGTCTTGTCTTCCACTTTTTTTTCTCTGAAGTGTGAAAGAGGAAGATGTGCCTCATGGCTCCCTCTTAAAATCAGTGACCTAGAAACATCGCTTCAGAGCTTCTTTGACTTCTTTCTCATTTGTCGGCCCTGTCTCAGTTCTCCGCTTAGCAGTTATAACATCTCAGCAGTCCATGTCAAAAATCTGTCATTGCTGACACTGTTCATAACAGCGGTGTTGTGCTTCACAGGGTCAGATAGCTTCATTTTTTTTTCTGTTCACCTTCATGCTCACACACACAGCTGAAGCGAAGCCACGTCTTACCATTTAACTCAGCAGTGACTTCTACACAGGTGAAGGGATTTGATCATTGATAGGGACATTTAGAAATGTCCCATTGCTCAGTTGTTCTTGACAACTTCTTTGAATTGAATTGATTGAAGTGACATTAAAGGCATTTAGATTTGTTACAAAAAAATGATATGTCTAGTCATGAAATTCTGAAAGAAATGTAGCTCAGTTTCCACAAGAATATGAAGCAGCACAATTGTTTTTAAAATGTATAATAATAAGAAAGTTTTGAGCAGCAAATCATTAGAATGATTTCTAAAGGATCATGTGACACTGAAGACTAGAGTAATGATTCTGAAAATTCAGCTTTAAATTTGAATTGAATTTGATTTCATTTAAAAATATTCAAATAGAAGACAGTTCAATTTTAAATAGTCGTAATATTTAACAATATTACTCTGTGTATTTTAGATCAAATAAATGCAGCCTTGGTGAGCATAAGATACTTCTTTCAAAAACATGAAAAATCTTACTGACCCCACTCTTTTGAACAGTAGTGTATAATTATTATTGTAAGTTATTATTATTTTTTTTTGCATTTGTTACATTATTATTTTACAATGACTAATGACAACTGATGACATACTAACATGTGTTTTCTCAGAGTCAAACCAATGACCTGAACATTGTCATGCTTTGTCAATTAAGCTTTAGGGATGCCTGTATGGGACCTGTAAACTTCCCTTTAAACAAGTAATATAATACTTTGGTAGGGTTAAGTTTGGCAAACTACTTTTCACTGCTGCATCTTGCTGGTTCAGCTTATATTTTCTTCACACTGCTGCTTGTCACTTCTGAGAGTCATGCCAGGGTGAACGGATAAAGTATAAACACCTCTCAACGCCTCTGAAGGGCACATGCAGTCTGCAGTGCTTCATATCAGAACAAATATGTCAGACATAAACAAAGTTTAACCTAAGAGCTTGACAGCATCACAAGATAAAGTTCATTTGTTCTTTAAAAGGAAATTAAAAGCTTTCATTTCACAATTGAAATCATGACACGTTGACAGCTTCACGTTGAGCACATATTAGCTTGTGCCATTGATATGACCCTTATGTTGTCAAATTTTAGATTTAGCCTATTTGAAAAATAATACGTTAATATGCTACCGTTCAAAAGTTTGGGGTCAGTACGATTATTATTTTTTTAAACAGAAGATTAAAAGTGATCAAAAGTGACAGCAAATTTGGTTTAATTTATATTCTGTTATAATTTCTATTTCAAAAAGATGATTTTCTTTTGAAATGTATTCCTCAACATTGATAATAATAAGAAATGTTTTCTTGAGCAGCAAATCAACATATTAGAATAATTTCGAAAGCATCACGTGACACTGGAGTAATGGCTGTAAATTGTAAAACGTAAATTATGTTTTACAATATAATCATTTAGCAAACAGTAATTTTAAATTGTAATAATATTTCACAATATTAATGTTTTTATTATATTTTGATAAAATAAATGCAGCCTTGGTGAGGATATGGGACTTTATTCAAAAACATGAATTCAAAAATCTTACCAACCCCAAACTTATGACCGGTAGTGTGGATTATATGTTACTAAAATGCGCAGTGGCTTTGTATGGAAATAATGCATGTTGAACTTTTAAAAGGTCATGTTTCATGATGATGTGGGATTTATCTATTTACCAGAAGTATCAATGGTGACAGATGTGGCATCTAATATTTAGATGACTGGGAACCTCAAGCTTTAACAACCTCCAGCTTTATAGCAACCTTCTATTTAAGGACTTTATTTAGGCCGTAAATATCCCAAAATGGAAATCCTATAAAATGTCATTCACATTGTGCACTTTCAGAGGGAGACTGCAGTCAGACTATTGTAAAAACCTGTTTTGGATCCATTCCTAAGCTCATTTTCTCTCCCTTTGTCACTTATGGGTACAATTTGCCACTGCTCAATTTGTGCCCCATTGTTCTACCAGCATAACAGGGGTTTTGTTGAATGCCCCCTTACTCACTAAATATAACATCCCAACTGAGGTGCAGGAAACCACAGCGTTATTATTCTGGGACTTTGTGAATTGGGATATCTAGGGGGTTTGTCCTTTGTTCATTAAACCTGCTGAATGGAAATAGAATCGTTTCTAAATTTAGCACGTGGAGAGAGCTGTAGCAGGCTTATAATATATGACAAAGCTGAGTTTGATTGAACGAAAATTGCTATTTCAAGTGTCATATTTTAAAGGGATCCTTTCATATGTACTTTTTTTTAATTCATGGCTGCTTGGAGGAAGTAGGAATTAACTTGTTGAATGGCTGGGGTTCTGGCGTGGACATTGGTAGCACTAATGTTCTCCTTTCATACACTGCAAAACAGCTTTTCGTCACACAAACTAAGTAATTATAGGCTCTGGGAGGACCTTGTGAATTAAGTGATGAGCATGTTGACCTGAATGAAAGCAAATGTTAATTGATCACTCTGAGAAGGTTTGAATGGTTTGTTAATTGCGGCTAGGGCTGGGTATTGACAAACTAATGCTATAAACTATACAGGGAACCCTGTCAGTTGGTACATTGCTTTAATATTAAAGTGATTTGTATACACACATTTAAATTGCACATAAAGCTTAATTTTTAAAAATAATAATATTAAGTTTGGTAACACTTTATTTTGATGGTACCTTTTGAACATTCTGTTAACAATAAGTACACGTCAACTAACTCTCAATAGAGTATTAGTAGACTGTCTGCTTAATATCTGCTAACTCTTTATTGTGATGGTCCTCCAACAGACATTCTACTTTGCAACTACATATCAACTTATTCTAACCCTACCAGTCTACTAATACTCTACTAACACTCTAATGAGAGTTAGTAGACATGTTGGTGCAACGTTACTTGTAGTCAACAGAATGTGTTTAAGGAACCATCAAAATAAAGTGAAACCATAACTTTTTATTTATATAATTGCTTATACTCCAATTAGTTTTTTTAAAATAAACATTTAAACAGTGACTGTCATAACTTGTTTTTGCCATATTTATTCAAATGTGCATTAAATATTGAAAAACAGATTAAGTAAAAACATAATGAATATGTAATATAGTGCATATACTGTATTTAGCTATGCATTATGTGACATTTACAAGCAGTTTTATTGACATCTTTCTGTGGTTAAAACACTGCAAATGATGCATTTTAGTAAGTTGTACTGTATCTTTCGACATACCTTCTGATGTTCATTCGTGTTTATTTCATACTATAAGCAGTAAAGGAGGAAGAGTTGGTCAGTTCATGTGCCGCTTGAACTGAAGTACGAGAGTGATCTGTCATGCCAGATTAAAGAGTGTCTAAATGACATTTAATGTTTGAATTTTGTAATAAAATTGACAGAATTTGAAAGCGAAGACTTTAATATAAAAAGTAACAAATCCCAAAGATTATTGTGATTTATTGGATGGGAGGCGTGCTATAAATAATGTTTAGTGAAGTTTGATTCACTCAACTGAAAACAGCAGACTAAAAGATTCTTTATAGAAGATTCTTAGAATTTAATAATCAATATCGGTTTATATATCAAAATGAGACTTGATTAAAGTGAAGAAATAAATAATGAGTTAATTTACATGCACGTTCTTAACCCGATTATGCGTAATAAGCCGACAATGCACGTGATCATGTAAACGCGTCAACCCGTTTTCCTTTATCGGAGTAAGGTCATAAACGGCTTACGCATAAACCGATCGCCACAGCTAGATTTTGCCCCATACGCCGATTTCGCCCAGCATGTAAACACATTAACATTCTTTCTGTTGGCTTAATGGAGTGTGCATGTGTGTGATATGTGACAGGAACTCATCCTTACTGTGGATTTAAGTGCATCCAGACAGGGGTGCGTTCAATGGAAATTGCAATCATAGTTGGCCATCGATGCTTTTGGGAAGAGAATAGGAAATATATCGCAAAAAAATATAAAAGTGCTCATCACGTGTAGCAGAAGGTGGTGTAGGCTACAGTCAAAATGCTGCATCTGTAAGTTTCCCACTGACATGTTGCAATACTCTTCTTCTGTTTTTAATGCTTTATTTAACATCACAACAAACATAATAAATGAAATACTCTGATTCAGATATGCATATTATTAGGTTTTTACGTTGCTACCAGGAAATAACCTGATTTATTAAAACCTTGTAAACGTGGTTTACTTGCCTTGTCGGGTTATTGGTTTGCCCAGACAACTGGTTATTTCAAGATGATTTTTGTGAGTTGTCAGCGTACTGGTGTGCATGTAAACATGCTCATTGTCAACCCAGCCCTAATTGGGCGTCCTCCTCAGTCTGTTTTCACTCTCTTTCATAGTCTTGACTTGAAACAGCGGTGGCTTCCACTCAAGCGGAGAGTCCTGCAAGGTTAATTATGTTAATTGTTACCTCCATATCAGATGTTGGAGGTCAACAGTGATTTCACTTGTTGGGAAGTGTGGGTTTTGCACACAATAAATGTTTGTGCTAAGAAGTATCCACACACAACGCTAAGCAGTTTGCTAATTATTCATGTTCAGTTTCAGTAAACATAAAAAAAATGTATGTCCTTTTTGCACCTTTTACTAAAGTTGTAGTTCACCCCAAAAATGTATATTCTGTCATTATTTACCTACCCAAACTGTTTTGACCATGTAACACAAGATTATTTTTGATTAAACTAACTTACTCACATAAGTACTGAGTAATATTAATTAACTACATGTACTTACTCTCGAGTTACGGTTAGGGTTTGGTTTAGGGTTAGTTACTTGTAGTTATGCATAATTTACTGTTATTACTATAGTAAGTACATTATAGTAACTTGTAACTACGTCACCTTAAATAAAGTGTTACCAAATTTTACACTGCTCTTTTTCACCAGCATATAGCCCACTTGTAGTAGTTTCCTCCAAAACGTCCAAAAAGCATTATAAAAATATAGTTTAGTATATTTGTCAAAGCTATCGTATAACTTCAAAAATAGCACACAAGTCATATGGACGAAGTATATGAAACTATTACTTTTTATCCCTTTTGTTGTATTGAAAAGAGAAAGGGGTTGTATGGAAAAATTCTATTTAACATCTTTATACCATGGTCTGTCTAAATACTTGATGCTGATTGGCTGCAAGGTGTGCAATTAAACCGTTTAATGCACAGGTAGTTTCAAGTCAGTTTAATCACCGTTCTATATTAATGTGCTGCTTTCATTGAAGCTCACACACAAACATGTCGCTCACACACAGAGATCAGAGATTGCGCTGTGCACACAGAAACATTATCTTTGCTACTTAATCACTACATTATATCACTCAGCAAGGAGGTTGTAACATAGCTGTTTTTGAAGTAATTAAACTCACAGCTGCATTAAACTAGTGTGCATTAAACGATTTGAAACTAGTGTGCAACTATCCTCTGCTTTGTGTCGGGTGGTTCTTTGCCTCCACGTTGTGCATTCAAATCATTTAATGCGCAACTAAACACCTTACTGAGTGTCCAACATCCAACAGAGTTAATTTTTATGCCATAATTGTTGTATTAGAATCTCATCAATCTATTGGTAAATTGATTGACAGATTGACCAAGGATTTTGTTCGTGAGGACACCTGGAGCAGTTTGTGCTAATGTGACATTTTCCATGTCTGGAACATAAAGTTCACATAAGTTCAGGGTCTGAGTGAACTGCAGTCTCATGGGATCTCCTGATCTAAAGGATACATTAAGATCAAAAGGTTTCCAGTTAAATGCCAAAGCTGTTCGCTGGACTCTGCTTCAGAGTATTGTAGTTCATTTTGCCAACTAGTCTAAATTTTGACTAAAATCAGTGGATTCCCTTTTCTTATGATATTATTGATCAACATTTGCACTAAATACTGTATGTAATTATTTGTTTATTTTTTTTTACATAATTATTTATAGTTGAGATTTTAAACTAATTAATCTTCTTAATAACAAAGAGTTAGTAGCAGCTACTCCAGGTTGGGTTGGTCCTGAAAAATTACACTTTCAAAGTAAATGACAATGAGCATGTACATGTAAGCCTGAATGCTGTGAATTTGGGTAGTGCTAGGTAGGCTCTTTTCGTTTGGGCTACTAAAAAACATTTTGTTTTATTTGATATGTATTTATTCATTTAATTTGAAGATTTGAAACAACATCCTTGTGTTATTCTGAGTTAATGGCAGCTACTCCGGGTTGGTTTGGTCCTGAAACATTACCATTAAAGGGAAAAGCTGCACATATGCTTGCGCTCTGAGAAATTTGAGGTAGGGAGAAAACGCGTGTTTTCAAATGTCAGTCTGCTTCTATTAGCTCCGCAGCCTAAATGCCTTTTGGCATTCTCAAATGTTCTGAAAGCTCTGGATGAGAAAGAAAAAAAAGCCCTAATTGGCTGTCTGGCAGTTATACTCTGGTATGAAACCCAGCATTGAAATGTCACCAATGAGCCACATTCTGAAATCACAATCTGGTTTGCCACGAAGCATTTTAGGACTGTGAGATCATAATGTGCATGTGGCCTACGTGACTCTCATCCAGACGTCTTACTATCTTGTCTAGCAGCTTGCAGTAACGCAATAGTGTTTGATAGGAGCGTGACCTCACTCTGGAATACGACATCTCAACTACAAATGTTAAGTCCTGTATTAGATGTTCAACGTTCAAAGATTTATTGGCCTGCAGTTTTGAATGGTTATTTCTTTATGGCTTAATGTCCTTGTGCCATGTGGGGGGAAGAGATATGTTCAGGGCAATGTGTTATCAGATCTGTTGGTGTTTTCTCAGTGGGAGGCAAAGATTCGGTCGGATACACACTTCCACACATTGGCAGTCGTTCTCCGAATAACAACCGCTGCATACACTTGTCTGATTGCATCAGTTGAGTTGTGTGCTGTGACCCAGAGGATTGGCAGTTGGGGTGCATTAGAAATGTGTTCATGGTTTCTGCTGCTTCGTGATGAGATCCGATGCGCATTTGTGATGGAGTTTACCCAAACTAGTGTGGAGTTTACCCAAGGCATCCCACATGTGAAAAGGGATTTTGCACATTAGGCCTGGTGATGTTTGTGGACTTTAAGTAAAAAAAAAAAAAAAGTTTACAAGGAGATATGGAAAGAAAGTTTGAACACCAGCTCCAGTCGGGCATTCTGCCACAGCCATGCAATACCTTACGTCGCCGTCTGGTTTTCTCAAAAATAAGCTAAAAAAGTTAGTTGAAATCAGTTTGCAATAGAATCCCATATTGCACTGGTCAATCACTGTCTCTTGCATGAGAACAGAGATAGTGGAAAAGCAGTGGCAGTTTAGTGGTGAGCTTTTTTCCTTTCAGTCGTCATAGTCAGTTAAAAAAGTTTTCCTTTCAGTCGTCATAGTCAGTTAAAAAAGTTTTTTTTTTACCCATTAATTATAAATGATAAAGTAGTATTAATGATTTTATTGGGATAAAAATTATGAAATGAAAATTACAATATAAATATTAACGTCTTAACATTTTCAAATATACGAATACAATATACGCTGTGGGTGTGTATATAGTATAAAGCAACACCCTATCAACCTTGAGAATATCTTAGCAACTGCATAACAATGGCCTGGCAGCCACCCACAGATCTCAAGTATTGCGGTGGTGAGTTTTGTTTCTGCCACTCACATTTTTGGTTTAGAAAATGTAAAAATCTAGCTCATATTGTTGTTTATCTCTTTTGTGACACCACGGATTAGAATTGGTGAGCTCTCAGACAATTGTGGCTTTGAGATTAATACAACGCCTAAGACATTTCTTGCTGCTTTTTTCGTGAGTCTGGTGTGTGTGTGTGTGTGTGTGTGTGTGTGTGTCTGTGTGAACCTTGTCACATTGTGTTTGTGTCTGTGATGCAAGTCGTGCCTTACTCGGAAAGCAGGAGTGAGCTGGTATATTTGTTATTGTGAGTCCGTTCTTTGTGTGATGAAGTGTGTTCGATTGCAGTTCTAGCACAGTGTTATCAGCCTCATTGCACATTTCACACCTCAGCTTTCATTAGGACCCACCTCACCAATGCTAGCACTACGCTAAGTGCTAACAAGTTGAGAAATTAGAACACCATCTTCTCTGTCTTCTGCCCTTTATCTCCACTTCAGCTCTGCCTCTTCTTTGGAAAAACTCTCTTCAGTGAGTAAATGCTGAAAGTTAAAACCGAGGGGCGTTAAATTCACCTTGCTCCAAATGAAAGATTGCTATTATTAGCAAAGCTAAGTGTCGCCTGTCCTCAGCGACAAAAATGAAATGGAATCATAGAATTTCTTTTCTGCATTATGCCATCAGAGTTGCACTATATATTTTTTGTCACTTTCAAATGTTTTAAAATGCAAATGAAGGACTTTCATGGAACCTCAAACCTGGAATAACAAATGCATTGTCATTTAAGTCATGCATGCTGGGTGTTAAAGGTCTGTATCCATATGCATGATTTCTGCAAAATATATTCACTTTCATATAATTAAGCAATGGTTTTATATAAATGATTCCATAAACCCAGCCACTTCACACGCAGCACTTAAGTTGTCAAGAATACGATCCATTTTTGCAACAGTAGGTTGTATTGCATTACAGAGTGACATTAAAGGGCCATATAGGGCAGCAGTGCATAATTATAGCTGATGATAATTGTATGATACAAAACCAGTGGAAATAATAGACGATACAGATTTATACTCGTCTCAGGAGTTTTAAGAGCAACATTGCTTCAACTTTTTAAAAGCCTTCTTGGTAACCGTTTTTATGATTCACTGAGAGTAAGTGGTTCTTATTTGATGTGATGGATACACGTCACATGCTTTCAGATTCATCCAGGATGAGTGTGAACTGAAGGCTGTTTTGAAAGCTCAATTGGACTCAAACATGATCAGTAAGATTTTTTAATGTTTTTGAAATAATTATTTTGCTCACCAAGGCTGCATTTATTTGATCGACAAGTAAAAGTACAGTAAAAACAGTAATATTGTGAAATATTACAATTTAAAATAACTGTATCCTATTTAAATATATTTTAAAATGTAATGTATTCCTGTGATGGCACAGCTGAATTTTCAGCAGACATTACTCAGTCTCCAGTGTCACATGATCCTTCAGAAATCTTGGGATTCTTTTATTCATCAAGGACATATTAATTGAATCAAAATGAACAGTGATTTATAATGTTACAGAAGATTACTATTTCAAATAAAAGCTGTTTTAATTTCTACTCATTGAATAATCCTGAAATAAAACGCTTTTCAACACTGATAATAAGAAACGTTTCTTGAGCAGCAGATTAGCATTTTAAATAGATTTTCTGAAGGATCATGTGACACTGAAGACTGGAGTAATGGCTGCTTTGCCATTGCCATTAAAATGTTACATTATATTTATAGCACATTTTGTGTGTTTTTTTGCATAACAAAGTGACATTATGACATGAAAAAGCAATAAGTATCAACACATGATGAGAAACGGTCTTAATCTTGTTAGTTCCACCTTTGAGGTTCACGATGGAGAAGGTACTCAGCCTGAACCTACAGGAATCCTTTATGTGAAAAGATACTTGGCTGATTATAGTGCCTAATGGGGGTCAATTGTTAGGTCTGTGAGGAAGGAATGGCAGGAGCAGTGTCATAAAGTGAATATTATCCAAACCATTAGTCAGTGCAGAGACCTGAGAGACATAAAGATATTTCTATATATTCAAAACAATCATTGTGTCTGCACTCATGGGAACGTATGGTAGATTCAGGCTGGTAAGGAGGGTGTTGCGGTAGTCAAGCTCTGAAATGACTTTGGATGTGGAGCTGAGGAATGTAATTGTCACGGGAAGTTCTTATTTGCATGATGCAGTAGTGCATGAAGTGGCAGGAAAGTAAGTATGAAGTGAAGAAGGAGAGCTTGTCAAATGCAGGGCTCGACAGTGCAAGCGTTTCACTTGCATTTGCCAGTATAATTATGTGTGCGAACTGTAAAATAGGAGCATATGTGCGCATAAAAAAGTCTCTGTGGGTCTAAAATGTAGTTTTATGTAATTTAAGGTCATAACTCTTGAGTATTTGATATGGTATAACAGATGACATCATTTTGAGAGGTCTTAAATTTGGGAATGGAAAAACAGGAATCTGCGTTACGGCCTAATGTGATTATTGAGGCTGTGATTAAATAAAATAAATCAAATATGGGTGGTTGACAATGTTTATTTAATGGTGTTTATATTGTAATATGCTGTAAGAGTGCGTATTTTATCTCCCTCTTCTTTTTTAATGAGTAGCCGACAATACAGTAGTAAACCGTTTAAATAATTAAAAGTCCAATTATTATTGTTATTTTGATTACATAACAATCTATATCTGGCATTTAATCCAAAGTAAACACTTGTTGCTTCTCTCTGGTCCTCTCCATCACTGGAAGGAAAGACTAAGAACATTATTTAACATATTATTCAGTATATTGATTTTAATAGTGTCAGCACAATAATCTGTTTATTATAGTTTATACAGTTTAAAGTAGGCCTATAAATCATCGTAATACTTTAACAATTTTTTTAATGCACTTTGAGCAAAAATGTTTCACTTAATTGTCAACTTAGATGTGCCTTTCTTGGGGAAAAGGTAAGCTTCAAGCCCTGAAATGTCTCGTTCTTTTGCTCCAACTGTAATTTTTAACCTTGCTTATTTGTAATTAGAGAAGCAAAGTTTGTCTTAGCTCTGAAGTTTTGTGGCCTTGATAGATAAGTTGCATAATGCCAGCCAGTCAAATCAGGGCTTGTGATTTTGAAAATTGTTTGCAAATTTGAGTTATGTGCATCAGAGAAGCAGTGAACTTCGTAGGCAGTTCGTGAGTGTGGTGTCTGAGGCTGAGACCCACTTGTTATCCAGATTGACACCAAATGTTTTTAAGAAACCTGGAGGCATTGATTCTGTGATTATCAGTTGACATCGAGAGTGAAATGTGTGATCGAAAAGGCTTTATCACCCCATTGGCTCAGAAAACACCCACTGCTGATGTACATATATATGTACATTAGAAATTACATCAGCTGTGAAATGCTTTCATGCCAGCCTTTGCCTTTTCTTCTCTCAGAAAAACAGTTCCAAGAACTATATCTTTATGTAATTTGCTGTTTTTCGAAGACAAGGCTTCTTTCCTTGTTTTATCACTAAGGTCCAGTCAGCAGTGATTTGATAATAGAGGTCTGTTTGTGTTCAGTGATTCTGAAATTTGATTACAGCTAATGGCTTTTCTATCACAGGCTGTTCAAAGATGCCCTGTACACCCACAAGTGCCTCTAATTTTATTAAGCAAGCTGGGTCCAAAAAAACATGTATTTCTTCAGAGAATTTAGTTCTTTTGTCCTGCATTTCAGGTCAAGCTAATATTTAAGTGCAAAATTATGACTTAAAATCTTAGTTCACCCAAAAAAAAAAATTGTCAACATTTATTCACCGTCATGTTGCTCCAAACCAAAAAACACTTATTCATATTCGAAACACAACTGAAGATAATGTTAAATGAAATTAGAGAGATTTCTGTCCCTTTATTGAGAGTCCATGCAACAAAAACTTCAAAAAGTGATGAGCAGATTTAATTTAGGCTTTTATTTACATATAAACATTGACCAATACGCATACAATAGAGCACATTAAATATGGTAAACGGGAGCCTGGAGCTCAAACATGTGCACTTGAAGCACAAGAATCAATGAGGTTTGTTATCGCATCGTGAAAACATGTTTGAGCTGCCAGTGACCATATTTGATATGATCTATGTATGTGTGTCAATAAATACATTTAGGTTTGCATGAGTAATTGATGACAGACTTTTTATTTTTAGGTAAACTAGCCATTTAACATCTTTGAAGAAAATATGTATTTCTTGATGATTAAATTCCACCGTACAAGTCCAGTCTGATAAGGGTTTTATGGTGGGTGAAAGAAATTACCAGCCATCAATTATTCTTACCAGTCATGAAATTGTGTTTTGCATTGTTTTTATAATGTTTTAAGACAATAGGATTATTTAGCTGTTTTTTTCTTTCAAATTTCTATGTGACATTTTTTTAAACTACTCCTAGCCAACTGCAGATTTACACAATTTTTATTTGCATTTGATTAATTTGGTGTCCATTTTGGCCACTGGGTTCCCTTAATGAATTGTCGATTAAGAGCATCTTTGTGCCCTATTTATCAAAGTAAGTGAGGTTTAGTTCACTTTGGCAGTAGGGTTGGGAATTTTTCAGTACCTCACAATTCGATTGAAATCGATTTTTCAATTCGATATACGTATAGATGTGATTCTAGTTTACTGTTTTGTGTTACTTTTCCTATTTGACTGCGGTAGACAGTTTTGGACAGAGAAATTTCACTGAATTAAATGTGAACCTTGAAATTATTATAATTTTTTTTTCATTTTAGTCAAACCATTATTATTAAGCTGACTGCAATCATTACTCGCATGACTGGCAGGCTTTTACAATAAAGCAAGGCAGGCAATTTAATTTTATTTTTTATATTTAAATAGGAACAAAGAAGCAAATTACAAAAAAATAGGACAAATACAATAGAAAAAATATGCTGTGTGTCTGTCACCGCGTGTCCTTATTCGCGGCTTGTGATTAATAACACTCTAACGTGTCAGTAACTTTTAGTATTACGAAGTTGAAGAAGTGTAACACTTTGTGAAATTTGTGAATTGATGCAAATCGATAGAAGATAGAATCACGATTCATATGTGAATCTGATCTTCAGCACTGGCCACACATCACATTACATTACGACGTAAAGGACTCCGCAAATGCCACGGCGATCCCTCTCACTGTTCCCTTTTTGTTAGTTCAGCGGTGCTCAGTCTCAAATCTTGTTCTTTCTTTTTGCAACTCTATTATGAAGCAACTAATCACTTTTTTATGAATATTTATGATGTTCATATAAATATTTGCATATTCTTTCGTTTTATCTTATCTTCCACCTCATTTTAGTGACAAAAATATCCTTTTCACTGTAGCTGAAAGTGTTGTAAATGTCAGGATGTCTCAAGCATCGGTCAGGAAGCTCTGTGGAACAGAGCACAATGTCACTCAGGTCACTGTGTGCTTCTGTAATTATCGTCGCCATTGTCATCAATGCCGTCATCACTCCTCAAGCCAAAGCTCTACTGTTTCTAATTGAAAAGCCTGATTTCCAGACAGGAATGAAATTATCCTCTCAAGTTGTCATTTTGAGCAACATGGAAGAAGATTGGAGACTCTTTTTATCGGTCTCTCAGCTCTTTACATTTTTCAGCTATCAATGCTGAGCAAAATAAATGGAGTGGAGACTTTGGTCTAGGTTTAATTTTGTCATCTATTTTTTTCCGTCATAGATTCAGTTTACGAAATTAAAACTGCTTTGGTCTTAGTGTTCTGATCTGGGTTTGTTCAGAACATTTTCAGAAATGAAATTTAGGGTCAGATGTGATGTCTGGTGTGACTTGGCTCACATGTCCCTGTTATGACATTCTTCTCAAAATGAGAAAATGGTGTCATTATTCTCTCTAATGTTGTTTCAAACCCCCAAATCTTTAACAATGTTTGTGCTCTTTTCTTGAGCTGGGTGTTGTATCAAATATCCACAATCAGTGTCAGTTGTCAGTTTATCAGGTACATTTAGTAAGATTTAAATGTTAAAATTAATGATCAAATTAACTAGAATTTTTTTTTTTTATCTTGCCCCCTGATCTGTACATAAATTCCATTATAATTTGAATTAATAATAATAATAATGGTAAAACTTTAAGCTTTTAAATATAATACATTGTAAAAGTATTTTTAATGCCCTGTACGTCAGTGATAACAGAGGACCCAAGGGCAGAGGCTGATAGAGAAACAAAGTTTATTGAAAAGGTAACATGGGAGTCTGTGGTCACGTGAACGCAGTACTGGAGAAAACAAAAGTCAAAAACTTGGCTGGTCAACAGCGGTGGTCCCAGGGTAGGAAATGGTAGACAGCGAGGGAGACTCAATCCCCAGACCAGTGGCGGAGACTCACAGGTGCGATAAGGTGAAGATCATGGGCAGCATGATAGCTGAGCAGAGAACAGAATTAACGTACCAGAGGATGTAGCGAGATAGGACAGGACAGGACAAGACAGGAGGTTTCCGAAGGCGATAGCGAGAGGATGGTCAACGTAGAAGGTACGAGAGCAAATCCTTTGCAAACAATAATCTGGCAAAGAAGCAGGGGGAACGGTAACTAGAAGTAGCAGAGAAAATTAGGCCAAAGAGAAAACGGGTGAGGTTGGCAATCAGCGCAGGAGCGCTGATTTTGTCTGTAGGAGTTTGTTTTGTATGGACGTGCAATGTTAATTTTATGTGTGCATGTCTTAGAGATATGTGTATATCCAATTTTTCCACGTGAAGTTGCACCCCACTGGCAAGAGAAAAAACACTGAATTGTGATCCATTTGCTAAATTCTGTTAGTCGTACTCGTGTTCTTTTTATTATTCTGTGGACAAAGCTGTTAGGCTTTTAATAGAAACGTGACCAGAATCATAAACCTGATGGCCTGAATGTTTGCAGTGCTGCTTCAGGTCTTGCTGAAGATCTAAAGGTCTTTATGCGGCTGTCTCTGTAGGGCATACTGAAGCTCTCCATTTATCCCACATATGCTCATAGCATACACAGAAGACACAGCTTGAGCTTGTGGCTTCAAAGAGAATGATTTTTCTGAAGATTTTATTGTGAGATGTAGAAGCCCTAAAATATTCCACATGGAGGGCTGAACATACACTTTTTAAAAAAAACAATGAAGTTGGTGTTCTTCTTTTCCTCTATTCCTAAGGCTTCACTGTTGCCATGTATGGCTTAAATCGGCCCAATACACTTGGCTTGGCTCGGCTCGGCTCAATAGCTTTCCCTATTGCTGCCAACCCCGCCAGTTCACATCAGACCTTTGTTCAAACAAAAGAGAATTTGTAAACCTGACTGTAAGTCCAGGCTCAATAACTTAGTCTTGTCTCTCCAGCAAATTGCACCAGATAAACAAACGCTATGCCCAGAAGATTTATGTAACATCCTCTATTTCTTCACACTTCCAAAACCTCACCTGAACTGCCTCATATATTTCCAATTCCAGGCCACTGAATGGGGTACCAAGGTTGATTGTGCTCTCAGTGAGTGCAGTGTACTTTTCGTCGACCTTGTCTCATTGTGAGTGTTCTTTCACACGGCAAACAGTGATTAAATAATAATAGATGACCTTCTCTGCTCTTTCCTATTGGTAATATTGCAATAAATATGCCGTGTTTTAGTGGATGTGCTGAATGCTGAAACCCATCCGTGTGTGTGTGCATGCATGCATATACATTATATATAATAGAATTGTAGTAATAATGAAAAAAAAATATGTACAATCTTACAAAACAACAGAAGCAGACATTGTCTTTACATAGCCACTGGTGCTCGTTGGATAAACTGGAGGTAGACATCAAACTATGAAGATGAAATACTCCAAGGCACTCACATGGTTAAGTAAAATGCCTTTAATTAACTGGGCTAAATCATTAAAAACAGTTAACACGGGATCCTGAAAAAGGCTGTGTTGCCGAAACACGTAGATCTACACTTTAAAATGTTTTTAATGATTTAGCCCAGTTAATTAAAGGCATTTTACTTAACCATGTGAATGCCTTGGAGTATTTCATCTTCATAATATTTACAATCTTCTCCGTGTTTTAGTGCGCTGCGGAAAGAGAGACTTATACCTTCAGACTAGCCATTTAACTATGTTCACTTGTGCATTTGTGTCATTTTGTGTAGATGGAAGGTCTTTATGTTGTGGGTATTTGTGATAAGTGTGTTAGGGTGATTTCATTTTTTTTTTTTTTTTTTTTTTGATTAACCCGCTAGCAAAGTGTTTCAGTTTACCAGTGTTCATTCACTGTTTAGATTCAAGTCAAGCAGGTAAATGCCTGGCTATGATTTGATTATTTAAAACAATCATATTCTTTATAGATTTTTCTTTTTAAAAATATTGTTCGTGCATTGTTGATATATTGTGATATTTTTATTTAGGTTTAATCTTTTTTCATGAAACACATTTTCCATCTTAAGGAGACCATTATTATCTTAGATTGGCTGTGTTAAAATAAATGATCCATGTAAGCTTCATATTACAGTTCATAGATCTCAATGTGGTAGGAGCTCCTTCATATTCTCTCTCCTGAGACTTCTTTCAAGCTCTTGGTGTTCGTCTTATAGAAGAAACTGCCGTGTGGACTCAGAGGAACCTTCTGAGATATTACCAAATCTGTGCTGTATACTTCTCTGGAGCTGTAATAAATAATTCATCTGTGATGTGATGGGCTGTACAGTAAGTCAGCTCGACTTCAGCCTTGAGGTGACTTTTAACATTTGGTGTTGGGGAACTTTACATAGCATCACTGAGTTCATGCAATATCTTTTACCTTATAGGTTATGAATAATGTAATGTGTCCAAATGCTTTTTCCTCTCCAGCGGCACTTTGTGAAACTCTCCCAGTCAGCCTT
The DNA here is from genome assembly GCF_965113295.1 of Leuciscus leuciscus. Taxonomy (NCBI): domain Eukaryota; kingdom Metazoa; phylum Chordata; class Actinopteri; order Cypriniformes; family Leuciscidae; genus Leuciscus; species Leuciscus leuciscus. The sequence continues at coordinate 15,968,187 of NC_138736.1, read as the reverse complement.
CATGTTTTCACCCAGACAGCTGCCATATTATGAAAAATTCTATTCCAAATTAGTGGGGGTGACAGTTATTTGGACGCGAGGCTTTGGCAGACAAATCTGCATGGCCCCCTATTTGACACTTTGCACCGCATTCATTTTAAGCCTTTATGCCCTCATGCTCCGGGCAAAGAAATGTCTTCACTAATTTGTTTTCTGCAAGATATGTGCATATGGAAGTGAGGGTAGTCATGCACTAGTCTTCCACTAGTTTGGGAAATTTTAGGTTATGCTGTCTTGTCAGACACCCTTGTCAGTATCACCCAGACCTTATTTCAGAGTCAAACTCAATTGGAATATACGAGTTATAAGGCAGTACAAAAACGTACTTACAATATTTTTTTCACCCCTTATTAGCTAGTGTTATATGCTCATACTGATTAGGCACCCCTCATCCGACATGCTGACAGGCATGAAGCCTGTGTGTCAGATGGTCACATGTTGCCATATATTTATGATTACAAGTAAGAAAAAGACCCCAGAATTCAACATGGACAAGAATAGAACCTGGATTTCCTACACAAACACCACAGCTCAGCATTCATTCATTCTTCTGCTGCTTATCAGGGACTGAGTCGTGGTGGCAGCAAGCTAAGTAGGCCTGCCCACATGTTCTTTCCCTTGCAAATTCCTACAGCTCCTAATTGGAGATCCCAAAATGATCCCTTTTGACACAGAGCAGTGGTGATTCTTCTCCAAGTCCCTCCCATCTGTCAGAGCTTCGCACCTTGTGTCCTAGTCCAGACTTCCTGTGGTGCGGCTTGTACCTGCAATCGTGTTCTTTCGGTCACTACCCAAAGTTTATGACAACAAGTGAGTGTTGGAACATGCATTGAATGGTTAATTGGGAGCTTTGCCCTCAGTCTTATCTCCCTCTTCATCTTCTACATACTGCAGCCGGCACACTGATTTTCCTATCAACGTCATTCCATGACCTGTCCTTGTGAACTCGTGAACAAAACCTCCTCAGGAAAGCAACTTAGTCCCTACTCAAGGTTGGCAGTCCACCCTTTTCCAGCTGAGAACCATGGATTCAGATTCGGAGGTGCTGACCCTCATCCCCATCACATCACACTCGGCCACACACATCTCAAGCAAGCACTAAAGATCACAGCTTGACATGGAGCAAATGTGCTAATTGCGGGGATATTTCTTATTTTTACTTCATTTTTACCATAGTGCTTTGCCGTGGCCACATCTGAGCAGAGCCTTTGAGTGTGACCTCGGTTGAGAGCACAGCAGCGATCTCAAATATACCAACTTTACTCCAGCCATGTGTCAGCATGGAGCTGTGGTGATTCTGGTGGCCCTCTTAAGCAGCCGCCTTAAACTTCAGACAGTCGCAGACAGCATGTAATGCATTTACCCAGAAAGAGTGATGAGACATGTAATTGAATTACCTTTTTTAATATATCAGTGCTTGACTCCTTGCTGAGCTGAAAATGAGAGAGAGAAATCCACAGTGTGCTGGAGAGCTTCCTGTTCCCTCGATATCACATTAGTGTTCTTAAAAGATGCTGACATCCTTCTGGGAAGTTCATGCTTACAAACACAGATGTTGTAATTATGTGGTTTGTAATTGTAATTATAATATGGTTTTTGTTAGAAGGAAATATGACGTTTCCAAATGTGTCAAATTTTTCTCTTTTTAACTTAATAACAAAGCCTGACTTTTAGTACTTTGCAATATTGTGAAGAGCTTTATTTATGTTACCCTTTGTGAACTGTCACAGAGAACATGGGAAATGTAGTTTGATTTGTGCAAGCCTATCATCATATAAAGTAGCTCATTGAGACAAATTTTAGTAATTAATAACCTTTCCCACTAGAAATGATGACAGCATTAATGTGAGCTTATCTTTTTATTCTGCTTTTCCATCCCAAGAACAAGATTATCATTGCTGTTCTGTCACTGTGAGACTTTTTTTTTATCAAAGACAAAACTCAAGGTGGAGAAGACATGTAATATAAGTGAGGTTTTTAACTTTACAGATCTATGTTTGATTGCACTCTTGTCAGAGTCTAGTGTCTGAAAGTAAATTTTGAAATATTAAAAAAGCTCCCTTGGCAAACACCACCACATCCCCAATATCTCTCTGCCTGACAGTGAATTGGGGACATTTCATTGACTTGGTGGGTCTCTCCTTTTATTGACTTGTGAATGACGCTGACAGAGTTTGTTTTGTGGCCCATACAAAGTGAAAGGCTTTGATTTCATACTTTGCCAACATATAAGGCTCCCTAGCAAGGACATGTAATACTGTTTCCCAGTTACTTTGATTGATAAATGTCTGCTGTTAGGCTGACTGACCCAAAAGTTGAAGCTACTAGCACCCTGATACTGTGTTTCTGTGTTACTGTGTACAATTTATGATTTTACACCTATTTATGTAGACCATGGCTTACCGGAATCTGCTAAGTCATAATGGTCCAACAAAGCAAAGGTGGAAGCATATGCATTTGAAAGATTATTTGTTTGTATTTGTATAATGAGGTTTTCTGAAAGGCTATGACCTTAATCTTTATAGATTCATGCATCTTTGTGTAATTATACTGTGATGAAACGTTTTAATATAACGCCCCCAAATATGTGGGTGCCTCACCTAAATATTCTCTGGTAATGGCAGCCTAGAGCCAGTGTTTAAATCCTAATCTTCCTTGTAAGTTAAAAAAAAATTTTTTTTATGACTAATGCAAGTTGTATGTTTAACTCCATATGTGTTGGCACAAATTTGCTGTCAGATTAGACCTCAATAATGAGAAACCAACTGCCTTAGCACCCTTCAGAGAGAATTGCAGTGTATTTATACCACATTTCATGCCGTGGTGAAGCCAGCAAAATGCTGTGTTAACAAGCTAATGATTGTGCATCTGTGTGATGGGGCTTTTGGGGAATTGCCTCTCTCTTTGCTCCATCTGCTTGCCCTATAACTTTCCTCACTTCTTTATGGCTTTGCATTACTGCAGCACTAGGCCACTTTAGAGGTGCTGATCTATTTGATCACTGGCTTTTGCTTTATTTGGATGCTATTCTTGTTTTTAGTGAATGTGGACTGTGGTTGATTTATGTATTAGTAAGTAGCGAGAAGTAGGGCTGTCACGATATCAGATTTTTATTACATGTTATCCAGCAGTATTCGGCAGTAGTAGCTACACACGGTCTTCTATTTTCCGGTTTATAACGGGTGAGAAACAGCGTTAAGGTGCAATACCATTATCTGTTATATTAGAGTGTCAACCAGATAGTTAATGGTGCTAAATTATTTACAATATCATATGTGTAGCATTAACATGATATCAATATTTCAGTTTTAAAAAATCAAGGTTATCGTCAAATACCCGTATATTACGACACCCATTATAGTGAGAAGCCATGCAAATAGAGTAGGGGCTTCTGAGTGATTCTGAGTGATTGAGTGAGCTTTAGAAGTCTCTTTTGAATGTGCTTGTCTGCTGGGATATTGTATATTATGAACTAAGTTCATCACAGGTTTTACAGTGATGGTAGTAAGTTAAATTAAACATGAAATCAAAATTGAGCCTATTTATTTCTGAATACACATTGCTGTTCTTATTATGCATGATTTGTTGGTGCACATTTGAGATGTAATAACATGCACCCCCTCTTAAAAACATTATGCTTCTTGGCTGATTTGTGGAATAAATAATGTAAACCAATAGCCAGTTTAAGTACTGGTTGTTGTGGATTGATACAGGTTTTTTTAATTCGTGCCAATGGGTTAAGTAATTTTAATGCTAGTTAACATTAATGTAATGTTAATGGCATTAACAACTTATTACAAAATGTTTGAAAAGAAACATTAACATTTGGATACGTTGAGATTCTCTTGAGGGTGAATTTAACCTTCAGTTTCCACGTCCTGTTCAAAAAGTCTCCTCGGAAGTGAGCAGTGTCACTCATATTTCACTATCCAGTCAATGGATATAATCCATTAAGTCCCATCCTTAATTGTTTTTTGCCACACAAATGTCTGATGGTAAAGGCAGAGTAAATGACTCCTTCAACGTTAGAATTTGCTGTAAAGTAGGACTTTAATTCACTTTTTAGATTTGGTATAGTGCCGTTCATAATTGCATCCCATGGGTGCCTGGGGATTGCTCCATCTACTAAGATGCTTCTAGATAACACTCCTCACAAAAAAAATCTACTTTTAATTAAATGTTTCCCCCTCATTATGCTTATCTGTCAGATTAAACTGGAAAAAGTTCTGTGGGTCTTTTTTTAAGCACCCTTCCTTGAGCTAATTTATTACCTGTGTACGGGGCTTCGGCATATTCCTGCAGGCTTTTTCAGATGATCCATTCACTCTAATAATAAAAGGAAGGGGGGAAAATGGTGTGTGTGAGGAGGAGAGAGCAATTACACTGGGCTAGCTGAGAGATCAGTCGTATGTGAAGTTGCTGATCATTTTTGCCAGTGCCTGTCTAACAACTCTTGCTAAGAATAATTGGGGTGATCTGAGCCCCCTGGTCTGCCTTTATGAAAGCACTAACATGTATCAGTGAAAGCTCAGACCAAGGCTAAACACTTGAGTGCTAACATTCATACACGTTAAAGGGGTCATATCATGACAAATTAAATTTTTTGGAAGAGTTTTATGATGAACATGCATCGTGACTTTCGTAGGTCAAAACCCCAGACCAAATTAAGTGGCTTAACTATCTGATATAAATACTAACTTGTGAAATCCCACATTAACATGTCAAACAACTTTTTGGTGTTCAGAACCTAAGGATAGAAGTTCAAGGCTAACCCTCTTCGGCTGTTTAACAATGTTCAAACTATGGCTGTTCGCTGTCATTTTTGACCTAGAAAAGTGAAAGAATAGTTAAAAAAAAAAAAAATTTATTTAATGATAACACTAATTTCTGTAAATAACTAAGGTAGTAAAAAAAAAGAAAAAAGAAATTTACATTTCTTAATTTCACCTTAATTCTCTCTCTCTCTCTCTCTGGATGGTGGGGTATAAATCTTGTATGTATAGTCTTACCCCTTAATTTCTGGTAATCTTTTTATTTTTTTATTCTCTCACAATGTAATGTGGCTTTTAAAAAAAAAAAGAGGCTTATTGTTACGTGTTACTTATTTCACATGCAAAGAGGCTGTTTAACATAGAAGTCTTAAAGATTTGGAAGCAATAAAAACACCTTATTTAAGTATGAGTTGGATAGAGTGGAAAATGGTCATGAGCTAAATTGACACTTTGCCAGTATATAAATAAAATAAATGTGCAGCATAACTTAATTTGTCATATGGCAAACATATGGCTCTGTTGTATAAACAGATCCTTTAATTGTGCATTGAACTCCTCTTTTGGGCAGGTGGATGACATGCTCGGGGAGGAGAGTGACAATGAAAGCGATGGAAAAGGGAAAGAGGAAAGGATGGAGGCAGAGGAGGAGGATGAGGAAGAGAGGCCCCCCACGAGCAAGCAGAAGGCTTCATCAGATCACGTTTCGTCGCTTGCCACTGTTGTTGAGGAAACTGCCCAAACATCAACCAGAGAAGACATCTCTGTAACAGGGAACATGTTCAGGTATTAAATCTCCAGTACTAGTAAAGGGAAATTAGAATTTTGTTTTCAAATTGGCGAAACTCAAGCATGCTATATAATAGCACCTATAATACGCATGAAGAACTTTAGTGACAAAATTGGTCTCTGTGATTGAGCTTTAAACCTCTTGCTTCAGTGGTGTGAGAGTTGATTAGCAACACACTGCTGTGCCCGATTTCCAGCAGGCCCTTGTACTCCCGAAATTGCCACTGTCTTCAGCAAATAGCACTGCCAGTTGTCATGGCAATGTCTGGAAGCAGATATCTAGCAGAAGGAGGGGTCACGTCCTCTTACATCCTCCTGTCCAAGCACAAATGCCCCACCCGCTGCCCAGACTTCTGTCCGACATTAGTGTAGTCGGCAGGATGTTGTCAGATCAGCATGTGTGAGGAGCTGCTTTCTGGGCCGGCCTGCTCTTGTCTGGAGGAGCTAAACGGACAGGAAAGCATGCTAGTCTTTTATCATATGGCTCATACTGCAACCAATTTTCCCCTGGAATATTAGACCTGTCCTACTTTATCTAGTTTCTCCGCTCTCCAGCAGTCATTAGCAGTGACTCGGAGCCTACAGCGGTGTATCTACCGCCTGTGTCAACTGAATGAATGCAGTAGTGTAATCGTTAGGAGTTCAGAGCGGTGAACAATGAGATGAGTGAAGGAGAAAAAGAAGTTATTTGAGTGTCTCAGACTGTCTGTTTGGCTTCAGGATGTCCTGCATCCAGTGATTACAGCTTCTCAGAAGAACCTGGTTTTCTCAGCTGAGTTTTCCTCGTGTTCTTCCTTTTTTACCATTTCCATTGAGAAACATTTCAGTCAAATCAGAAAATGGTAAAGGTTTTTGTACTTATTGCTTTGTCAATGACAAACCCATTATTTATTTGGAGTTGTAAATTTTGCTTCTCAAGTCAGGTTGAACAAGTTAAAAAAAAACTGTCTTGGACTTGGATTTTTGACACAGTTTGCTGGGTTTTGGCACCAGATGTTTGTAACACTCAGTTTCGTCTGTGGCACTTTTTTTATTTATTAGCGTTCATTCCATTTGTCATTGAATATTAGCTTGTATTTGCCTACAGTAATCCATTTTGCAGTCGAGTTTGTCAGTGTTAAAGTTTCTTTTTACACATTTCCCGTTATGAATTATGATACAGCTTGGTCCATCAGTGCATTGCATTTGGATTGGTTTCTCACCGCAGTGTCTTGGCCTTGATTTAAAGTGACAACTGATGTACATAAAGATGATTTATAAATCATTAGCTATTAACCATGTGTCTGTTCATTAGGATGGAAATGAAAGGCTGAATGACAGCAACCCTTTCCACCATTAGCAAAGCTCTTTTGCTCTGTTATGCATGTATTGTGTAACAGGGGTGACAGCATTTGTGTGCAACATCCTCCTACTCCATACAATTTAGTCTTGTGTTTACCATAATTACATTAGCTCTTTAAACAAAAAGTTTCAACTCAGAGAACCCCTCGGTTTCAACTTTCAGAGAAAGCACATACATTTGCCTTAATTGCCATTAGTTTCACTTGGGAGCAGTATAAAGTTTGTGTTCTAATAAGTTGGCCTGCCAATTTCCTTAAAATTGGCAGGAAATGGTCGCTGTAGCAGGATTTGATGCCATGGAAACACTCCATATCTAAACTCTTTGCGTTCGTTGCTTCGTGATGGAGAAATGTAATTTTCATTAAAGTCTGATTTTAAATATTTTCCCTCCATGAAGCAAGCTCATTTTTCACATTCAATGAATGGAGTGAATAGCACATTTTCTTTGTGAATAAAAAGTAATGTGCACTGAGATACTGCCGGGTTAGGAGGAAAAAGCATTAAAATCACAATGACTATGAATTTAGTTGCAGTTCAACTCACAACTCTCTAACTTTAGTCTAGGGCTGAGTGATATGGTTAAAATTTTTATTATTACAATATTTTTTTTCCAAATCATACGATATCAAAATGTATCAAGATATTAATTTACTATTAATGGGGAAGGAATACTTTCCACATATTTGTTAGACCTTGAGAATGAATGTAAACAACTTGTTTGTTTCTTTTAATTAATGGCCCCATGTATTTTCCATTTTATTGTGCTGTGTTTTATGATTTAATTTAAATTCATATAAACTTTAACAATTGAATCAAGCTTTTAAAATGTAAACAAATGAAAGTATAACCATTAATTTACAACAAAACATTGCATTTTGCACACAACAGAACTGTATAAGTTTAAAACATGGATGAAAAAATATCTTGGTTGTATGATATTCCTTAGAAATAATAATATTATTATTATCACTTTGAGAAATACATTTTATACAGTAGTGATATATTTTAGTCATAATTTCTTGAAGTTAAACCTTACTTTTATTTTGACGGATTTTCGTGAAGTTCTTTCAGTTTTAGTTTCCGTATCAGACTCAGTGTGTATTGGGCGGTAGTTTTGCACCCAAAAACAACAGTTATGGCATTATTTTCTAACCCTCATGTCGTTCCAAACCTGAATGACTTTCTTTTTATTTATTTTGTGGAACGTGAAGGAGATGTCTAGAGAGTGTTCACATTGCTTGTTTCCATACATTTAATGTGAGAAATCTAACTCGATTTATATCCTCTGTCACAGCTTTCATATTTCAGTCATGCTTGTGTATGTAATTGGTTTTTGTGTCTCTTTTGTGTTTTATGCGCCTTTACAGCGTTTTTACTGCAGTGTATCATAAATAATAATGTGTTTTGGTGGCAAAATTCAAGCCTTTCTTTTCTCTGCGATGGTAATCGTCTAGCTTCATACTGATTGAGCGATAACATCTGTCTTGTGGACCGCAGTTATGAACTGGCCTTTGCCATGTTGAGCAAAAACTGAAGTTACTGTCAAATGTAGATAAGGTCATCCGATAGTCACAATCACTACTGTTGTTCCTCTGAATGGCCCACCAGTCTCGACTCGAGCATCTGTTTTACTGGCAGAGAAAATGCTCAGTGGTTATGGAAGAAGAGCCACTGGCAGCTGCAGGCTTTTTGAATAATAGAGATGGGCAAAACCGCTTATCTCAAACACAGAGCCCACCTGAGACTGATTCCTCTGCCCGGCGGCCAAAGGTTAGCTTCCGTAAATAGCGCCTTTTCCCGCCAAGACAAACGGCACTTTTGGAGATAATCAAATCCTGTTTATGAATTATTTATTCTCAGAATATGCGCATAATTTGTGTTCCTGTGATATTTTTTGTTGTTGTTGTTGTTTTTCAGTTGTTATCCAGTCACTGGGCCTGTAGGATGTATCTAATAAGAAATCAGTTTCAATTCCTGTTCTTTTTTTACGAAGTAAGATATGAGTCATAATCATTGTATTTGATGATCGACATATTATTGGAGCATAATCTCTTTTACAAGAATATACTATTTCAGTTTTTCTACTCTCTCTTGTTTAATTCGATGTATTTAATTAAAATTCACTTGCAATTTTTGAGTAAAAAAAGAAAAAGTAAATCCTATACCAAATATTTTTCATTGCATGAAATGTTTGACGAGCACAGTTTTCTCTCCTTTTTCCTGTTTAAACATGGACAAAAGTAGGAAAGCATGATATGAAAAATGTGTCTGAGACCTATAAGCCTGATTTAAATATTTATTATGATGTCCAGTAACTGATAAATGGCGGATAATAAAATTCTACCCTAATTTGTCTTAATGAATTTTACAAACATTTAAGAGAATTAAGGCATTTTAACTTTTAATGTACATGGTGACAAATAGATATAAAATTAGATTTGCTAAATGTAATTAAAGATTACATTTAACAGAGTTATGAAATTATCAGTATTTTTATGCAATTGTAAATCTCTCCAATATCAGCTAATACTGAACTCTAGTGTTGACTGATAACAAATGTGGTACATATGGAGTATATCTTGTATCCTTAGACAAAAGCAATAAAGTCCCTTTCAAAATGAATTATTCCAGCTACTTATTTTGCAACCAATTGATGGCTGGCAAAGGAAATTAAGCCATGAGTGTTATGACAGCTAAACAGTTTTCAGTATCATGGCTGGTGGAAGTAGGGTAAGTAATGGCGCGTTTCCACTGAGCAGTACAGTACGGTACGGTACAGTACGGTACGGTTCGGGTCTGTTAACCATGATCTGGCTAACGTTTCCACTGCCAACAGTACCCTTACTTGATGGGCGTGGTGTTTCGATCGACGTCATTTTCGCGCGAAGAAGAACATAGTAAACTACAATGGATGACATATACAGCAGATATTGTTCTTGCTCCTCGACATGTTTGTCACAAGAAGACAAGCGCCGACATTAGGCTTTTCTCAATATTAAGTACGCAAAGTTTGTACTTGCCATGTGCGACTCCTACATGCAAATGGTACAGCGCGTTCTTAAAAGGTCACTCAGCTCGCTCTGCTACTCCGGTTATCTCTGTTACTCTGTATGTACATTTTAAGCAACAATAAAACGAAATATGTTATAAAACACTACTCTGCCTCTTTTCGTTTTCATTTAAATAAATTAAACATTATAGGGACACAAATGTGGTTCATGCACAACGCATATTGATTATTCACTGCACGTTATACGTTATTCTATTTAACGTTATAACAAAACGAAATTTAAAACACAACCCTAACGTTACCTCTTTTCGTTTAAATAATAAAAAAAATTACACATATTACAGGCAATATATGCATTTGTACAAATGTTGCAATAAACATCAGTGATAATCTTGTAATAAGAAAATGACAAGAAACCATATTTCTTTTTGTAAAATTTCAGTTTTATCAATAATAGCCAATATAAAAGTTTAAGTAAAAGGTACAAGAAGCTATACAATAAGAAATAAAGCAAACAATTCAGTCAAATGTCCAAATGCTGCGCTCTAGTCTAACATTACAACAGTAAAGTTAAATACAAATAGCCTATAATATGAAACTAAACTTAGCCCTCGGCCAAAACGATTGACAGGGAACGAATTATATATTCACGAGACCAAAGATCGCCCGTTAGGTCTGCACAAGACGAATTATTATATCTCATGTTTAACCACTACCGTCGGAGTCATCGGCGAACGTCAGAAGAACTTAGCCGAGGAAAGGCTCATCCAGCCGGGAAACATGAGCGCCGAGCGCCCGCTGATCGCATGGATCTCACAACCGGGGAAAAACAAATCATCTTTATAAATAAACCACAGATTTGAGCTTTAAACAACTACATTCTCGCCTGAAAAACTCTTAAAATTACATTTCGTGACACAGTAACAGTAGTATTATATTAAACTGTATATTAAAAAATGGCGCTTCTTATGTTGTCATTCCCCTCGTAGCACGCGCAAGTGACGATTCTCTGTCAACCAATCAACGTCCTGCAGTGAGTCTAGCTCCACCTTTTAGTACCGTACCACTGTGCTAGGTACCCCAACGGAAGGGTACCCAAAAAGTGGTACGGTACGGTTCGGCTTTTTGGTACCATTCTCAACTTTTGGCAGTGGAAACGCAAATAAAAGGGTACCGACCCGTACCGTACCGTACTGTACCGCTCGGTGGAAACGCGCCATGACATTTTCATTCTAGATGTCAATTTGTTGGACAAAAATTGCTGTGCAAAAAAGATGAGTCATCACTATTCAATGTTGATGAGTCATCAATAATAGTGTTATAATTTTTTTTATTGTTTTTGCATAGTGTTGTTTATGCAGCCTCATGCCTTTCGTTGTTAGTCATCCCCCTCTAGTTCAGGTGTTCTGAACTCTTTTAAAAAGAGAGTCCGTCTTTATCTGTGCGTTGTCTCTTTAAAAGAGTTTCAGGATAGAGGGATGGAGAAGGCCCATTGGTTGAGAACAGGATGAACGTTTCTGGCCTTTTCTCATGCGTTCTCAAGAGATCTTGAGTCCTTGTGTTCTCGTACTACGTCATCATCAACCGTTGATGTTCCATTCTAATACTCATTAGCGCAAGTACTGTACAAAAGATGCATGAAAGTACCCGGATGTGTACTTGACATCAAGGATGCATCGAATGTAGACTTGAGAGAATCGAACCATTAGAAATCCCAGAAAACTCTGCGGGTGGTCGATGTACGGTATGTCTTTAAACTTCTCGTTTTCGCTTAAGAGATTCCCGCTGCAAGCTAGCAAATACTTGACTGCTTGTAAAAGTTAACTTTTTTTGTGTGTGTGTGTGCATAATTTGATAAAGACCTGGAGAAGTCCTGCAGTATTTTTGCACAAGAATGCAAGTCCTATTTAATGGATCTTCTATCGCCCTATAATCCATCGCGCTCTTTAAGATCACTAAATTCAAGGCTTTTGGTCATACCTAGGATATCCAGAACCACTAAAGGAGGGAGAGCATTTTCACATTTGGCTCCAAAACTCTGGAATAGTCTTCCTGATACTGTTCGTTGCTCAGACTCGCTCTCCCAGTTTAAAACTATTAAAGTCGCATCTCTTCAGCCAGGCATTCATATCATATTTTTAATCTTACAGTTCAAACTACAATCCGGCCTCTAGTTCATAAATGCCAGAGGAGAACTGGCCCCCGACTGAGCCTGGGTTCTCCCAAGGTTTTTTTTTCTCCATTAGGTCACCTGATGGAGTTTTAGGACACCAATAGCCGCGTTTCCACTGTCGGGCCAGGGCCGGGCCGTGCTAGTGCGTGCCAGGGCCAGTCGCGTTTCCACTGTCACTTCCGGGGCTTGATCGGGGCTTACTCGGGGCCAGCGGCCAGGATTTCTGGCCCGTCGAATACCTTGGTCCAGAGCGGGCCAGCTCGGGCTAGAGGAGTGGTTACGAACAGAGGCGGAGTTCACCTGAGTCGGGAGACGGTAGCGCCGGATGATTCTGTCAGCATTAAAGACTTTTAAAATAATTTAACTCGTGTTCATGTTTGAATGCCTTGTGTTTGTGATGCAAAAGACTATGCGCGCTAACCATTACCATAGTAAACATGGTAAACGCTTGAAGATACGCATAGTAAAAAAAAAATACGCTTTAAGAAATCAGACCAATCATAAAGGCTATCACAGTCATGTTTTTATTTTATCTGTCAGTAGCCTACGTCTCGTCTCTTTATACCGGACTATCATAAAATAAAGCAACTTTTTTTTCGGGAGCTTCCTCTGTTTCTCTGACTGAAAATATCTGTATGGGAGTCGAGAGAGTGCTAAAGCTCCTCAGGTCGTATTTTTGGTGGCATATATTTGTAGAAATTATCATTCTTTCTAAATGTGATGTAAATATGTCCTGTAACTACCAGATAAACAGAAACAGACGCGACTGAAGAAGTAAGTGTGTCCTCTTTCTTTTGTGAAATAGACCTAACGGTAATTTATTTCTGAGTGACTAATGTGCAATTTTGACATAAATTAATTCATTATGATCAGTGTATCACTTTTTATTGTAAACCTGTGGTAAAACATCGATGCTTGGGTTTTAAATATTCAAGTAAACAACAAAAATGCCAGCAAACGGCCGCTTTTATCATGTTTGTTTTCAATGCGGTTTCCAGTGATTTCTGATTAGTTTTCTGATAAAACTTCCATTTGTTGGTGAATGGGTTAGTGTGACGTTGTTCCAGAGAGGCGTGTTACGGGCGTGTTTTAGTGAAGCGCTGTGGAGCTTCTGGCCCGACAGTGGAAACGCAGGCCCGGTGCTATTAGCCCGAGGCTATCAGCCCGGCACGGCCCGTTTAAAGCCCTGGCCCGGCCCTGGCCCGACAGTGGAAACGCGGCTATTAGGTCACTTGATGGAGTTTTTCGGTTCCTTGCCACTGTTGCCTTTGGCTTGCTCAGTTGGGGATATTTTGGGGATATTTAATTTAATTTTATCAATCAATAAATTCCACTTGAAACAAACCTTGTTGTATTATTTTAATTTAATACTGTGAAGCTGCTTTGATACAATCTGTATTGTGAAAAGCGCTATACAAATATACTTGACTTGACTTGACTATTTTTATTGGCATATTAAAAAGAATATTAACATTGACAAAGCATACAAACTCATTTTCACAAATACACACGGTAAAATAGAAAGATATAAATGAATATGAAAAAATGTCTATAGATAATAATATGAAATAAATGTTTTAATAGGTTATGACATTTGTTTGTGATGTTATGTTGTATGTGTGCGTAGGCCGCTGATTATAATGTGCTTGGACGATCAGTTGATGCATTCTGTGAGTGTCCTTGCGTCCTTCCGAGTTCGTTCTTTCAAGGTAACCTGGCAAGACCAATCTCCACAAGAATGCAAGTCCGTTTTTCGCATTGAGAAACAACCAATTTTTTAAAGTATGAAGCATAACTAATTGTATCCACCTCTGCGCTCTCCTTCACATCTCCTCCTCTGCATCTTCAGAGCTCCTGCAATTGCAATCAGTCTCCACTCACTGTCCTGTGCGGTTGAGATGATTTGATTTACGTCATTGGTGGCTGTAGAGAGTCAAGAAGGTTTGACTGTTGAGTTGTAGGGCTCTCTGCTGATCAGTGTGTGGGCACTAAAGCCACTGCTTTAGTGATGGTCATTAAAATAATATCACCAGGCGGAGACGTGAACAGCATAATCAAGTGATAAACAATACACCGCAGCTGCTGTTACATAGGCTGACCGTTCACTCATGTCATATTTCAAGTCAAGTACCCTAAACTGCAAAATCAGTAATAACACACGGCATGCGGTCTTGTTTTCCTGTAATCTTGATTTCCTTTTGTTGTTTATTGCGTTCTCTTCCATTTGTAAACTTTTTTTGCCATGAAGCTTGGCATTATTTTAATATAAGAGTTTCATATCATGGAGTAGAGCAGAAATGTTGATATAAGCAAAAATCATATTATTCTTTTTTTTTGTGATGTTATGATATTATAATGTTATATTATGATATTCACATTTTTATTGATATGTGATTAAAAAGTGCAAGTGAAATAATGGTCCTTATCATTTCCAAAGTAAAGATACACCAATTAAAAAAATAAAATAAATTAAACTGAATTTAAATTAAATAGTCAGGAACACTGCAATGAAGCAGTGATAACTGTCTATTTCAGAAGGTATCAATAGTCTATTTTCATCAATTAAAAAAGTGAAACTGAAACAAGGACTGCAGATATACAAACTGTAAACAAAGCAGCGTTTGCTTACCATTTTGAATATCAATCATGTTGATCACTTTCTTCAATCCTGGCATCTCATGTTGATATGAACATTTTCACGTAATGGAATGTCCAGGTAAGATGATGATAAAATGTTATCCTCTCTCTTGCTGCCTGACATCCCCTGTAATTTACTGAAGCTATTATCATTTTGATTTCCTTTTTCTGTCTGTAGAAGGAAGTATTGAAGGACAGTAAATCACGTTCCTCAAACACGTTTTTTCCCCAAGTCTTTTTGTCATTCCTTCTCTCCTCCCTTCCTTAATTTCTTGTTTTTTCTCCCCCCAAGTCATGTCAGAATGATCATATTTAAGAAATGAGCATCACCACAATGACATAAATGACCGATTCAAAGAGACAATAGGGGTGTTAAATAAAAAAATACTTTTTTTTTTGTTATTGGTCAAAATCATTTTTAAATAATTCAAAGTTTCAATGTTGTTTGCATGCTGTTCGTTAAGAAAAAAAAAGCTGGTCAGTTAATGCTCATTCAGCTGGTTTATGCTGTTTTGTCAGCCCTCCAAAGAGCTGAATATCTTCTGTAGAATTAAAGGAACCGTATGTAAGAAATTGATTTCAATTAATCATAAAATGGCCCTGATATGTCACTAGACATTAAGAAATCATGTTCATTTCAAATACTTATATCACTGACAACAGTAGTTCGGACAGGATATTGTCGTTTAAAAGTGAAGTTGCAGCCCTCAACTGATATTGATGTTGTCATGTTGTGTTTTGGCCTGATGCCCCCCCCCCTCCACCTATCTACCAATCACGAAGTCAGTAGTGTTTCGGCATCCGGGTTGCCAGCTCTGCTCTAGTTACCACAGCTGCAGCTACAAACGTGTCAGATAAAAAATGCCAGCCTATCTGGCAACCTCGAGTCAGGGGAGGGGGAGGGGATACACCACTCTACAGTAATTTGAAAGTGATTGCAGTACCAGTTTTGGCCACAATCTTACCTTACATACGGTTCCTTTAAATATTTATCTGCCATAATCTCCACACCGCAGAGATCACACCTCAAACCCTGCCCCGCATTCACAAACCCGAAGGGCAATAAAAGATCCGGCTTAAAAGACGATTGTAGGTCCCAGTTTGCATGCTTCTTAATTAGCATGATTAGACAAAGTCCTCCCTGATTCTTTAATTACATTCTCCCTGTTGTTGTGCTCTGAAATCTCATCTGTTGTATATTAGACGTCTAATCTTTTCCCCTGTAATCTGCTGCTTTTATTTCCCAATGCATTTTTGATCAAACCTCCAATTACTCTACATTAAAAAGCTCTTTTTATCATTGTTTGGACTGGAGTTGTTATAATCCATTCACTGCATGTGTGTCCTGGAGGAATGCTGTTTGATAAGGTTAATGTAAGACCCTTAAGCCTGGTTTATACTCTCTGCATCCGCACGAGCATGAAGGCATGACATTTAAAAAAATATATATGATCAAATATGATGCATCTCTCAATCCTCATTGTGTTGCTTTGCATTGTTTTGACCCAACTGTAAAAAATAAAATAATAATACATAGCTTTTATCATAAAACTAAGCACTAAATGATTTAAATCATCTTAATAAGACATATTATTGGGAGAGAGATATACAGTAGAGCTGATAATTACAGACCCTTTCCAAAAAATTTGAATATCATGGAAAAGTTTATTTATTTCCATAATTCCATTCAAAACGTTAAACTTCCATAGATTATAGATTCAGGGCCCACAACTTAAACGATTTCAAGTATTTAGTTGTTTATTTGTACATAATTTGGGCTTCCAGCTCATAAAACCCACGAAAACAGGATTTAAAAAGTGCTCTGAAAATGTCCTGGTAGACGGCTGCGTTGAGTGGACAGCACAGTGGACCAACACCAGCCGATGACATGGCTCCCCAAACCAACACAGACTGTGGAAACTTCACACTGGACTTCAAGCATCTTGGATTGTGTGCCTCTCCATTCTTCCTCCAGACTCTGGGACCTTGGTTTCCAAATGAGATGCAAAATTTGCTCTCATCAGAAAAGAGGACTTTGGTCCACTGGCTTTATTAAATCCAGAGTCAACGCAGCCGTCTACCAGGACATTTTCAGAGCACTTCATGCTGACTTCATTTTCCAGCAGGATTTGCACCTGCCCACACTGCCAAAAGAACCAAAACCTGGTTCAATGACCATGGTATCACTGTGTAATTACTGTGTGATTTCATGTAATATTCAAATTTTTTTAAATCCTGTTTTCGTGGGTTTTATGAGCTGGAATCCCAAATTATGTACAAATAAACAACTAAATACTTGAAATCGTTTAAGTTGTGGGCCCTGAATTTATAATCTATGGAAGTTTAACGTTTTGAATGGAATTATGGAAATAAAAAATTTTTTTTGGAAAGGGTCTGTATATGCAATTTATGTATATAGTTAGAATTTCATCTTACTTTTTGCCAAATAAATAACCAAATTGCATATTTTTGCTCAGTTTGAGCCTTGAGACAATTGGGGTGTTATTTTACTCCTCAAGTATGAACTCCATATTCTCACTATACCATACTATATGAGCCATAAAAGTCTAATGTAAGGTACTTAAACCTTTTGTTTAATATATATATTAAAATATATATATATATAATTTTTTTTAATTCATATTTTGTTTAAAGGTGCGATAAACTCCATCTCCAAAAATATATATAGATTTAAAAAAGACTTTTCTTACTGTTATTTCAAACAGTACGTCTCACTTTTCTTGAGAAATACATGCTCATATAGTGTTTCACTGTTGCATAAGCTTGCGTTCAGTTCTTCCCATCTGCCTGTAATGCGCAGATCAATAACACCTCGACTGAGCCGCAAAGGGTCAGGCATCCAATTGCAATTCACAGAAAAAGACAAGACATGATTTCATCAAAACAAGATTTCTTTTTTCAAATATACAGAAAGAAAGATTGTGTTAGCAAGTGTTGGCCTATGCAACCAATGTACCGTCATGATGTTAGTGTTGTGGGTAGTTGTCTGGGCCTACCTATGAGATCGCTAAGGCGTTATGGGTGGTTCCCATTAGTGATGCTCCAACATTTCGGTGGCCAAAAATTAATTTCTTTATTAGTGCTTATGCCATGGTTTGACTGTCATGGTCTATTTCATTCTCACAACATGGAAAAGATACATAAGGTAAACATGTCAGCTGTGTGGAAGCTAGAACTGGGTTGTCAATTTAAATGTCTCGATTTTAATGAGAAAGGTTTTTTAGCCCAGATCTTTTAGTCTATACGGCTTTCTATTGACACGTGAACAAAACATCACTAAACAATATATAGTGTGTCTTCCATCCAATAATCACAATAAGCGTTGTGCTTTGTTACTTTCGATACGAAGCAATGTCTGAGTTTTCAAAGTCAAAATTTTATAATGAAATTCAAACAATGTCGTTTTCACACACTTTAATGTGGACAGATTGATGACAGATTGCTGTAGCGCCTCAGTTCAAGCAAAGCAGCGTAATAATAATAATAATAATAATCTTTTATAAACTTAACTTGTCTTTAGGGTTTTCACTCACGATTATTTTGGTTATCGAGTAATCGGTCGATTATTTTGACAATTAATCTAGTACTCAGATTTTTGTTGTAAGAAAAATAGACCTAAGCAAACAATAGCCTTTTATAATGTCTTAAGCCCAATTTATACTTCTGCGTCGAACTTACACCGTAGCTACGTCGTAGGCTGTGTGTAGCGCGCGTACCTTTCGGCGTACCCTGACGTGCACCTCTCCAAAAATGTAACAACGCGTCAACTCTACGTGGACGCAAGCGCTGTGATTGGTCTGCTAGGACCGCTCCCTCGGGTTTCACATGCTCCCTCTGCGCGCGTGAACGCGGACAACGACGCAGAAGTATAAATGAAAACCAACGCGTTGCATATGTGTAAATGTGTGTGTGTATATATATATATATATATATATATATATATACAGTATATATATACATATATATATATATAGACACTCACCTAAAGGATTATTAGGAACACCTGTTAAATTTCTCATTAATGCAATTATCTAATCAACCAATCAAATGGCAGTCGCTTCAGTGCATTTAGGGGTGTGGTCCTGGTCAAGACAATCTCCTGAACTCCAAACTGAATGTCAGAATGGGAAAGAAAGGTGATTTAAGCAATTTTGAGCGTGGCATGGTTTTTTGTGCCAGACGGGCCGGTCTGAGTATTTCACAATCTGCTCAGTTACTGGGATTTTCACGCACAACCATTTCTAGGGTTTACAAAGAATGGTGTGAAAAGGGAAAAACATCCAGTATGCGGCAGTCCAGTGGGCGAAAATGCCTTGTTGATGCTAGAGGTCAGAGGAGAATGGGCCGACTGATTCAAGCTGATAGAAGAGCAACTTTGACTGAAATAACCACTCGTTACAACCGAGGTATGCAGCAAAGCATTTGTGAAGCCACAACACGCACAACCTTGAGGCGGATGGTCTACAACAGCAGAAGACCCCACCGGGTACCACTCATCTCCACTACAAATAGGAAACAGAGGCTACAATTTGCACGAGCTCACCAAAATTGGACAGTTGAAGACTGGTAAAATGTTGCCTGGTCTGATGAGTCTCGATTTCTGTTGAGACATTCAGATGGTAGAGTCAGAATTTGGCGTAAACAGAATGAGAACATGGATCCATCATGCCTTGTTACCACTGTGCAGGCTGGTGGTGGTGGTGTAATGGTGTGGGGGAGGTTTTCTTGGCACACTTTAGGCCCCTTAGTGCCAATTGGGCATCGTTTAAATGCCACGGCCTACCTGAGCATTGTTTCTGACCATGTCCATCCCTTTATGACCACCATGTACACATCCTCTGAGGGCTACTTCCAGCAGGATAATGCACCATGTCACAAAGCTCGAATCATTTCAAATTGGTTTCTTGAACATGACAATGAGTTCACTGTACTAAAATGGCCCCCACAGTCACCAGATCTCAACCCAATAGAGCATCTTTGGGATGTGGTGGAACGGGAGCTTCGTGCCCTGGATGTGCATACCACAAATCTCCATCAACTGCAAGATGCTATCCTATCAATATGGGCCAACATTTCTAAAGAATGCTTTCAGCACCTTGTTGAATCAATGCCACGTAGAATTAAGGCAGTTCTGAAGGCGAAAGGGAGTCAAACACAGTATTAGTATGGTGTTCCTAATAATCCTTTAGGTGAGTGTATATATATATATATATATATATAATGAGCAATCATTTTTGGTATTATTTGGTATTATTTGGTATTATTACGTATTATAACAAATCCCTGCAAAGGATTCCCTGCAATCCCTGTTGTTGTTGTCCCACTTTAGAGCAGATCAAATCCTTGTTTAATATTGCCCAAATGACATTTAATACAAATGTTCACTTACTTTTCATATTTGTACACTTCTTTATGATAGTAATACTACAGCCACTGTAATTTCTTGAACAAGAATATGTGGACATCAAAACATGCAAAGTGGGATTCAACTTTTATTTTGAAATCACAAGCAAGCATATTTGTGATGACTATCAGGGCCAGTGTATATTTGGAAACGCTGATAAAGAAACAAAGTCTTCACGGTTACTTTTGTACTGTAAGCAGATTATAATGTTATTCCCCGATGCGGATGTACAGATCAAATAATACATCTGCGGTAGGCATATATTTCTCTCGTTTGTTCAGTTTCCTTAATTTTATATCGCGGCATTGTGGGCTACAGGTAAGCAGATGGACTCAGAATATGAACGTAACACGCAAAGTTTCACGCTAAGTGTTTCCCAGTGAAATACTGGCATAAAGTTGGCTTGACAATGACATTGAACGTTCGATATTAACACATTTAGGGGCTGTCTCTAAAGTTACATACGACATTGGTATACACGTTTCTAACTTCATTGAATACATTTTAATTTAACATTTAATGAATGTTACCTGTTTCTTTACCTGTTGCTCTGGTCTTTGTTAACAACCGCCTGCACAACCTGTTGGTGAGGTCGACTAATAGCAGATGGAGTTTATGAATTGGTAATATACTGCTATTCCTGCAGTTCCTGGGCGTGAAATGTTGAATTTTCTGTCAAATTTGAACCTCTGAATTTGTGGAAGCGAATTTGTAAAGCGAAATAAAATGGACCGAAAATTGCCTGTCGAATATTATAGGTTGTATTTTTAAACGAAATTAATATTTTGGAAGGGAAATCTAAAAGGTGAATATGGATTATAGAATTTTTAATAATGATGAAAAATGTGTGTGAAATGTTTTGAATTGAAATATTCATAGCTTAAATATACAACCATGTTGAATTTCAGCCCATAAAAATGTAAGCCCTAAAAATGCAATGCATTAAAATGAAAGCATGGTTAATGCAATGCATATTTTTTCAAGTAGTGCAATTCAACTAGCTTTTTTGTTTCAAAATCATTTGGCATTATTTTACTTCCATAATTGCGGCTTACACACCTAGATATTTTGTGATTTTTATCAGACAAAATGGCACTTTGGACAGCCCTAATTTGGAGTTAAATCTCTATCCCTAAGTATAAGTAATAGTATAGTGATACTTGCCTTAAACACCACTAAAAAATTGTTGGGTGAAATAATTCCATAACTGGTAGGGAGCCAAACACAGGCTGCATGGAGGCTCTCTGCAGTTGGGTAATGGTTTAATGCGATTAAACCTCTGTCGAGCTCCACAGCTTGAAGCCCATAAAGGACATGAAACAAGAGTGTGACTTCTTCCTCCCGCCCCTGCCGAGATAGCAGCATTGTAGTCCTTCACTTCAGAAGAACTTCCTTCTACCTTAAAATAGAGAGAGAAAGATACAACAACCAGTTTACAGAACTGCCAAGAGCAAAATCACGCTGGGGTTAATTAGACCCGTGTTTCTTCCTCCTTCACTGGAATTACAGTTCTCTGGCCTATGGCAGATGACATGTTTAGCATATCACTTTGACACAGAAAGGTAATATTAATGTTTCCATAAAAAAAAGAAGGAAAAAAAGAGGCTTGTTTACTTATACAAGCTGAACTGGATTAACAAGACCCATTATTAATAGAGGAATTGAGCACTATGGCCGGAGGTGTAGTGTGTCTGTTTCTCATTTACAACATTGTGGCATACAGAGGTTGAGTTAACACGAAAATCTCCAAAGGTAAAAAAATATAATTCAAAATGCATCATTTTGACAGATAAACCGTAATGTACCTGGTCTGTTACCCTTCCCTAGATATTACCACAGTAGAATATGCTAATATGGATCAGAGCTGTAGCTAGCAGGGTGAAGTTATGGGTTAAGATGATCTCAGAACAGGCTCTACATTTTAAAAAGGGTATGGAGCCCAGAGCAAAATACAGTCAAGGGGTCCTGATTCTCAGCTATGGTTTTGAATCCTGATAGCATTTTGAAGTAAAGAAATTTAGAGAAAATAAAGTTTTAAAGCGCTCCATGAAGGCAGACCAAGAGAATGAGAGATGTGAGTGAGGACCAATGGGAAAACTAATTAATGTAATAATGTTCAACAAATCAGGTGATCTAATTGCCAGAATGTTAATTCAGTACTATTTTGTTTAAATAAATACAAAATTTTCCAAGTAAATTTAAGCCTCACAGCGTAATGTAAAAAAATTCAACTTGCCATCGTAGGAATAAATTACATTTTCAAATATATTCAAATAGAAAATCATTTTGAAATTCGAATAATATTTCTAAATATTACTGTTTGGCTGTATTTTATATTAAATAAATGCAGCCTTGGTGAGCATAAGACGCTTCTTTCTAAAACATTAAAAATATTTACCAACCCCACAGTAGTGAACTGTAAAACTGTGAACTGCTATTGAATTTTCCGGAAAATAATAATAATGACGGGTTAAAAGTAGAGCATAACAGAAAACGTTCAGCCCATCAAAGTGAAGAATAGTGATTGTTTGTAGCACAGCTTCTGGTGGTAATTCTCTGGGGAAACTTGTACTACATTTGTGCTGACAGATGCAAATGCTACAGGGCAAAACCCTGCAGGCTCTGAACAAAGATCAAAACCTCTGAAGAGCTTGTCGTCTTTTCTTTTTCTCCTTTCCATAACTGCTTCGTCTTCCTCAGTCACGCAAACAGCCGCTGGCAGAATCAATGCGAATTCATCTACCATACATTGGGAATTCTGTGTCGGTGCTTTTTTTGGATGGGAAACTGGAAGTCAGCATAAATCATGAGGAAATAGCCATAGAAATATGGTTTGAGCAGGGACTGAGTTTCCTCCGGATCATTACAAACACGCTCCTGAGACAGCAGTTGACATGCTCTGCTCTCTGAAGGTTACGTATATTAAAGGACCTGTGGCTCTCGCTCTGATATAAAATATTAACCTGAGCTCATTTTGGCCAGATGGATTCGAGTGTAGATCAACGAGAGAGAGAGTTATGATCGCTATCCTCATGCCAACGACAAAGTCCAGTCCACTTTGTAGATTATAGGGTCTAGAGTAGAGATGCACCGGTTAGCCACCATAAATAATTTTTTTAATAATTTTTTATTTTGGTCAATATCTGTTCTGGACTTTCACAACTGCCTTGCAATAATTTCCCAAATGTAATTTGTGTGGAAATATTGAGAAGTCTATAAATAGGATGTTAACACAGGCCAAGAGACGGGCCACGCTAAAGACGCGACTGCAGAGAAAATACTGTACGAGACACAGCAAGCTCACTGTTTGTGATGCTCGAAATATTGGAAGAAAAATATAAATATTGAATTGGTCTGGGTTTATATGAATGTATTTCTGAAGGGAACTGTCTATCTTCAAAAAAGTTCTGATTGCATTTTTTTCCCCTCTTACTTCGGTATAATGCCTATTAAAGTAGTGTTTATAAGCACAGCACTGCTTTGTGTACAGCGGTAACCAAGGAAACACTAAATTGCTGCTTCTAAGCGCCACCTACTGACAGAGTGAATATGAGTTTGTTTTGTGCAGGAATGTTTTATGTAGCATAATTTCACAAAGCTAAAGTCAGACCAGGCTGTTATTGCTTTAAATCTTTAAATCTAAATTTAACACAATCTAATTTAAATAAAAAACAACTGCTCATGTGACGTTTGTAGCATCTTTGTTTGTTTCGTGAATAAAATGCAATCTAATTTTAAATGGCTGCAGATATTTTTGTTTAAGGCCAGTTTGGCCTGTAATAGCGAAAATAAACAACACATATATTTGCTAAAAAAGAAAAAATGGTAACCAGTATCAGAATTGGCCCATTTGCTTGTAAAAAAAAGTCGACAAACAGAATTGGCCATTTAAATCATGATTTGTGCATTACTAGTCTAGAGAAGGTCTGCTGTTTGTATTGCAGTAACGAAAGAATTCAGATGAATATCACTCAAATACAAAATATGGCTAAACATTACAGTATGGCTTAAGAGGCCTGTTAAGATGGACCTCCAACCAGCCGTTTTGTTCTCAAACTTTCATGTGTAATTTGTCTTTCAGTGTGCTAATTACTCGTCTACAGCAGGGGGTTTTACACCAAATACACAGAAACAAGCTCAATGCTCTCACACACCTGCTGATATTTCCCAGGATGGTGCTCATTGTTTTCTTCCTCTTATGAATATTGACATCGTGATTTCACGCTTGTCTGTCAGAGCAGTAATGATGCAGTATCATTCTCCAGGCGACTGACAATCTGCTGCTAGTCATGTCAGATTCAGCCATCAAAGCACACAGAGTCCAATTGGATAATGAAATATGTACTTCTCAAAATATGCGAATTCTTTTTTTCTTTCTTTTAGTAAATCTCTGTGTTGTCTTGATCCAAACAATTTGTTCTCATCTTGCATGATGTGTTAAACCAACAATGATTGAATCGCATCTGTTCCAATTACTAAACAGATGCGACACAATACTTGAGCTCAGTGCAAAGTATTGATTTCACTGTGCAATTAAACCAAATGTGTTATTCGGTTGAACTGACTTTAAACTGTTGTAGTTGACCTACAAGATGAATGGCCCAAGATGAAATGTTTATGCTAATGTACATTATAACACCCAATGCTAAGAATGCAACTTGCATTGCATTATTCATTTGCGAAACCCTACTACAGCACAAAATCTGCGGGATATGGGAAAAGTATCATTTTTCAAGCTTGGAAAAACCAATGGTTTCTCAAGTGATCCCATTTTATTAGTTGTGTGTTCTCTCACATGTATAATGAAAAATCATGTGAAGTACTGAATATCTGTAGCAGTCAATAGATATTTAATCAAATTGATTCATATTATCATTATTTTTAGAGATAAATCTAAAGCCAAATGGTATAGAATTTTAACACCAGCCATCTATTAGTTAACCTGTTAACTCTCACCCCTCTTTTAAATCATAGATCTGAACTTATATGGTTATAATTTATGAATGCTTATGAATACAGACCTAAGGTTGGTCCTTTTGAATCAAGACACTCAGCAGATTATTCAGCAGAAAATTAGCACTTAGAAGTTTGAGTGTAGAAGTAGAAGTTTGAGTGTAGAAGTAGAAGTTTGAGTGTACTGTAAAGCAAATGTAATTTATTTGACACATAATATATATTATACTAAATCATTTCCATGGTTTATTGTCAAGTGTTCTGGGTGGGTTAGTGTGTGACTGTTGAGCAGCAGGGTCTTATCTGTCACAGGTCCAGGTCCTACTGCAGTGATGGAGCTGCTCAAGTATTTGGTCCAGTCTGTCCACATGTCACTTCTTGTCTCCTGTGCTGGGATGTTAATGTTAGACTGTCCTCTTGCATTGATAGCAGTCATGTCAGCCATGTCTTAAATCTGCAGTCTCACTAGCCTCCTGTCACACACAGTCTTTAATAACTCTATCACAGGACCCCCTGTTGGTCAGTTTTTAGTGAACACTAGTAATGAGTTGATGTCAGCAGAATGCAGGGACCTGTCTTTTAGTCTGTGCTCTAAAAACTGCTCCAACCAGAGTTAAACCTTTAGACTTTGATCGTTCTCTTATAGTCTTGTACTTCACAACTACATCACATGCAACTGCACTACCATTCAAAAGTTTAGGGTCAGCAACATTTTAATGAAAGAAATGAATACTTTTATTCAGCAAAGAAAAGTAACAAAGCCATTTAAATTTAACAGATTTAAAGATTTCTATTTCAAATAGTTTCTGTTCTTTTGAACTTTCTATTTCATCAGAGGACAAAAAAAACATTATGACTGTTTCCCCCCCAAAAAATATGTAGCAGCACAACTGTAAATCAGCATATTAGAATGATTTCTGAAGGATCATGGGACACTCAAGACTGGAGTAATTAAAAAATTCAGCTTTGCCATCACAGGAATAAATTACATTTTAAAATATGTTACGATAGAAAACAGTTATTTTAAATTGTAATAATATTTCACAATATTACGCCTTAGTGAGCAAAAGAGGCTTCTTTCAAAAACATCTCATGGACCCATTTTTAACAGTAGTGTAAGTCCTGTCAGATTTATTTGTCATAATGTGCTCATTAGTGGAGAAAAAGGACCCAGATTTTTATTTGACATGGGACATGGCATGAGTTCATTCCCTTGTGCCTTAACATTTTGAATCAATCCTGCTCATTAATGTCCTAAAATAATGCTAAACCAGGCTAATAACATTTTGGAAAGAGCAAAAAGTGAAATTGGAGCAGATCTCAGCAGATGGAGTCAGAATTGGTGCGTTGTGCTGTTCAGTACTCGTAGAGCTTGTGAATGTGCCTGAGGTGATAGATGCTGTTTTCATAAGAAAATCAATCAGCCACTGGGTGACGGACGATTTGATTGGTGATGAAGCCATATTTGTAGATGGAGGCCATGTTTGGTGATGGATACCGAACTGCTGAGGAATAAATATTACTATGGATGAGGGATTGAGTGCAATGTAAGAAATGCTTCAAAATTGCAGTAGATGGTATTATGATGCTCCCTGTATCAATGACCAGTGTGTGTGTGTATTAATGTAAGAGTGAGTGAGCAACAGTTAGCTTCACAGGTTTTTATTCTTAAATGTTTTTTAGTTTTTTCATGCGAAATCCACATACACATACATAAGAAAATGACAAAATTGTGGTTAAGCAAAAAGCAGTTCAAATATAACATGATAGCATTACACACAGGATGTGATCAGTATGGTGTTTAGAGCTGTTTTGTTTGTGCCAGGGTCTTAAAATGTCGCAGAAATATTTCAAAATAAGAGTCCCTGTGCATTTCAGACTTGTATATAATTAAAACTATTGCATTAGACTACATTATTAAAATATTATTAGACTTAACATTATAAAAGCACAATAATCTGGTTATTGTTATTATATACATTTCCAGTATAAAATGCACATAAGGTTTTCAATTTAATTTGTGTAGTTTTTAAAAAAGGTCTTTCTTCCAGTCACATTTGATTACATTTTATTTTAAAACACTGCAAATACCATGTTGTGTTATGACTCAGGCTCCTGTGGAGACGGCCTGTATTTGAATGACAAAACGAGGACGGTGCATAAAATTGACACCCACTTTATGAATATTCCAGTAGTGCCTTTGTAGAGAACAGGGCTTTTGCATTTTGCTGTTCAGAGGAAGATTATTCAAATTTGGATCTTGTGTCTTACATGTCTTTGGTTTCCCAGAGTTTTCATAAATGGAGACCATTCCATACACTAGGATGAAACGGCACAAGTAATGTTCCACTTCTCATGTGCTGAGGAGAGAAAACAGTGTACTCATTATTAGAGTTTCTCTTTTCTTTCAGAATGGCAAGATATAAACTCGCAATTGCAATAAAAAAGTCAGAATCTTTCAATTACTTTATAACACGCAATTTTAAGTTCATTTCATGCAATTCTGACTTTATAACACACAATCGCGAGTTTATATCTCGCAAATCTGAGGGAAAAAATGAGCAATTACCTTTTTTTTTTGCGATCAGGCGTAAGCTACTCTGTGTGTGGGGAGTAGCAGAACTGACCGCAGATTTTACAAGATAAGATATTTGTCAATGACGCTCTGGATCGGTTGCGCACCAAATCCTCTGCCGTCGTCCTGTCAGTCATCTCTCCTTACTCTCTCTTCACATAAGTGAAATCTGACTCCGGCTGCACTGTGCTTGCTCTATATGGAGCAGAAGCTTTCAGTTTATAATTGTAACGTCTGTTGTCCAACTGACCTAAATGGTTTTTATTTCTATAAAAACACTGACGAAGGCAAATAGCCGAAACATTTGTACTATTTTTTTATCTCCTGCTTGAAACTGATAAAAGTATTTTTTATAGTTGAGACCTTTTTTGTATTTCTATAAAAAAGCAAAACGACGGTTGGGGCCACGGTGGCCCAGTAAAGTAATTGTGTACGGCCGAACATCATATAACACCGACTACCGCAGCAAGCCTATTTCTCAGACTGTAGCCATTTAGATCTGGCACAGGCCCACTATTGCTGAGGATTACTGTTAGCATTGTTACATGGGTCCAGATGAAGGCAATTCTCAAGAGAGCTTCCCAGATTCCCTCTACAGCTCTGTTTATATTATGCAATTATCAGTATCCATTACATTCATGCTGTCTTTCTCTCGTCATTAAACAGGATATAATGCTGAGTGGCCGATTGAGTCATTACATCAGCAGTGAGCCACTGTATAAAATGTGGCTCTCTGAGGAATTAAACAGGATGTGTTCATCTCTGAAGTGTGGACACTTATGAGTGTTGACTGTAGTTATTGTTTTAGAGTTGGCATTAAATGGAAGTTTTGATTGTCTTTTCTTCCATATTGTGATGTATATCTGAGAAAAAACATAGGCTTTATTTGTCCGTTGGGAATTGATTGAATCGTTGTCGTTTGCCATTGCTGCGATCTTGTGTGAGTGACAGGTTGCTGGAGTGGATGGATTATTGCCTTCTCATTGCAAGGGGGAGGGGAAGTTCATATTTTAGATTAAAATTATGAGTGCACATGAATTTGATGTGCATTTATAATTAACCCTGCAATATTCCATAAAAATTATAATTGTCCATAAAGTTTGTGATGACTTTAAAGTTGCTTTAATAGAGCACACAAAGCAGTGTCATTCAAATTCTCCAATTTATTTTGTTTCCTTTCAAGAATGACCTACCATGACCTCCACAAGCAATATAATAATCTGTGGAAGGACCTGTGATATACATTTTTTGTCTTTATTTACCAAATGCCCAATGCTCTCTGCATTGTCTACCAGTCCGATACTGCATTGATTTTAAAATGTTGCTGTTTGTTTATAAAGCCCTCATTAATCTAGCACCCAATACCTCTCAGACTTAATCTCTATCCATAATCCATCTGTATGACTTAGTTCGTGCATTTGTCATCTTTTGTGTGTCCCAAGATCCAGGTTGCAGTGTAGAGGAGACCGAGCCTTTGCAGTGGTCGGCCCAAACCTGTGGAATAGCTTGCCATTATATGTTAGAGCTGTTCCCATTGTGTCCGAGTTCAAATCTATGCTAAAAACTCATCTTATCTCTTGTGCTTTTAACCCTCTGGAACGGTTTTTATGTATTATTTTATGTACAGCACTTTGGTCAACCAAGGTTGTTTTAAATGTGCAATAGAAGTAAATGTGAACTTGACATTTGAAGTACTGCATTTTTTTTTTAAGAGTAGAATTTATCTTGTGTCATCACATGATGTTCAAGGCTGTCGCCAACAGGCTGTATTTATTTAATACGTATAATAGCTAAATATATAATACATCTAAATATGAATTATAATTATTTTTTTATATAATAAAAAATATAATATTAATATAATTCCTTAGTTTATTTCTTAGTTAATTCCTTATTCTGTCTATCTGTGTTCATTTAGTATATTATATTCTGTTTATATATTCTATGTAGGGTGAAGAGAATGCGTGAAATTGTCAATTAAGTTTTTTGGGGGGGAAATGGTCCTGGAAAAAGTGTTTGGAAGTCCTAGATTTTCATGAAATGGTGCCTGTATTAACATTTGTTTGATTGTTTAAATTTTGTATTTACCTTAAATGCAAATGGCATAATGTTATGCTTTATCTTGAAGCTGGATGGTTTGGTTCATAGCTTAGATCGCTTTTTCTTTTTTTCAAATGCCTATGGAGAAAATGAATGGGGGAAATATTTAGGGGAAAAGGTTATTTCAAACTGAAATTAAATGCAAAAGCATAAATAATTGTATCCAAACCTATTGATGTCGTCTTTTTTTTTTTCTTTAGTTAATCATATACTTTAAAATTTAGATTTAATAATAGATACGAAATAAAAACTAAACAGGGGAAGGATCATTGCTCTAGCTTGCACTATAAGTCTTATAATACAGAGATAACCAACACTGACTGCGGCATTTTTACTCAGAATACACAGATGCTAAATAAACTGACCCGCTGTTGCTCACTATGATTTATGATGCAGTTGCGATTCAGAGCTTTTGATTCTTTTTCGTACTTGAAGGGGTTTCACGCTATTGACTAAAATGTTGTTTACCAAAAGGAAAATACCAGTGGGGTTTTATCAGCTCTTGTAAACACTGAGACACTCCATTAGTGGTGCATCAGTGCTCTAAAGGCAAAAGGCTAGCGTCCGCCACCGAAACTGTTTTAATGAAAAGCTCTAAAAAGTTAATTGACTACTGCGTAACTAAAGCCTGTTCTCTCACACTGAAGTGAGCACTTTTAAAGCTATTAGATTAAGTGTACAGTGACGTTAAAGCACTCTGATCAAGTCATTATGCAAACACCATTGTCATAGACACTAATGTGTACCATGGTGCCCCTCATCCTCAGTTTATATCAACTTTCTTGCTGTCACTAGCTCTGCTGGCAAGATGCTCAAACATTTCCCCTGATTTGCAATCAGAATCATTTATAAATCAATGCTTACGAAAATTGACCATGGTTTTACCGTGTACTGTACTGTACTGTACTGTAGTAAGTGTTTTTTGGGTTTTGGCAGAATGAAGAAATTAAAGACATTCATACAGTAAATGAGTTTTGTCCTAGTTGTGGTTAGATATGACCAGTGTTTACTCTAAAATTTGCAAGCTAGCTTGCTTGTTCACCTGGCATTTAAGTTGCCAAAGTAATGTTAAGTTATGTGCTCAGTGACCATGTGTCACACATTTTTAAATGAAAAGAGTTATTCTGAAAAATATGTGACTGCATTGTTTTCTTCGCAACCAATTTCTGTTGAAAATCGAGAATATATGAACAATTTCCCCTCCCCTCAAACCCTGTTTCCCGTCCTGTCACACTGATGGTACTCAAAAAAAAAAAATCTTAGACTATTCGATTAATTGAAAAATAATTGTTAGTTCCAGCCCTAGTTAAGCTGTCTTCAGCTGCAGTCGAGATGAAACGCAGCAGAGCGCATTTTACTGACCTCTCGATGCTCATGTTGTTCAGTCATCGATGACAGGATTGATTCAGCCCAGTATTTATCATTTCCCCAGAGGGGATGTTCTCATCATTAAATCTAGTCTGAAGCAGGTCCAGTGGACACAACAAACACAGGCCAGCATTCTTCTCTATACAGTACGCCTCGCTACCCATTCACCATCCAGATCCACAGGCCAACCACAGTTCCCAGAACATCAGATTGCACACAAAAACCACCAATTTATTAATAAATTATATTATATATAATAATATTAATGGAAATAATTATAATTGTTCAACCCACAGCCTGTTGACCCACTGAACATCAGATACTGCACACAAAATAGATTATTTATTATAAATGAAGTATTATTATTATTTTTAATAATAATAATAATAAAAAGATGCACTTTACATTCAAAAGGGATGATTTATTATTAATAAAATAGTTTAAAAATAGTTAATAATAATAATGGAAATCAAAATAACTAATAATTGTAATTTTCATTATTGATAATATTGAGAAAAATATTTAAATAATTACAAATATAGTCCACATTCACAGAACATCAGATAAATGCTACACACCAAAAATGTATTAATAAATTGTAATGGTTTTCATTATTATTATTAATAATAATAATAATAACAAAATGAATATAATAAGTATTTATAATAAATAGTGTTATTTTGGTAAAGCTATTGTGTCATAAATAAGGAATAAAACTAAATTGGTTCTGAATATCAATTATTAGAAACTATTGGAACTATTCCTCCAAAAAAAAAAAACTAGATCTATTTGTGACAAGCATAAAAATGGGTAGCGACATTAGAGGACAAGAAAGAAGGAAGAACTGATGACACAAGTCATACAGTATAGTTAAAGTTATAACTATTAGCAATCAACTACATTTTGAGTGGAAAAAATTGTCCTTTTATGTCTGCTAATGAGTAAATTATTATCTAAGCGTGAAAAGGATCAAATTTGGATTAATTAACGTTCGCATCACAGAGCTGCACAAACAATGCTGTGGGATGTTAGTATGATTTTCGTTGGTATTTGTTTTTGTTGCGGTAAGAGTGAAAGGATGCCCTCATGTCTTCACAGTGCTGCGAGTCGTCGTCTCTGCAACACATTCAATTAGTTCAGTCTTCCCGTTTATAAGCATATTGCTGATGTGACTACTGTTTCAACAAAGAACCGGGAACAGATTGAATTATGGATGTTTTAGTGTACTGCAGTGATGTAAATGTGTGCATGTGGGATGCTGATGAATTAAATCAACCAACCCACCTTGTTTTTTGATCCTCTGAGAGAATGAATTTCGCTGCTAGTGCCATATGATCCTGTCATCATGTGGTCACCTGACAAGCAGGACCGTTGACATGTCACAGCGGTGTCCTTATGTATGGCATGATGTGCTTCATCTCAAGCAGTTTTCATATTTTTTCCCCTTTAAAAAAAAAGTGCATCACTAATATGCTTAGTAATTGTAACACTTACTCCCAAGTACAGTATTAAACCTCAGAGAGTAACTTGTACTGTATTGAGGAGACAATAAAATAAGCACAAAAAACACTGAATTACTCTGAAGGAGGAATCTGAACTATTTTTATGCCCTCATTTAAAGAATTATTTGTCACAGGCCAATAGCCTCATAAGAAGCACTCCGACATGTAGTGAATTGTACGAATCCCGGCTCCCGACATTATATCATATTTATATACGTATTATTTAAAATCAGTTAAATTCAATATGTATGTAAGACTTTCTTTTTTACAGTGTATTTGTTACACGTTACATGAAGTTACTGTAGTAATAACTATAAATTATGCATGATTACATGCAACTAACACTAAACCAACCCCGATTCCTAACCCTATAGTAAGCACATGTAGTTAATTATTAGTAGTAATAAAAATAAACTACATGTGCTTACTATAGGGTTAGGGTAGTATTAGGGTGTGGTTAAAGTTAGTTGCATGTAATTAGGCACAATTTATAGTAATTACTATAGTAGCTATGTAATGTGTAACAAGAACACTGTAAAATAAACTGAATATGTCAAACCCATATGATCAGATTTTATTGAACAGTAGGTGATTTCATTGAACGGTCCATTAAAATGTATAGGGAATTAGCTTCTCATGTAATATTGTAGAACTGCTGTTAAAAGAGGGTGGTGAAATACAAAACATTTGAAAAATTGTTTCCAGGATTGATGGCTCACATATCTGGTAACAATTTAATTTTAATGTTCTTGTTTTATTGTAGAAATAATCTTGGTCATTGTATATTTTTCTTGTATAGTGAAACAATTTTTTTATTTAATTGTAGTTTAAATTAATATAAAACACACTCCAGAAATGTCTATGTGAACTACTAAAACGTGCTTAAAAATGTAGAAAGAGCTTCTGTCCTTTTGTGCATTCAAATAATTGTTAATCATTTGACCCTTGATCATGAAAAATGTTATTCGTAGTTATGTTATTCATATTTGAAAAATGTTATTCGAAGAACCCACACAGATTTGTAAAGCAGACAGTTACGAAGCAGCTGTGAGTTAGGCCTGTGTCCTCCTCCCAAACACTGACCATGTTAAACCCTGGGAGATTCTCTCTGCACCATCGGCTGGCAGATGCCTGAGGGCAGGACTCGCTTCATGAAGGACTGTGCGGTGATCAGAGGCGTCATTCCCCCCTGGAGCGCCAAACTCTGCCACTTTCCCCTTACATCCTATCAGGAGTATCCCTGTTCTGACACTGGCAAGATGGCAGCGACAGGAAATTCCTGATCTTCTGTCCTCAGGGCAGGATGTGCAGCCTTGGATTTAGGACTTCTCAATTAGGGAGCGAGAGCATTGTTCTACATAAAGATCTCATAATTTAAACTACAATGAGGCAGCCTGCCTGCTTAGGATTTTAATGATCTCTGAGACCAAAGTGGTCCGCAGCACACTCCGTCATCTCAGATTCTGAACAACCGCAGGACACCAAGCAGATCTTTGGGAGTTCTCTCACTTTATCTTTCTGGATCGTCAGGTTGAAACCTGAGGGAGGAAGTCTGTAGTGGTGGTTTTGAGTTTGTGCTCGGTGCTAATGAAACAGGGCTGACACGTGTGAATAAAGAGCCCTTGAGTCTTTGACCCTTACTCTTGCTGTTCTTACGGCAAATCCTGTGATCGATTCCAGGAAAAGTATCTGTCATGTACTCATTATCTCTATGGCAACCTAACACTTACAGTCTATGAAGCCTATCTGGCTACTTTTTATTGGAAGTTGAAGCCATTGGAGACTGAGCCAGACGAGGTTTAAATTTGGACGGAGTTGACTAATGCTTCAAGATCTGGCTTTGAAGAACAAATTATCCTTTGAACCCTTTGTATAATTCTAGATTTCATACATTTTCACAAAAAAAAGTGTGAGTTTGTTTGACTGTAAAACTGCAATGCTGGAGTTGCTATCAGGTTGGCAATTACTGGATTACTGATGGATTTTTTTTCCCTCAATGATAACAAAGACAAGCATAGGATGTCACAATTACTTGAGTAAATTTGAGTTCTTGGTTTTAAAAAATGTATCTGAATTAACTATTAATCAGCAAAAAAGAAAAAAAAGTGACACACTCCACAGACGAGAGTCTATCTTTTGTAGAAATACATCATCATATGTCAATACATCAAGTTTCCAAATATGCATTTCGGTTCATCTTGATTTAAAAAAAAAAAAAAAAAAGTCCAAACCCTCCTTCGAGTTTGCATGTTTGATGTTGAAGAAATTACAGTCGCTGTAGCATTTATTTATTTTTTAAAAGGGGGTTCAAATATTGAATGACAGTGATGGGACCTTTTGAGCTAAATGTTCATCCAAGGCAAGGCAAGTTTATTTATATAGCACATTTCATACACAATGGTAATTCAAAGTGCTTTACATAGAAGTAATTAAAATAATCAAAAGAAATAAGAACAGTTTAGAATAAAAATTAAATAAAATACAGTGCAAACAGTCGGACGAACAGTGGCAAAGTGCTCATTCAGTAAATGTACATCTAAACAGTCTGGATTTGAATGTGACTACTGTAGGAGCACATCTGATCTCTTCTGGAAGCTGGTTCCAGCTGCGGCTGGCATAATAGCTAAAAGCAGACTCTCCTTGCTTTGAGTGAAACCTTGGTATTTCTTAGTGACTTGATCCTGATGATCTTAGTGATCTGTTATATTCTATGAGCGTATCTGCAATGTATTGAGGTCCTAGGCCATTGAGTGATTTATATACCAGTAATAATACTTTAAAATCAATCCTTAATGTAACTGGGAGCCCGTGTAAAGACCTGAGGACTGGTGTGATATGTTCATATTTTCTGGTTCTGCTCAGGATCCTGGCGGCAGCGTTCTGTATGAGCTGCAACTGTCTTATGGTCTTTTTGGGAAGGCCAGTGAGGAGTCCATTACAATAGTCCACCCTGCTGGTGATGAAAGCATGAACAAGTTTCAAGAACAAGTCTTGACTGGAAACAAAGCATCTAATTCTTGCCATATTTTTTTAGATGATAGTAAGCTGATTTAGTTATTGCTTTGACATGACTACTGAAACTGAGGTCTGACTCCAGAATCACTCTGAGATTCCTGACTTGATTTTTAGTTGTTTGACCCCTAAAGAGGTATGCATTCACCTTGAGAACTTCATCTTTGTTTCCAAATGCAATGACTTCATCCACATAAATATTATAATAAAACTTCTGACGACTAGTTTGTGTGAAAAGGATATTTATCTCTCTATTACATTATGTATTTTAACAGTTATTGATTCAATTATTATTACCCAATTGTGGTTTTATATGTTTTTAAGTCATTTTAAAGACCAATTGTTCTCTTTGTTCTATTTTTGTTACTACAAAAATTATCAAAATAATCAACCAATAACCCGATTAATCGCCAAAAATAATCAAGTGACAGCCCTAGACGAGATGAAAAATTGACATAATGAAAGTAGTTAAATGGTTTAAATTGAAATACTGATGAAATATTGACTAAATGGTCAAATGCTGACTAAAGTTTAAGAATATTCTAATTTAGCCTCAACACTTAAGGAGATGATACACAGGGCAACTTTTTGAGCAATATTGCTGGGCAACGTTGCTGTCAACGGGCAACCAGATGAGACACGGCCCACGACCGATCTAAATTATCCAGAAAGCAATTTATTGCCCATTTTCAATGGGAAAGTGCCCAAGCAACAATCACTTGGCAAGATTGCCCAGCAATATTGCTCAAAAAGTTGCCCTGTGTATCATCACCTTTATGAAATGTCAAAATCTGTAAATATGTGCAGTAGTAATTAAGACAATTGTCCAAGCAAATACCAGTAATTACCACTCATCTAATATAAATATACAATAATATCATGCTTTTGCAGATGCCATGTTGCTGAATAAATGCATACGGACAACTGATGTCTCACTTTACATCGCATGTGGATTGCAGATTCTCAGACGTGTTTCCTGCAACATAAATGTGTGGTGTCGTCGCGTGGATTCGAAGCGTAGCGGTTCCCTGAGGGCCAATTAGAGCATGCTGTGGGAGGAGAGATGAAAACTGTTGTCTCTCCATACTTATGTGTGTTTTTTTGTGTATGTATACACAAATTCATGGGCATTAATTTTGGCTGCTTGTCTGTGAAAAGCCCCCAGTCGCCATATTAACTTAATTATCACCGAAAGTGTACACACATTCCTCCCCTGCCTCTTCACGCTGACGGCTTTGTTCAGAAAGGGGACAGAATCAAGTATTCGAAAGTGCTCATCGTCAGCTTTCATTAATTAATTATTAGTCTGAACAGAGCACTGTTCGGGAACACTATGGGATATGCAGCAGACTGTTAGCGTGATAATTAACATTTTGAAATGTTTTACAACAGCAGTACTATTTTAGATATTTTGCTTTGGGGAATGAAATCCCTTTTTTAATAATCCAAACGTAACCTTGGCTCTTGAGTGTTTTGTTTTGAAGTGACAAAATTTTATGTTTTGTCATCTACTCACCATCACGTCTTTGCAAGTCCATTTGCTGTTATTTTTTCCATGGCGACAAAAGGAGGGTTAGGGGTGCTCTTTGGATGGTGATCTTGAAAGAACTTAACCCTGGGTTGCTCCATGGGGATTGTCCCGGTTGCTGTACTGTAAGTCTTTATTGATAAAGTGTCAATTAGTACATGTAAATTAGGCTTACATGTTCATAAAACGCATACAATGCTCATCCACTAGAGAAATCCGCATGAGTCTTGTAGTTCAATGCATACTGCTGAGCACTATCATGTATGCTTGCACAAATATATTAAATTATACTATTTCATATTTTAAATCCAGTATTGGAGGACTACTGTATGTCTTTAACTTGTGCCTTAAAGTAGTTGAAAATTTGGATACTTAACTTGAACACACCTTTCTAATCCTTTAAAAAAAAATTTGTCTAAAGGAATTGTGCTTACATAATTTGACAAAGAAATCAAAAGGCATTAAAGGGTTAGTTCACCTCAAAAAAATTCTGTCATCATTTTTTGTCACCTGTGCGACTTTTGTTCATCTTGAAGATATTTTTAATGAAACAGAGTTTTCTGTCCCTCTATTGAGAGTCCACGGAACCAAAACTTTGACAGGTCAAAAAGTTCATGAAGGCATTGTAAAAGAAATCCATCTCAATTACGCAGTTGATTCCAACATAGATTATACAGTAAACACTGATCAACACATATACATAGAGCTCATCAAATACCGTAAATGGATGCGCAAATATACTTGCTTACCACACAAGAACAAACCTCATTGGTTCTTGCTTGTCAAGCACGCACATTTGAGCTTTCATTTACCATATTTGATATGTTCTATGTACATTGATCAATGTTTATTTGTGAATAAAAGCCTATATTAAATCTGTTCGTTATATAAAGCGCTCGTGCCTCTTGAGGGACTTGCTGCTCGATTCATATGGATTATAGTTTTGGTGGTATGGACTTTCAGTGGAGGGACAATGAAGTTTTGAATATGAATAAAGGTTTATAGTTTGGGACCGACATGAGGGTGTGTTCATTTTTAAATGGACTATCCCTTTCATCACCATCCAGCATGATACACCATACAGTAAGTTGTTCTCCTCTTTGTCAAACCTGTATTAAAAATGGTGCTTTTAGAACATTGCTGTTAATGGATTTCCTTGAGCTTCATAAGCTTTCACCCATCTGCACACTGTATAGTTCCTCCAACCGCTTTCAGAGTATTTTCAAGGCGTAAGGCCGCCACTTAATGCCATGGCAACAGACCTGTAGGTGCTGTTTTACATTCAATCTCCTCAGCTGGTGAATATTATGGGCTGTGAAATAACACACAGAAGAAGCCCATTATTGCACTCTTAATGGATCCATCAGAACTCTCTGAATAGCCACGCATGATTTTAAAGGCTTATAGAGCGAGAATAAGAGTATGATATACTGCCAATCTAATTTAATTACTGCTGTCCTTGTCTTGGGTCCGTACTCCATGGAAACAAACAATGGATGAAGTGAGTGTAGTTTAAAATGGATATGGATTTGTAATGTCCCATGGGATCCGTTTGGAAGATCCTTCCACTTCACTTGTTTCCTCACTAATGATAATTTCACTAGAGTGAATTATGAATGGCACGTTAATGAAGTTAATGAGGCAGAAATAATTTGCCTGTTGACTGCTTAATGAAGGTGTTAGTGAGCAACGCTCTCCAAATCTAAGGTTCCTTGTGGATATATATATTCATATTTTATTCCAGTGGTTAAATAAAGATAAATGAGAAATTCCGCAGCAATCACTCCTTGGTTACTTTGTAATTGTCGTTAAATGGTGACTTTTGCCCTTACTGTAGATGAGTGTAGCAGCATTTCTAATGCATGCTGTAATTGATGTATCAGTGCCGCTATGTCCGGGGGCTTCTGGGTAAATGGATGATCTTTGAATAGGGCCAGCTTCTTTTTATGTCCTCCAAGAACAGACCTTTGATAGATTAAACACTGTGAACGGCTGTTGAAATGATAGATGAGAAGGTGCATGGACTTCCTCCCTCTCATATCTGCCTCTCTCTTTCTCTATTGTTTCCCTGTGTACTGCACTTCTGAGCAGGAGCTACATTTCTTGCAAACATGTTTCTTTAGAAGCACGATATGAACAAAACGGTGCCAAAATTTCACACTGCGTTAAAGCGATAGTTCACCCAACAATAAAAAAAAATATTTCATCATCATTTATTCACCCTCATGTTGTTCCGAATTTACAGAGAACAATGACTTACATTTCTGTCTGGCAATATAAGATGACTAATCTATAGGATTTATGACCTGTTTTGTCATCTGCCAGCAAATTGTATTTGAAAAGTACTCACCAATACATGTTTATTAGAAGTTATGGAATGCGGCTCATCTGTTGTTTGGTTTAATCTTCGCTTTGCTTGTTACAGGTCACACTGGGGTAATGTTGGAACAATCATTTGTCCTACATTAAACTCTAATGAAAGCAGTGTCAAGAAACTTGACTTTTATAGGCATTTGGGTTAATTATGTGTGTTTTATTTTTTTCAGGGCTGGAGTTTAATTGGCTTATAATGAGCTTGAAAGTTCTTTTATTTTAAATTTCTTAAATTAATAAGTGCTGGCAGCATGTCAAGTGTGACGGTATGTTTTTTCAGGGTCTCTTCTCTCTAAGCTGTTTAGTGCAAAGCTGTTTTTGTCTGAGTTGATTTTCAGCGGTTAAGGCTTAGAATTATATACACTAGCATTCAAAAGTTTGGGGCTGTGAAGATTTTTGTTGTGTTTTTGAAAGAAGTTTTTTATGCTGACTAAGGGGTGCACTGGGGACACTGTGCCACTGTCTCCTTTCTTCCAAAGCGCTTGCGCTCCCGTGGCTTCTGCCGTTGCTATGCAACCATGAACTGCTCTCTCCACATCATGTTGACTGAGCTTTCAATGTTATTACGGAAAGGGCGAAGCTGATTGGTTGGTTCTTGTTACATGACCTGCGGTACACTTGCGGCATTCTGAAACGTTTTTTCATCTCGCTGCGCCTGGAAAAATGAGCATGCTTGCCGTGTGCCTACATTTGAAATAACAAACTTCAGCGCGCAAAA
Organism: Leuciscus leuciscus; assembly: GCF_965113295.1. Classification (NCBI taxonomy): domain Eukaryota; kingdom Metazoa; phylum Chordata; class Actinopteri; order Cypriniformes; family Leuciscidae; genus Leuciscus; species Leuciscus leuciscus. The sequence goes on along the minus strand of NC_138736.1, from coordinate 15,927,875 downwards.
GACACGATATGTGAAATGTGAACTAAGGCTGTCACGATTAGTCGATAAAGTTAGAGTACTCGAAAGTTACAGTAAAAATGCTGAGTGTCGAGTACCGTCTGAATTACTCAAGTCTTCAGTGTCACATGATCCTTCAGAAATCATTCTTATATGCTGACTTGCTGCTCAAGAAACATTTCTTATTTTTGTGGAAACAGTGCTATTTCTTTATACATTTTTCTACGATTCTTCGAATAGAAGGTTTAAAAGAACAGGATTTTACTGTATTTGAAATGCAATTTTTTTTTAACATTTCTAAATTTCTTTAATGTCACTTTTGATCAATTTAATGCATCATTTGCATCTAAATAAAAGTATTCATTTCTCTTAACAAATAATCTTTCTCACCCCAAACTTTTGAACGGTAGTGTATTCATAGAAATATTTAACTTAAAAAAAAGTTACTTGGTCATTATACTCGCTTAACATCCACTTCAGGAAGCCTCCTAGCAGAATAACAGGAGGGAGAGTGATGGAGAGGGATAGAGCCATAAATGAAAGTGACATTGCATTTCCAAAAGTGTGTAGTAAACAACCATTATGCATGCCCCTTCCATACCAACTTCCTCTATCTACTAGCAGTTACTTGTTGAAAAACTAAACTTACCTAAAACATTCATACAGTCCTTTTGCTACATTGCAATACTTCTATTTTCTCTTTATTTATTTTTTTATTTTTAATCAGAAGCTCTGGCTTTGCACAGTGTGGTTGCCATCTTAAAATCACTGAGCACATAAGGATGTGGATAAGGTTATAAGGATGAGATGAAATAGTTGAACAAAAATTGTCGAACAAAAAATTGTTGAAATAGTTGAACAAAAATTGTAAAATCACTGAGCCTTAAATCTGTTACAAGGACAAGTATAAGATGAAATAGTTGAACAAAAATTGTCCTGTGTTGACATATATTCTGTTCACACAGAATGTTGCATCAAAGATCATTCTGTACTTAAATGTGTCATCAATATTTGGTCCATTTGTATCCACAGTTTCTTTTGTAAACGTTCCGCAAGGATGCAATAAATTGATCAAAAGTGACTACAAAAATGCTACAAAATATTTCTATTTCATTCATCAAAGAATCCTGTAAAACTTGCGGTATCCACAAAAAAAAAATTAAGCAGCACATCTGTTTTCAAAATTCATTGCAAGCAATAATAAATGTTTCTTGACCAATTAGGATGATTTCTCAAGGATCATGTGACACTGAAGACTGGAAAATGGCTGCTGAAAATTCAGCTTTGCCATCACAAGAATAAATTACATTTTAAAATATATTCAAATAGAAAATAGTTATTTTAAATTATAATAATGTCACATTATTACAGTTTTTACTGTGTTTTTGATCAAATAAATGCAGCTTTAGTGAGCATAAGAGATCTTACTGACCCTGAACTTTTAAACGATAGTGTAGATGACCCCAAACCTAACGCACACGCACTAAAAGCTACAAACATTGATTTCGGTGGGTGCTCACAGAGGAAAAACAGTGATGCTGTGATGATGCCTGGGCACATTTAAACTCTTTTTATTTTTTTGCACTGTGTGCTTAGTTGACACAAAAGCTCTCTTTGATCTATTTTTTGGTTCAAGCTACAATCCCAACAGAAGCTTTTTCCAAGTAATTGATGGGCCACAGTACTCACAGTGTGTCTGTCTTAAATAAAATCCATGGTGATTGAAATGATCTTCTGAATGCTGATTGGGAACATTCATGCCTCATTCACACATTAGGCTGATCTTCGCCCGTTCTGAACTCATCTTCACAATTATAGGATGCATCAGGACAAAATGTGACACTTATTGACCAGCGCTGTCTGTTACACATGCATGTATGACCATCAATTACCCTCCCTCCATCTTCAATCAATACACCCCATCCTGGTGCTTAACACGTGGCTGTATGAGAACGAATGAAGCCATGTGGGTTTAATCGAACACACATCATTAAACCTCCACGGTTTATTGAATGCCTCTTTTGTGGCTTTAAAAGGATAGTTCAGACAACAACAAAAAAACCTGCTTGACATTGTTTACTCACCTTTCTTCAGTTTTCCACAAATCTTATTTTGAGTTCTACAGATGAAAGATAATAAAAATTTTCTTTATTTATAAATGTTTCATTCTCTCTGTCTTGTCATTCCTTATTTGTCTTTCTCTCCTCGTCACTGCACTGTTTTTCTCTAGTTGTTTCTTTCTCTCTTGGCTGTGAGAGCTCTGTCCTGTTTAAATCTTTTAGGTGCATTCAGAGGGAACAAACTCTGAGCCGGCCGAGTTTCAACAGCTCTGCAGTCACATCCTCCTCCCACAAGCCCATTCTCCCATTCTCTCATTCTCAGAGCCTTTGTGCTTATGTAATCTGTTTCTTGTAGACAGTGAAAGACAGAGGGAGTGAGACAGCTTGTTTGAAAATAGGGATATTCCTTCCTTTATTTTTTTTATGCCGTTGCGCCATTAGCGTCTATTTTCAGTTTAAAAAGAAACCCTCCATCTGTCCTGCTGGTTTTCCAGCCTGACAGCAGTATTCCCAATGGGAAAAGTGGTCTTGAGGCATCAAAACCATGCATATTATTTTCTGACATGCTGTGTGGGGTGTTGTTGAGTCAGCAGGGTCACAGTCAGTTGGTGGGTGAGAGTTGAGGCGTTGTCAGAAAACTCTCCAGTCAAATCTAGAATACAGCAATTCTCTGTAGTCTGAAGTAGTGTTGTCACAATTCAAAATTTTCAGTAGTCACTACCAATACCAGTAAAACTTTGTGGTTCTCGGTACCAAACCATAGCAAAACTATTGTAGCTATTTTATGAAAAAAAAAAAAATGTACTATTTGAAAATAAAATAAAAATGCATGAAATTAGTTCATTGTTATTGCTGTTAAATAATAAATAAATAATACATTAAAACATTAGCATGTAGCCTTCAGATATTGTTCAATTACAGTAAGTAAACATTGCATTAAAAAGATCAAATGAAAAGTTAGCAATAAAATTAAAAAAGAAACGCATTACAGGTAAAATAAAAAGTGGCTGGTATATTTCTTTTGTACACTGCCAGCCTTAACAGATCTGTTTTTGGCACATCAGATTTTTTTTTTTTTTTTTTTTTTTTGTCCTGTCCTTTGCTATCTTTATCACATTGTCAAACATCGGAATTTCTGTTTCAGCTCTGAATTTTAATACAGTTGTCATTCCCAGTTGTATTTTTGGGATATATACAGAAAACAAGCAAATTTGTATATATAGAAACCAAGCAAAGAGCGCTCCCTTTACAATGAATGCTGATATCACTGAAGGTCAGCCACATTGCAAGCTTACTGAGTGAGTGAAAATTCCCGTTATAATCAAAAAATCTGTCTATACTGCATAATGGATCTCTTATTTGCATTGTGTTTATACTTTTTTGGTTATAACAAAACATTTTTTTATAACCAAAATATTATTTTCCTACACTGAACAAACTAGTTTATTGAGCAGATTCTGACTAACTTAAATGTTTCTGATTGGCCATTGCGTTTACATGCTCAACAAACATGTCTGTGATTGGCTACAATGCTCAACACTGCAAAAACACGTTGTAAATAGATACCTTTGAAGCTCTTCACAGAGCGCTCACACACTTATGGGGACGAGAGCACATTATTGCACAAAAATAAAAAAAATTGCTATTTCTTTTCACGGATTCCTGCAGCTCAAACACTAGAGTGTGGCGCTTGCAATGCCGATGTCATGGGTTGGATTCCCAGTGAATGCCTGGACTGATAAAATGCATAACTTTAATGCAGTGTAAGGTGCTTTGGATAAACAATTTCTGCCAAATGCTTATACAAGTTCTTATACAAGTTCCAGGAGTCAGGACTGTATAGGTTTATCAGTCCACCAGAAAAGTCATGTTTTCAAGCCTGCTACAATGAGCACGTCAAAAGAATGTACAAATCTCGAGCTTTGCCAGAGACTGACCTTGTGCATTTCCCAGAATAATTACACTGTCACGTTATAAGTAAAACATAATGCATGTGTATTAAACCATGTTTGTGTATGTGCGTGAGGTGAAATTATTCACTGGCTTCAGTAAATTTACTTTTTGTTTTGTGCTAGACAAGAGGATCATTAAAACTTGATTAATTCTGTGATTTATAATGTATTCGTATTTTCCGTATGGAAACCATGGATATTATAATTTCACTGTATTTTTTATTTTATTTTTATTTTGTTTTCAGTTTAGATTTACTGGGGCATAATTTTAATTTTTTATTTTCATTTCATTGTGTTATATTTAAAAACCTTGTGGTTAAAAATCAAGTGCAACTTGAGAGAAGAATCAAGCATTGATTGAAAATATGACAAACAAGTCCTTTTTGTAGTTTTGAAAACCAATTTTTAGTTTTCATTTAATGAATGTTTTTGTTGGCTAGTTTTCGCTTTCATAATTGTTTTGTTTAATGATGATAACCTTAATGAGCTCCCATGTGCAGTTTTCACCAGTTTTTTTATTACCTTCATATTCTTCTTTATTCTTGGAGTTATAGCCGATTTCACATTTACCCACATTAAATATCACATAAAGAAAAGGACTGTGGAATAATGGCAGCCTGAATAACAGCATTGTGCTTTGGTCTGTGGTTTGATCGAAGATGAAAGACTCAAATGTGTGTGGTGCTATGAATCACTGTTAAACTAAAGTCTGTCGTTTGTGTACATGCACAGTGTACTTGCATGATAACACTGCAATGCTCAAAAGGCTTTAAAAACTTTGTGAGACAAACTTCTTGCTTTTATTTCTTATAATTATGCTAGGTGATGTGAACGCAATGCTGAGCTTCTTTTCCCCCATATTCGGTCCCTAATATTAAACACATGGACTGTTCCATTGTCAGGTTGACTTTCTTTTCTGATGGTTTCCATTTTCTGTCCTTCCTTTGCTTTTATCTTTTATTCATGTAGTCAGACTGGTTCTTTATCAGCAGGTGGTAGCGGATTCATCATTACACTAAATGAGAGACACATACTGTCCATGATCAAAACAGCTGTCAGTACTATCAGCAGATATAATGAAAGCCGTCGGTTAATTAGCTCTGGCAGAGCATTATTATATCTTCTTCAAAACTGGCTTACAAAGTAGTTGTGTGTGTGTATGTCAGTGTCAATACGAATGGCTTTCATGCATGTGAAGCTGATGTAACACGTTAGTGCAGGGTGCGTTAGATCACCCACAAATGAAAATTCATTCAGTCTTTCCAAACCTGTAGTTCAAAAGCACATCATTTCAGAAATCTTTTGTAACATTATACGTCTACTGTCAGTTTTCATCAGTTTAATGTGTCCCGGCGGAATAAAAGTTTGAGGGGCTGTTTACTTGACACCGATTTCAACTAAAAACGTAAAACTTTTGGTGCGTTTTGGCCGTTCATTTACACGACAACGGCGTTTTGGGTGCCTGAAAACGCAAACTGGGAGACCGTTTTCAAAAACGTGCACTTTGAAACCCGTTTTCATGTAAACAACAAAAACACTAATCTCTGAAAACGATGACGTCATGCACATGCGTATCACGTGTTCAATCTATAGTGTTTCATCGCCATCTACTGGCCTGGCAGCAGAATACAGCGGTTTTTTTTGTCGTTTTCGCCGGATCCATGTGAATGGTGATCGTTTTGACAATGGTGTCGCCTGTACTAGGGCTGGGACGGTTACCGCATTACCGCAATACCGCGGTCACGTGACGCCTACTGCGAGTCTGAGCTCGTCACCGTCATCACCGCAAAAAATAAATAAAATAAAATAAACACTGGCCTTCACATGTGTTCACGTTGTGTCTAATGACATGGATTCATTGACTATAATGACATGCAAAACTTATCATCAAAAGATGGAGCAAATCCGACCTTTCGCAAGTTGGGGAGCGCAATGTTCCATGACACATAATAGCATTCCATTCATAGGCTATTGACTATAACCCCTTATTTACACTCTGTGGCGCGTTACGGCTGCGACGCGGCTACCGGTGCTGATCGCGCCCACTCTAGTCAATGCTTGTGTTTACACCAGCCACGACGCGGCGCGTTTCAGAACACAGCCGCTTCGCTAAATATAGGCGCCTAGTCTATTTTCGGCGGACGCCGCGTCCAAGCCGCACCGTAAAAAAAAGAAGGTATTTTTCAAAATAAACACCCTGTGCAGACTCCCAATTATATTGCAAATGTCTTATAGCCTATAATTTGAAGCCCCAAAAGCAGGACCTCAGCTTTTAATTGCGCGTGCTTATTTAACACAATTCTCTCACGTGAAGACAGCGTTTGTCAACCCTTGACGAGGCTACATAATCAAATTCACAAATATTACACCATTTAAACATTATTAAAAATACATAGGCTGCTGAGTTACTAAAACAATCTTTGTCAAAGAATACACTTGTATGTTCACAGTTTTTGTTTCCATTTGTTTAATTTCAAGATCTGAGGTGAATTATCCATTGTTGCTTTTACAGCTACAAAGCTGGAGCACTAAATGATATTCAAAGTCACATTGCATGCTTTTAACATTAAATAAAGCACATAAACAGTACCTGAGATTATCATTGCCATGTTTGTTGTTCCAGCCGCGACGTCGCAGAAAAAAAAATGGGGGGAGGGGGGTTGAGGTTTAAAGCGGTTTACCGCTATACCGCGGTAATTTCTTGCTTTTCAACCGCGGTAAGAAAAAATCCATACCGTCCCAGCCCTAGCCTGTACACAGGAAAACTCAAAGGAAAAACTTGTCCGTTTTAAGCATATCGTTGTCGTGTAAACGTACCCTTAATTTCTGAATAAACCTGAATACTTTGCCTGGTCAATAGGCCATCACATTTTAAATGATTAATCTACTCAGGATCTACACTATGAACCAATGAGCATTTCTCTCTAAAATTCTTTGACTAGTGAGCATCACTCACCTACGCCTCTCTATTTTCTATCTTTAGGGGACGCAAAAGAAAACTGGAAGAGGCCAGAGATGACAATGATGATGATGATTGTGGCGGCTCCAGTAAAGACTCCAATGAGGAGGGCAGCAGCTCAGAGGCTGATGAGATGGCCGCCGCGCTGGAGGCGGAGCTAAATGATTTCATGTGAGCTGATTGGACGCCGATGGTTATAAACTTGACTCTGTTCTCATAAGGTACCTGAGACAAAACGTGTGTTCGTGTCGCTGTTATACAGCGCAAGTAAGTGTGTGTGTGTGCGTGTGAATAAAACAAAGGGGTTTACTAAATAGATAGACATGTACAGATAGAGTTTTAGTAGGACGGGCTCAACACAAAGTCGTTTTATTGTGAATTTACAGTACGTAGCGGTGTGGGAAGTAGAGCTTCTGTGTCTGATGTTTTACTTATTTTGTTCCCGATTGAAAACAAATTTTTATATAAATGTAAATGAAAAGAAATATTTCAACTAATTGGTGATGAATGCCAAAGAGTCTGAAGCGGGCCTGCAGCTGAGACCTCTGCTCATGGACCCCTCAGAAGACATTTGGAGGGGTTTGTGTTCCTCACCAGCAGTCAAACTCAGACGTCCAAATGTGTCCTGTGTTGTCTGTTTCCTTTTTGTTCTGTGCGTCGTCCAGTGCCGTTGACGCCTCTGTGTGTGACTGACACTGTGCTGCACCAATCCCAGAATACCAGCACCTTTAGACACGCCCACAGCCACCATTACCAAAAAACTCACAACTGCTTGAAAGTGTGAGAATAGGAATTGTAAAATGAGTTCATCGGTAATACATTTGCAACAGAAAATTTCCATTTACCTTTTGTGATTGGCTTGTTACAATTGTTTACATATTAAAGAAATAGTTCACAAAAAATAGGTATAATTTGTCATCATTTACTCACCCTCATGTCATTACAAGCCTGTTATTTTTTTTTATTTTTTTCAAGAAACACAGAATGAGATATCAAAATGCCTTAAAGTATAATGTCATAGTCCAAAAACTAGCATCCATATTTCAGGTCTCCTGAAGGAATATGATCACTTTAGATGAAGAAAATGCAGGAAAATCCTTGTTTACTTAATATTTAAGGCTTTTGATGCAGGTTTGAAGTCATGGCGTTTGGTCACAAGACATCAGTTATATCAATGCACCATT
>NC_138736.1:12757223-12917223 GCF_965113295.1 Leuciscus leuciscus | reverse complement strand
CTGTGCAAACACACACATTTGTGTCAGTGAGCGGAGGGTCTACCGCATTTACTGCCCTCAGGGCTTCTAGAGGGAAGAGCTCAGCAGGTCTGTCTGAAGTTCAGCACATTATCACCTCCTCTTCTCTCCCACCGCTACAACAGCACCTCCTAATCCACTTCATCCACTCATGATCTAGTGCCGCAGTATGTGAGGATATGGGCTATTTTTCACAGTCATGTTATCTCATGTTTGAAAGTAGACATTTTTAGTGCCTTTTTTAGGAACTACTATTTAGTAATTTAATATTACTATTGGAACAAACAAACTCTAAATGTGACCCTGGATCCAAAAACCAGTCATAAGTCGCACGGGTATATTTGTGGCAATAGCCAACAATACATTGAGTGGGTCAAAATGATCGATTTTTCTTTTATGCCAAAAATCATTAGGATATTAAGTAAAGATCATATTCCATGAAGATATTTAGTAAATTCCCTTCCATAAATATATAAAATATTTATTTTTGTGAGTGAATGCAGCAGATTTTCAAATAGTTGTATCTCGGCCAAATATTGCAGCTATATATGAATTTTTTTTTTTTTTTTTTATTTTTTTACAATCAAGCATGAAAGCATATGAGTTCACCCCAAAACAAAATCAAGACTTCGTAAAAGGGCATAATAGTACGGTGGCCGAGAGAGCTCAACGCGCTGCAACTGAAGAAAACACATGCAAATAGAAAAACACCTGCAAATTAAGAAAACATCTTCATCAGTTTCACAACACGTGTGCTCCAAATACTCAAAACACAACCAAATACAGAAACGCGCTGCAAAAGTTCAGAACACAACCAAATACAGAAACGCGCAGCAAAAGTTCACAACACAACCAAATACAGAAACGCGCTGCAAATAGGACAGAACACAACGGAAATGTTTCCGGGGAACCCGATAAGTGACGGACCCGGCAGGGACGTTTTTTATTGCTCGTGAGCATCACCTATGTCCTAACGTTACTCCCTTAAAAGGGCACTTTGGAGGGAGCGGGGCACTTGTGTGCCATTATGTAGCCGTTTGGAACGGACTTGATGAAGGGAGCAACGAAAGCCAATGTAATTTCCTCATTATTTTCACCTGGGATGTTCCCATGACAACGCAGCGCCGTCTCATATTTGGACCTCTTATATAGCCTACTGTCTATGATTTGGACCCTTCATTCTAACATTTCTTATGAAACTTATTTTAACATAACATGAATGTGTACAATGTAACTGATGTATATATTAATATCTTTCCCTCATGTTCTTTTTCTCTATCTTTTTTTCTTTAATTTATTTTAGTCTTCAGCTTGTTCTTTTCTGATTAGTATTCTTATGACATTGAACATATTATAAATACATTTTGTATATTGTAGGCTATACAAAGTTGTATGTCATAAACGTGTAATCTCTGTATGTTTTGCAACAAAAATAAAATAATAAATTAAATTAAATTAAAGTAGACAGCTGTAAGCACGTCCCAGTCGGGTCTGTTACTTATTGGCTTCCCCGGAAACATTTCCGTTGTGTTCTGTCCTATTTGCAGCGCGTTTCTGATTTGTTTGTGTTGTGAACTTTTGCAGCGCGTTTCTGTATTTGGTTGTGTTGTGAGTATTTGGAGCACATGTGTGTTGTGAAACTGATGAAGATGTTTTCTTAATTTGCAGGTGTTTTTCTATTTGCATGTGTTTTCTTCAGTTGCAGCGCGTTGAGCTCTCTCGGCCACCGTATAATTAGGACCCCTTTATACGGCATCAACAGCCTGTTTTGTGATACAAACATGGATGATATGTCAAATCATGCAGCTTAGTTTCCAAGCAATCTGACTTATGATAAAAAAAAAAATCGAAATAGGGACCGTTCATATCTAGACAAGAATATGTGGGCTCAATGCAACCATCTAGAAACCACTAAAACATCCTAACAACTCCCTTGCAACCACTGAGAATAACCTAAAACCCCTTAGCAACACCCAGAACTCCCCAATAACTCCCTAAAACACCATAACACTCTAAAAGCCATTAGCAACTACCAAGAACAACCTAAAAACCACAGACAACCACTCAGAACACCCAAACAATTCCCTTGGGACCCTCCAAAAAACCCCAGCAACCAATGTCAGGGGTGAGCTCTAAGCAGCCTGATATACATCACTCCAAACACCTTGTCAACCCCCTTTAAACCACCTAGGACACCCTTAAAAACCTTAGCAACCACCAAGAACAACCTAACAACCCCCTAGCAACCACCCAAACCATAAAAACTCCAAGCAACCACTCATAACACTCTAAAATCTCCCTTGGAACCACCCCAAACACTGTAGAAATCATTTGTTAAACCCTAGCAATCAATAGGAGGTGTGGGCTCTAAGCAAAGATAGAAATCACTTAGTAGACCATATCAATTAAATAGTAAACACACAGAACACCCTAGCAACCACCAATAACACCTTAACCCCTTAGAAACCACGGAGCACCTGTAAACCAAAAAAACACTCTGCACACATCTGCATAGCAACGCCCTGGCAACTGCTCAGAACCTACTAGCATCATGGAGGCATCTTTTGCACAAGCGCATCACTCACATATTCTTCAAAAAGTGTAAAATCCGAGTTTAATATGCACAGATTACATTGGATAAAAAATTTGACATCCAGATCCTTTCTTTAAGAACTAATTAAAATATCAGAAAAATCAAATGGAAATGTAATTCACTGCGTTTTTAAAAAGTAAATGCACCATAATGGCCTGAATGCCCTTAAGAGATAGTTATTCATCTGTCACTGATTCTTTATTCTGTCTCTCTTCTCACACGGCTAGAGTGAATAGATCAAAGCTCGCGGACACATTGTTGACCTGTCATTTGTGTAGATCTGTCCATTTGCAGTCTATTCAGTTTATTCTCTTTGTCCAGTCTGCATGGTGCTGTTTGTCGAGACGCTGAGCGCTCCGCAGAGAGTTCAAAGGTTTCGTCCAGCTACTGTGTTGGGGTCACCGGGAGCTTGGCTTGGGGTCAGAGGTTGCTGGGGTACAGTAGGATCGTGTGTGACTTGGCACTCCATCACAGAGCGATGTGTGAGAAAGCAAAAGCTTTCTTTGAGGCCGCATCCTCTCAATTTGCTTCAAACCCACCTCTCATTCAACCTGTTGCTATGAGATTCGTTAGCAAGCACAGGCGAATTCAACCCCCCCTGGGCAATTCTGTGCTTGTCCGTATTGTCCCGGCTGTGTAAGAGGTAATCATTAGACACCATTAAACGGCGGGAGCATTTAACAACTTGTTGGGTGGCTGAAAAAAAGATTGTCCATTCAGTTTTAACTCCCAAACCTGAGAAAGATGGAGACCGCGATGCTGTTAGAGGAGGGGAAAGAAATGAAAGAAAATACAACAAAAATAAAAGAGGGCTGGGAAGTAAAAAGAGGGAAAACACAGTGAAGACATTAACAACCGGCTGCATATTGTCTGTGTTTCTTTTGTGTTGGAGAGAATGGGTGGAGCTCATTCAGAATGATATAGGGTGAGAAAGAGACAGGGCTAGAGGAACAGAAACATATAGTCAATGTTAGCTTGTAAATCCCACAAATGCTTAACTTCATTACATGGCAATTATCATCAGTAATTGGGAGGACAATGGCTTTGGCGTCGTTTCAGGGCCGGGATTCAGGGCAGAGGAGGAAGGCATGAAAGGGTCAGGCCTTTTACATATTATTAACTGAATAGGACCCTGGTTACAGTGAGAACAAAAGCAATGCACCTATTCTTCTGGAGTGGTTAAACTTTAGGCTTAATGTGAGTGGGAAGTGACCAATCTGTAAATGTTTCAGCCATAGTTTGATTGGTGGATGGGCGGAATGGGTTGAACCACTTTAGGGTCATGTATAGGTAAACGCAAGTTCACCTTGGTGCTCTACTATTGTATGAATGATCTATTTACTGCGATCACAAATGTACATTTGTGAGAAATCATAAATTAGAACTCTCTTATATCTAATTTGTTTCTTCTAGACATCATAGAATGCAAAATTTAGCGCAAATATTAATCTCATGTCTCCTCAGGTTTCTCAGAGATCTCTACAATGTCTCAAACTGTGCTCAAAGTCTGCAGTCAAGAGTCAGAAATCTCAATATGACCTCAACCATTTCTCATCAAATCATCCAAACCACATTATTTAGGCATTACCATATCCTCATATAATAATATTTCTTATTATTATCAAAGTTGAAAACAGTTGCTGCTTAATATTTGTGAAAACCATGATTTTTTTATTTTTTATTTAGGATTCTTCTTTGTGTGTGTGTGTGTGTGGCTAGCACAAATCAATGCTTCTTGCATTTTTAAATATTTTTAGGATAAAGAAGTTTACTCCCCTACCTAAAATAATGAATCTTTATAGTAGGTTATTATAGGTGGAATAATCTTTATTTATTCATCTGTGGAAAATGTGGTAAAAATATTATTGAAGTTGCCATATATGAGGCTATAACATTTAGAAGTTCTTCATATTAGCAGCACTATCCCACAGCACAGGAACGTCTTATTAAAGACTTCACTGTTTGCATAGTGCTGGCAACCAATCAACAGCCTTCATCTAGTCATGGCCTTTAGCGCTAATCCAGCTCAAACATTCGGCTTTATCTGTTTTGCCGTAAAAGACGGCAAAATCCGATCCAGTTACTCTTGACACATGCCAGTGTGCTCACTCAGTACCGGATGCTTTTTTAAAATGCCGGTGGACAGGTAGGAGGCGTAATAATATTTCGATTGATTGAGACCTTCCTCTTCTCAGGTTCAACCCAGCATAATAATGATATTGGCGGAGGTCAACAGTGCTTGGCTGCCATCATCACTAGCTTATTAACCCTGTGGCCCGCAGAGATCCACACAAACACATCGTACAAGAGGCTCATTCAGGCCTCAGGTTGGCCTGGCAGAGAGAGGCTGGGGTATTATAAGACCTAATCACGTCGAGGTCAAATATTTATGAAAGCTGCTTAAGAGAGAATGTGTTTTAAAGTCGATGCAGTTCAGAGTTAGCATAAACCCTCTTTAAGGATCCTGAACGATCAGATGCTAATTCTAAAATAATGATGCTAATGCTTTTTGACTCCAGCAGGATCATTTGAAATGGTACTTGTTGCAGTGAAGTTGTAGAGTCTGAAAAGCTGAGCTGTTTGATAGTATTTAGACAGATTAGGTTTATTGACTGGAATGACGATAGACACCATCAATGCGCTCAAGCCAAGAGGAACACATTTTTCGGCATTAGGTCTTGACTTAACCAGTTTGAATGTCATTGTAACAGTCTTATTGTTTTAAATAAATTTTACTCTTAATTGAATCAGTAAGAAACAAATGAAATATCTATTAACATTTAATTATTTATTCTACATGTATTTACCGTCTGATAAGGGCCGTCCTTAGGTCGACCGCAAACGGACCGAGGGGACAAACCCCCTGGAAGGCGAAACTGACCAACCGAGGGGGGCCCACGTCCTATAAATCGCACTGGGACGGCCCTGTCTCTGATGCATGAAAAACAGTAATATTGTAAAATATATTACAACTTAAAATAACTGTTTTATATTTTAATAAATTTTAACTCTTTCCTCGCCATTTATGGAAATTTCCAGCTTTCCGTGTTTTTCACTGTTTTAAGGTATAGGGTGCTATTACACATCCTCTGGAAGAGTACTGAATCTTCAGATCAAAAGATATATGCATATGTATATGTAAAACAACACAATACGCGGCATATAAATCAAAACGGCCTAATGTTACAGAATGAAATGTTGAAAGGTTGGAGCTAAACTCTGCAGGACAGCAGCTCTCTAGGACCAAACTTGCCTACCCCTGACCCAGGATGAGCCATAGGACTGTGAAGCTTTGGGGGTGTTGATGGACTCAATCTTATCGATCTATGATCTACTCGTTCTGAATGCCATCAAAGTCTTTGACAAAAATGTTGGGTTTTTTTTTTTTGAAACTTACCCACATCCAAGTGTTGATAAAAAAGAATGCATTAAACTAGAATTTTTTCTTTTTTTCTTTTCTTTTTAAAGCAGAGAGTCCTTTCTTCCTTTTTATATATTGCATGTTCAGATATTCATACAACAAAATAGTCTGGGGGCCATGAAACTTTTGTGAAGATGATGGCGGTGGCTGGCAACAACAAAAAAAAAATGCTGGCTGAGAAAGAGTTAAAATGCTGTTAGCAAAGGTGAATTTTCAGCATCATTATTCCAGTCTTCAGTGTCACATGATCCTTCAGAAATCATTCTAATATGCTGATTTGCTGCTCAAGATATATTTATTATTATCAATGTTGAAAAGAGTGCTGCTCAATATTTTTTTTTGAGGAAATCATTATACATAATTTCTGTTCAGTGATAGTTATTTAAATTATTCTACATTTATTTAACCCTCAGATGCTGCATGATGAGACGTCCTTTTAGAGTCTTTTCTTTTACAGTCATTTCTAACCATTCAGGCTGTGATATTATATCTAAACCAGCATAGGCAATGACCTTTGACCCTTACCCAAAATGCTATATAAATGTCCTCTTTATAGGTCATATAGGCTGCATCCGAAATCGCAGGCGGAAAACAGTATGTGACAAAAGTATAACCGAATTCACAGTACTCATAAAAGAGTGGGCAAAAAGTACCTGGATGACCTACTTCTTCCGGCAAGATTTTGAAGTATGCATACGATGGACACTTTGCTATCCCATGAGGCCACGGGAGAGGATTTATGAATGGCGGTGACGTGACGCTGATCAGGTCACATGAATGTAGTACATCTATATAAAATTCATAATACACACATTTATATATAGAACATACTTTTTTAGCAAATGAAAATAAGTACCTACTCAAGGGAGTAACCAATTACAGACTTAGGCATAGTGTTTATTTATGTAATTAAAGATAAGTTAAATATGACTGATGAAAGATCCTCTAAATATTTGATACTATCTTCCGTTGCAGTGGAAAGAAACGCATGATTATATTCTTGTTTTGAAGTAAAAAGTCAATTAAGATTTCCCAGTGCATCAAAGGGTTAATATCTATTTTTATCTATTAAAATTGTGTTTCTTGGTGTAAATTATGTGTGAGTTTTAATTGAGAGTTTCAATCACTTTTCTACTTGTACCATCTCTATTAGCTAAAGTCATTTCATCCTGTACTATGCACCGGCTCTGTTTTACTGCTGAGTGTAATATACACCCGGATGATGAATTATTCTGGTCAGATCGGCCATGCAAACCCAAACATTCCTCAATCTCTCTCTCTCGGCTCTGAATGTTCTAGCAGGATGGACATAGGACAGGAACGAACAGATGTAGTTTACATCTGCCAGTAAATGGCACATGACACTAAGCTCTGTACGAATTTCCAGATGAGAACGGTTCTGCTGTTCGAAATGAATTCAGACTAGCACAGTCTGTAATCATCAACTATAGCATCATTCTCTCACTATAAGAAGTGCCTTTGAAATGTAGTTGTATTTCAACTAAAGAAAAACAGAAATGTTAGAAGCTAGTAGTTTATCAAGAAAATGCTCCAGGTGGGTAAATCACATTATTTAGACTTTCTCAGACACACACAGCCCATAGGTGTGTGTGTGTGTGTGTGTGTGGCTAATTAAAGAGCAGTTAGCTTTGTGGAGCAGGTTCCTGGAGAGGCACTCGTTACCCTGTCCATGTGTTTCTGACCCCCATCGTCACGTCAGTGTCCTTTCCTACAACACACACACTAATGAGCCATGAGGGGATTGAGTGAGTAGAGCAGAATAAATACTCACCGACCATCATATCAACACACACTCGGTGAGCGGGAATGGAATGATGTCATCTCAAACGTTTGACTGTCTAGACAGATTGTGTGAATATTTTGAGGTACTGTGTTAAGAGAGATATGTGTTTGTAGGATATTGATCTGCCAAAGAAGAGACAACTGGGGAAAAAGAGAAAAATCAAAGTGTACAGTAAGAAGAAGAAATTGGTTTTAAAACAGACATTGCTGTTCACCTGTTAAGGGTGTGTGTGTGTGTGTGTGTGTGTGTGTGTGTGTGTGTGTGTACCTACTTAACTATATTTTGGCTACAAATTTGTACCCAGAAGTGACCAAAACCTGACAAAATCTCACATCCTCTTTTGTAAATCTGTTGTGTGTGTGTGTGTGTGCAGCACTAGCAGCCCATACAATCTGGATCACTCCTTTAATTATTGCTCTAATCTTTCCGCTTTGGCCAGTATTATTATTATTTTACAGATTTTTCAGGATGTAAAAAGATGAATTTCATTTAGATGTCAATTTTATTTGGACATTAAAGGATAACATACCAAAAAGCTAAAATGTGCAATTATATGAATTAATAGGCTTGAGTTCAAAGGTCATTTTTGTGGTGGTTTTCTTATTGACCACCTTATTTTAAGGGGGTCCAGTTAAATTGCATAGTTGCGCCTTTATTAGTTTAGTTTCTCAATCAATTTGTTTCATTTTTGTGAAAACAATTCCTGGTTCACAATGCATAGTGAACATCCATTGTGTGCATTGATTGGTAGAAAAATATTACCTTCACTAGAAAACTAAAAATCCTTCCATCTTTAGTGGCATACTGTATCTAAACTAGTGGCAAACTAAAACTAAACTAAACTAAATTGTGTTTCACTGTATTTCTCATTCTGCTATGTCACATTCAGTAAAACTGTGCAAAAATTCCTCAAGTTCACCTGGTAGTATTTTAACATTAAAATATTCATAAGATGGGAAAATAAAGAATAGAGATGAGATGAGAATGGGGTTTATCCCAGTGACCACTGTGCCTGGAATATCCTGTGTGTATAAATATTTTATTTAGTCCTCAATCTTATTCTTTCCTCTCTTATTTGTATATCTTACTTTTACATTTATTCAGTTTTATTTGTTCTTTTAATGAAGCATTGTCTTTTAGTGCAAGCCTCGTTTTTGGTCTAAATTAGCAACAAACACAGGGCATTTTATGGTTATTTAGTGTGGATTATTATGTTTTAAGCAAGTATTTATAGCATAACATGTGCACAAACAACTCATTAAGCCGAAATCCATTGGGAAACAATTATGAAGTAAACACAAAGAGTGCTGTAAATGAAGCCTCATTTAGAATAAAGTCGTATTTAACATTCTTTGGTAACTTTTTAAAGTTCTTATACTTTTTAGCTAATTGAGTGCAGAGCGTCTCAGCCGGTTGCATTATGAAGGATAAGTAGAAATTTCACTCTGGACTTTTCTTGTATGACTCTTATCATCTGCTTTGAGGCACGAATTTGATTAGGCTCCATATACCACAACATATTACAACAACCAAAGCTAATATAGAAAAGCATTTCAACTTTTTTTGGGGCATTTTGTCTTTTTGACAACACATATCCCGGGTAATCTTACCTGCTCCGAATATCAAATGGGAGCATTTTTAACCTCGTATTTCCGATCATCCACGGCGCATTCAAACAGGGCGGTGTGTTCCTATCTAAACACTCTGCATTCATAGCACGATGACAGGGTGTGTTTCAAAGCACTCTCTCTGCATTCTTCATATGTCTCCTTAAAGACACAGCTACTGTACTGTGGGTGCCTGCCAGTCTGCTAACCTCTACCCAAGACAATGTCTTAGGCTCCTTGAAATCCCTACTATTAGATAAAAGAAAGAAAAGAGGTGATCCCTTAATACGGCTGAATGGCACGTCTCGGCCTCAGTGGCTGGCTTGTTCTTTTTTGTTTGCGTTTGACACGGAACGATCACCTAGTTTGGCATTTCCCTAGTCTTTGTCTGAGATGAACCTCTGCAAAATTACTGTTTGATGTACTTACAATATTTTGGCTGTCTGCAAAGTTTTAGTCATTATTATCCACCGGCTTTGAGGTCATACATCACGGACGGCTTCTTCCCTCCTCGCAAACTTATGATCAAAATGTTCTCGGTTAATTCTATGTTTTCCGTAGATTAGAAGGAGAATGTTTCGCCTTTAATTTTGAGAATTGTAACTAGCGTCCTTTACTCCACCCCGTTCACAATGGATGGGATGTAGAATCACAGAAGTAATGATTACACGGCTATAAGCAAACGTTTCAGCCGTTTAGTCTATGCTTGACTCATAGGTTTGCAGAATCAGGGTGGTTATTATAAAGGAAGCCATGGTAATCTGCACACATTCAGTTTGGGGTATCGGTTTAAGAAACACACAACCTGTGGGGTTCCGCATCAGTATATGACAGAATCATTTGGTTGAGGTCATTATTAGAGATGGTTGTGGTGCAGTGTGTGCATATTTTTTTTATCATAATAAAAAAAATAAAAAAAAAATAAAAAAAAATCTAGTTTAAAACACATGCCATTTTTTTTATTTTAAATGTACTTTTTCTCTGTCACATGGTTTTGAAAAGCTTTTATACCATATAAACTTATTTTCCTTACATCTTGAATACAGTGTACACATCTTAATCATTATTTTCAAAGGTTTATATGATATTCTTAATCAAATATAATGAATTCATACTCATTACATTTTTGGAGAGTAAAACCACATGATATTTTACAACCTGAACTAACATCACCTTGTCATAAAAGGTCAAATTATATATAATATAATTCCTGTTTCTGCATGTTGGATGCACCAGTTTTTCAAACATTAATAAGCATTTATTTTTATTTTTTATTATCATTAAAGAGTACGACAACTACTTAAAAAGTTTCCTTTTCAAGTATTTAATTTAAAAAATATATTTTCTTCACTTTAATATCAGGACAGTTGTATCAACCTGACATTTTTTTACTTAATATATAAGGAATCATAAGAGGTGTTTTCCAGTCACTGAACTGTATGTATGAATTGCATGTTTAATATATTTTGAACAAATCAATGCAGGACAAAATAAGCTCTTGTAAAATATTTCTGTGCTCTGAATATTTTCTGTGTATGAGCAAACATTTTGGAATCTCTGTAGGTCCTCTGTTTCTTGCACACACATACAATATGATTCATAGTTCATGGTATAAGGTTTCTTATTTGATTTTATTTGAGTATCTTGTTTAGAGCCCCAAGGCTACCTCTGCTCCTAATAGTAAATTGGCTCTGCAGAGAGCAAGTAATAATGATCATACAGCTGAAAACAATTGTATTGTTTAACTGGTGGGCATTACTCATTCTGGGCATATCTGTTCATTTATTTTGAGGCTACTTTACTTTTACATTTATTTGTTTTTATTTTTGCATGCTACACACTGCCAGCATGCTTGCAGCATTTCCTTTTTCTTAGAGCTCTTTTTAATATCTTTATACTCTGCAAGCAAAGGAAACACATCCCTTAAACAAAAATTGCTATTTTTTTATAGCCTGTGCATAAGATTAACAACAAATGCATGGGCATGCATTAAAAATAAGTGTTACTGCACATCACAGTAGTCTAGATAAGCAGTCTTGGCATCGTCAGCGGCGTTATGCTTGAACGGAAAGGTATAGTCTCCGAGGAAGAATTCCACCTGGAAACAAACAGGTTGCTCGTGGCTCGGATGAGGGGAATGTTTCCCCATCTGTGCCCAATGGAAAAGTGTGTGTGAGAGGAGCACTCGACGGGGCTCTCGGCTTTCTGCCCCGCCGTTAATGATGTGGAAACGCCTCCATCTCTGTCGGAACGAATGCTCTGAAGGATTTATACTGAGCCTGTGGCTTAGCGAGATCCTGTAAGCTCGCTAAATTACTAATGTATCATTTGATGAATTGGCATTTCTGCCGTTCACTTTGAGAATTGTGATTTCCAGTTTTTTATTCCCCCTACAGGAGTGCTGCACTTCAGTTGCAATCAGTTTACTAAAACGTCCACCGGACAAAGCTGCACGCAATCTTTTGTTTTTTTGTGCTTTGTACTGAAACTAAAAGGCCCCCTGTCAGCAGCAGCTCCGTTATAAAGTAAGACCTTGACTGAGAGACCCAAACAAGTTGCTTATACTGTTTATTTTTAAAGGAGGAAGGCAACAGCATTTTTTTGCCCTGCGGGTAGCGATGCATTCTGAGCTTGGGCTAAAGCTCTGAATGATGGTAAATCCATTCAGTGTGTGTTTGTTCTCCTCAAAGCAGTGCTTTATCAGATATTCCAGAGAACTCAATCTATTGCCTGCCCTTAGGTGATTTGTAATGGCTGATCATTGTCTATAATGCATAATACATTACTGCGGGTCCCCCGCTCCTATCAATTCAGCTCACTTCAAATGCCTCTGTCAGCCTATCTCACCCTTGAGCCAGTCCGGATGTATGAATAATGTGTTTAAAAAATCAATTGAAGGGATTGGGTCTTCCCTGTAGCGTCTGTTTATCAACAGCGTCTTTAGAGGTACCAGATTCCCCCTGCCGTCCTGAGGGAAAAGTGTGTGAAATAAGTTGCGAGTAAACAAAATGCATACAATTTCCCTTGGTCGCTAAGAATTTCGGCAGGCTGATAATGGAGTGAGAAGATGTGATGTGTATGATTGAAGGATGAACTGAATGGGGATAGAGAGAGAGAGAGAGAGAGAGAGAGAGAGAGAGAGAGAGAGAGAGAGAGAGAGAGAAAGAGAGAGAGAGAGGAAATGCTTCTCAGCCTTCAGAGTCGCTCCATCTGGCCCCTCCTCTCCCTCTGTGAGGGGATTTGAGTTTTATTTACATTTCACAGGGGCTATTATCCCCTCATTAGTGTAGCTCTAGAGGGGTCTGAATTACCCCAAGAGCCGGTTAAGAGCTCAGCGCATTTAGCAGCTGGACTAAAACAACCCAATCTTTTTTAATAAAGCAAACGTAGCATGCTGAAGGTACGGGTACATTAGTGAGGTTTCTGCGATGTGTGAAGCACGGCTCACACAGAAGTCTTTTTCAAAACAATCAGCTTTCTGATGCGGATCGCGTGGATTTCTATTTAAATTAATGGACTTCGCCTCGGAAAATTTGCTCATCAATGGTATATGGTGCATCTTAAAGTCACCATGAAATCAAAATTCTTTTTTGACTATTTTTATTATAAATGATTTATCGGCGCACATCATTATTTTTTAAAAATTCATGTGCCCTCATAATCTTTCA
Source organism: Leuciscus leuciscus (assembly GCF_965113295.1). NCBI lineage: Eukaryota > Metazoa > Chordata > Actinopteri > Cypriniformes > Leuciscidae > Leuciscus > Leuciscus leuciscus. The sequence continues at coordinate 12,904,112 of NC_138736.1, read as the reverse complement.
TCAAAATAACTTCCCCTCTTGCAATGATATTTCTTCTCTTCTCGGATGATGTGTTCACTGGTGTGAGGGTGGAACAACCTGTCACTCACATGACATCACAGCAATAGCAAACCAAGCCTATCCAATCACCAATGGACACAATCAAGCCCGCCTTAATTTTTCTTAGCCTTTTCATTTGTCACATTAGGGGAAAAAAGGCTATCTGAAGTGCCGTTTCATGTTGACTTTAACACCATTAAAAGCGCAAGTCATGCAGACTATGTGCTAATCACCACTGACAAGATTCCAGGTTCACCTGAATTTGCCATTTTGGAAATTACCTACTGTAATTAGTCCAAATAAATAAATGGTTGAAGATACACCATCTGAGTCTATTTGAACGCTTGTGTGTTATTGTTAAATGTGCGACTTCAAAAAAATACATCCAGATGACACAGACAAAGCTAACAGCGAGTTATTCGGTGGCATTCGATTCATTTTCCACTCCTAACTCTCTCCCGCGCAGACACAGGGCCCCTTATAAACGCACAAGCGCCTTTGTTCTTCCTTTGAAAAAAAAAATGTGGCGAGAAAAAGGGGAAATATTTATAAAGCCCGGAACGATTGTGTGTGTGTACCACCGCTCGTCCCTGAAGATCGCCACGGAGATGAGGGTGATTATAGGAAATAAAAACAGCGGCGGCAGGCTCATTAGCATAATGATTTCCCCTCGCGCTCCAGCGCGCCAGAGAGGGGGGAGAGCGCGAGAGTGTGAGAGAGACTCCCAGCGCTCCTTAAGCATTTGAAGCATGTTAATAATCATTAAGTGTTTGGAGTAGAGAGGAGGGGAAAGAGAAATCTGCGAGGGTTGACTGGTTGGTTCACCTGGGCAGGACCAAATTAACCTCTCGCCTCCTTTTCCGCCTTGTTGCCATCCCGCTGCCGTAAGGGACCTATTAGCGCAGGCTTTTAGCCGGGAGAGTGCTCGCGCTACCCTGCTATTGGCTGTGGCCATCAATAGCGCGCTATTGCGTTTAATATAGCTAGAGTTGTGTCTCTCGCTCTATCTCTCTCTCTCTCGCTCTCTCTCTCTCTCTCTTTAGAGATGCTAATAGCCTATCCTGGGAGATTAGATAAAACAGTACAGAAATCAGCTCATTAGCGGACACAGATGCTAAAGAGTGTGGTGTGGCATATCAACACTGTGCCTGATGCCTATGTCCCGTTACTAGTCCTGCCAACCGTGCATTCGCCTACCTGTCTTTGTCAGCTTTCAGAATGTGACACTCAGACATTACACTCATTTATTAGCAGGTAAATTGATTTTTTACGTAATAGCATTTAACAGTGTTCGGTTTAATTTTGCGTCTGACCCTTTTTATCAAGTTGTGGGCTGATATAAAGGTGTGTAACATCCAGTAGTGTCAGGCTCAAATCAATTTGACTTTGATAATCGGATAAGATTTTCCATCCCCAGCAATTTCGTCGGGTTTCATTTTGCATTATGGAAGAGCAGCTGTTCATAATTTCCATGGCAACGACCCTGCTGGTTACCATTTGACCTTCATGTCTCTGGGCCAATTTTAATTGGCTCTTGTATCAAATTAAAAGGCTGTGACAAACTAACCATGGCCAGACGAATCAACACATGAAATGGTTGTGTATACTATAAACCGGAAGCTCAAACCATTCGTGAGAGCAATTTTTATCTATCCAGGGTAATGTATTTGCCTTTTGAAGTTTTAAAACACAGGAAGGAAATAGCTTGACTTAAAATAGGTATTTGCAAATGTTGTATTTAGAGTAGGCACTGACTTCACAGACACAACATTGCCACATATATGATTATTTTTATGTGTATGTGTGTATTAGCTTCCCTCTTTGTCAAAAACTCAAGGTTCAGACCTCAGGAGTTAAAAAAGAAATAAAAATAAGAGAAAAGCCCCATACCTAATGTGCTTTTTCCCCTCAGTGCATAACCAATCACATTCAAATGATGGAGTCAGACCCACATGAGGTTCTCTGTGACGGTAATGAAAAATCTCACTCTCATTTCCAAGTCAAACTCCTTTCAATCTGTCTACCCTGATATTCATTTCCATATCTGTATAGTAAATATGGATGCAGATATGAACTCCATTTTGCAGTATTTGTCTGTGGAAAGGCAATGATCAGGGAAAGACTCCGTTTCAGTGCAAATTCCCATAGCGACAATTTTAATTTAGTTCAAATCTAGGGTATAAAGCACAGACCATAGCCTACCTTATGTGTTAATTTCATAAAAATATGAGCATCATTATTAATATACATATATATAATACGTTGGGATTTACATTAAGAAAATTGTATCTGTAACTTTAGTTAAGTGTGAACTAACATGAACATTTTATTAACAAGCATTAATAAATGCTGTAAAAATGCCATATTGCTCATGATTAGTTCATGTTATTAAAGGGGTCATATTCTGCTTTTCCACTTTTTAGTTAGTGTGTAATGTTGCTGTTTGAGCTTATAAAAAATCTGCAAGGTTACAAAAGCTCAAAGTTCACTCCAAAGGGAGATATTTTATAGCAGAATCCCCTTTTCCAAGAACTACAACAAACAGCTCGTCTGGACTACAACACGATTTTTCTGGGCTTTATGAAGTCATAATGTTCCTCATTTAAATAATCTCCACCCACGGAATACGCAGAAAAAGTGACAAGGCCTGTTTGAGCTGCATTAGAGAAGACAGTGTTGTCGCTATGCCAATGAGACACTGTCTTTTCCACAACATTTCCAAAACTCATTTGTTTGACCGTCCTAAGGTTGACAATCTTAGAGTGATTAAAATTAATTTTAAACACTGTTTCTGAACATTTTAACCCCGACGTTTATCTGTGCGCTACACATCTTATAGAGAACCGCTTGTTCCCTTTCGAGGGAACTCGCGATGCGTCGATGACGCTTTGGGAATGTATCCGCGTGATTACGTCTGAAGCACGTATGTCAACTAGTCCAATGGAAAGAATGAGCGTCACGGGCGGGTGACGTCATGACCAGGAAGAGATAAAAGCACATACGGTGCAGCTCGCGTTAGCTTTTGTGCCTCAGCAAAGCGTTCTATGTCAAACTGTCTGTGAATATTTATTGTTGTCTGTCTCTCATATATATATATATATCAATGGCGAAACAATTATTCAAAGCTTGTGCTTCTCCTTGCCCTCGTTATCTCACGGGTGGGGATACACATGAGCTTTGTGTAGTTTGTTTGGGAGTGGAGCATGCTATGTCAGCCTTCGAGTGGGCTGACTGTCAGCATTGTGAGCGTCTCCCGCTACGCACGCTCCGCTCCCGCTTGTCCACATTCGAGGATGATGGACAGGCTCGCGAGCCTCAGGGTGCTGGACCCGCTGCTGCCGAGGCAGCACGGAGAAGGCTCACCTGGGGTTCGCAAATGGATCTCTCGGCGGGGTTGGAGACGGGCCCGGCCTTATCTCCTCCTTTACCCGAGGGATCCATTGCTCTCTTGCCGGTGTCGGAAGCCCGCGCTGCGGCTTCTTCCGCCCGGGAAGAGAGCCCGATGCTTCAGTACTCTACCTCTGAAGAGGTAGATGTACTGAGTGTTGGTGAGAGTGACACAAACACAAACATAAATATTAGGGAAGAGGGTTCGCCATCCCTTTCCCCTGCATATGAGGAGCTTATCGAGGTGATAACTCGTGCTGTTGAAAAATTTAATATTGACTGGCCAGCAGAGAAAAAAGATGCTCGTCCTAAAAGCAAATTAGACGAGCGCTTTTTATCATCAAATTTATCATCCTCATCACGGGCCCTTCCATTTTTTCCTGATCTACATAGTGAGCTATGTAGATCATGGGATAAACCCTATTCATCACGTCTCTTCAGTCCCCAAGTACATACATATTCAGATATAAGGGGGCTGAAGGAATATGGTTATGGTCGATGACCCCGGCGGAACAGACGCTCGCGAGCTATCTGTCTCCTGGGTCAGCATCGTCCCTGAAGGCGCCCGTGTTGCCTAATAAACCCCTGAAAATTACATCTAATTTAGTGGGTAAGGCTTATACGGCAGCAGGTCAAGCTGGAGCCTGTCTGCACACGATGGCAGTGCTCCAGGCTTATCAGGCAGACCTGTTGGGGGATATTGATAGAAGTGAGGGAGTTAGTCCCGACGAAATTCGAGAACTTCGTCGGGCCACTGATCTTTCTCTCAGGGCTACGAAGGAGACCGCTCGCGCTATTGGGCGGTCTATGGCAGCCCTCATAGCTACTGAGAGACACCTTTGGCTAAACTTAGCTGAAATAAAAGAAAAAGATCGGGCTTTTCTGTTGGATGCCCCTATTTCTCCCTCTGGTCTTTTCGGTGACTCGGTGAACACAGTTGTTGACAGGTTTCAAGAAACAAAGAAACAATCAGAGGCTTTTAAAAGATTCCTCCCTCGTAGAGTCCATCCCCCTGGGGATGCTGGGCGTGAGCATCCCCAGCCAAGCTCCTCACATCGTGTGGTACAGAAAATGAGTGTTGCGTCTCGCGCTCCTCCTACTAAATCGTGGGGGCCGAGCCAACACTCTCAGCCGAAGTCTTCTAAGTCAAAGCCGGATCTGAGGACCGTTCTTATGGCGAAGAAGGCTTCGGCTCAAAACAGGTCCTGACGCTACGGCCGTCAGACCGTTGAGGACAGCCCCAGCCGGGGTGGAGCGGTGTTCACCTCATTATACGGTGCCCGTTCCATTTCGGGGTCCTCAGGGGACCGTTTTGCCAACCCCGCCACCCTTGGTGCCTCGGGGCGCAACGGTTTCCAGCGAGCTCTCGGCTCAGTGTCAACTCGACATTGCGTCAGACTCGCGCCCTCTGAGGGGGGTTCAGAAACAGTCAGTTCGGTTGGTTCCTGCCAGTATGCTTCAGGTCGCCGAGGTGGCTGTTCCTTTAATACCAGAGGCCAGTCTCGAGAGAGAATCGGGGTTTTACAGCCGATACTTCATTGTTCCAAAAAAGGATGGGGGGTTGCGTCCCATTTTAGATCTTCGTCTGTTGAATCGTGCAGTCATGAAACTCAAGTTCAAGATGCTCACACTCAAACAGATCGTGACTCAAATCAGATCCGAGGACTGGTTTGTCACGATAGATTTAAAGGACGCTTACTTCCATGTCTCCATCCTCCCTCAACACAGGAAGTTCCTGAGGTTTTCTTTCGGGGGCAAAGAATACCAATATCGGGTGCTTCCATTCGGCCTAGCTCTATCACCCCGCACGTTCACGAAATGCGTAGATGCAGCTCTGGCCCCGCTCAGGCTGCAGGGCATACGCATTCTGAACTATATCGACGACTGGCTTATTCTGGCGGAATCAGAGCAGTTAGCGGTTCGGCATCGAGATGTCGTTCTCGCTCACATGAAGAAATTGGGGTTGAGACTCAATACCAAGAAGAGTGTGCTGTCTCCATTACAGAGAACCACTTTCCTTGGTGTGGTATGGGATTCAGTCACGATGCGGGCCACACTATCGCCCGTTCGTGTAGCTGCTATCCTCGTAGCCACGAAAGAGTTGAAGCTAGGCCAGTCACGCACTGTGAGACAGTTCGAGAGACTGTTGGGTCTCATGGCAGCAGCGTCCAATGTGATCCCCTTTGGCCTACTGTACATGAGACCCTTGCAGTGGTGGCTCAGAACCAGAGGGTTCTCCCCGAGGGGAAACCCACTTCGTATGATCAAGATCACACGGCGGTGTCTCCGTGCCTTGGTTATAAGGAGGAAACACTGGTTCCTATCCCAAGGTCCGGTGTTGGGAGCTCTTTGCCATCGAGTCGCGATCTCGACAGATGCTTCCCTCACCGGCTGGGGAGCGGTAATGGAAGGCCGCTCAGCTCAGGGTCTGTGGAGGAGTCATCATCTCTCGTGGCACATAAATTGCCTGGAGATGATGGATGTCTTCAATGCGTTGAAACATTTCCTTCCAGACCTGAGGGGCCATCATGTGCTTGTCCGCACAGACAACACATCGGTGGTCTCTTACATAAATCGTCAGGGGGGTCTGCGCTCGCGTCCACTCTGCAAACTGGCGCACCAGATCCTCCTGTGGTCTCTGGGCAAATTACGCTCCCTGAGGGCAGTGTATATACCAGGGATTCAGAATATAGGAGCAGACACCCTGTCGAGGCAGGGGCTGAGGCCAGGGGACTGGAGACTCCACCCCGAGGCGGTGGAGCTCATATGGGACTTCTATGGCCGAGCAGAAGTGGATCTGTTTGCGTCTCAGCATACGACGCACTGTCCACTTTGGTTTTCCCTCACTCAGCCAGCCCCCTTGGGGCTGGACGCTATGGTGCAGACGTGGCCGAGGCTACGTCTGTACGCGTTTCCCCCTGTTGCTCTGCTCCCAGGAGTTCTGGAGAGAGTCCGCCAGGATGGAATAAGTCTACTGCTAGTAGCACCACGTTGGCCGAGTCGAATCTGGTTTGCGGACCTAATTCATCTCCTCGACGGCCCTCCCTTGGAGATCCCAATCAGGAGAGACCTTCTGTCTCAGGCAGGGGGCACAATATTTCACCCCCGGCCGGAGATTTGGAAACTATGGGTTTGGCCTCTGAGGGGGCCCAACTTATAGAGAGTGGTCTCTCAACTGAGGTTGTCGAGACCATTCTTAGCTCCAGAGCTCCAGCTACGAGGAAATTATATACACTTAAGTGGAGAGTTTTCACGTCTTGGTGTCACCAGCATCAGCGGGATCCAGTCAACTGTTCAGTTAATACAGTACTTGAGTTTCTCCAGTATCGCTTTTCATCAGGTTCATGTCCTTCTACCTTAAAGGTCTACGTGGCGGCCATTGCGGCTTTTCACGCCCCGGTGGGTAGTACGTCTTTGGGTCGAGACCCCCTGATTATACGTTTCCTTCGTGGCACCTTGAGGCTGAGGCCTGCAACACGTACTAGGCCCCAACACGCATCGCGAGTTCCCTCGAAAGGGAACGTCTCAGGTTACGACTGTAACCCTAGTTCCCTGAGAAGGGAACGAGACGATGCGTCGCCCTGCCATACTTCCTGCATCCCAGTGATCGACTTTGCTTCGGCTTTACAAGCTAACGCGAGCTGCACCGGATGTGCTTTTATCTCTTCCTGGTCATGACGTCACCCGCCCGTGACGCTCATTCTTTCCATTGGACTAGTTGACATACGTGCTTCAGACGTAATCACGCGGAGGCGTTCCCAAAGCGTCATCGACGCATCGTCTCGTTCCCTTCTCAGGGAACTAGGGTTACAGTCGTAACCTGAGACGTTTTCTGTTTTTGTAAGCTCTCGCTTTTGTAAGACGGTTCACCGCTCCTTAGGAAAATGAACCATGAGTTTGTATTACCTTAGTTTTCCGATAAATATCATGATTAAATGGTGGATAACATCGTATCTAAAATGTATAAGGAAATTACAAAAAACATACCACTCTGACAAGGCCTGTGAAATCTGTTCTTGCAAAGTCTCTTGTTTGTTAACATTGTCAGAGTCTGAATCGGGCTCGAATTGGTTTGAAATTGACGGCATCCTCAATATTTACACAAGATGAGAACTCGCAGTTATTGAGGGGTGGGACATTTCCCGAACACGTGCTAAGTGGTGCCAATCTCAACACACTTGGCCAGCTAACCAATTACAGCACATTTTGTATTTCAGAAGGAGGGGCTTCATCGAAATCGGCAGTGTGTTCGACATCGGCTGCGGCTGGATGTAACCGATCGCCGAGAGTATCCGTGTAGAGGCGGGGAGGAGCTGAAAACGGAGACGTGAAGTCAGACACTTTCTGGTTCCCGTAGTGATCGCTCACTTGGTTTTTGCATATTTTACCACAGCAGAAGTGAAATAAATGCAATATTTGCCAAATACACAGATGTTTCAGAGACATTTTCATTCAATACTTATACTTTATGTACTGCTTCATACAGCGGCTGTTTGAACAAGAATAAAGTTCAACATAAGCCTATAGCTAGGCTACTATCAATGAAGTGGAGTCTACGTTTTTTAATCAGTTTTATTTTGATAAACATGACACAATATAGCATCGCAACTACATGAAAAGAGTGTTTACTGTTATAAAAAACTGATTTGTGAGCATTAGTGGAACTATAGGCGTGAGAATAAACACGAAACACGTGATTGTTGTCATGCGGTGAATCCGGCCAATCGTGGAACAGCTGTGTTGTCATCAGAGCTTGTGCAGCCACTCTTGAGTCCTGCGGCGGCTCTCGAATCGCTCTTGCGGTTCTTTGATGGCATACGTCACAGTCACGTGGCGTCGGCGCTGTATCAAGTCGGACATATTTCTAATAGGCATGCACTGCTTGTCAGCTGCCGATCGGTCTGCGCAGAGCTGCATGAAGTCGAACAAGCCTATATTCGAGAGTATGGGGTCTCTGCTGAACAAAAGTGGGTGTTTCTATATTTGTGGGTGTTTTCAAACTGGTGGGTGTTTGTAATCATTCAATGAAAATTATGCCCTTCACCCAACCCCATCCCACCCCACCCCTAAACCCTACCCTTACTGTGACGTGGGCAAATCTGGTAGACTTGATGTTCAAGCCAGACTGCGGAGAGAGGTGCTGTAATAATGGAAAATATGTGAAAAATTATGTGTTTTTTAACATTCAAGCATGAAAACATATTCTAGTAAACCCCTAAAACAAAATCAAGACTTTATAGAAGGGCATCATAGGACCCCTTTAATGCATGTGTACAAATGAGACCTTATTTGATCATATTCTTCCTCTTTCTTTCTTTTGATTCTTGTGATAGGCTACATGGACAACTTTACAATTTTATAACTTGTCACTGAATAGTTCCAAAATGAACAATGTTCAGTCAGTAAATAAAATACATTTACTTCATAAGTCTTTCATTTTCCTCATTCTTTTATTCTGCCGTGAACACATAGTCTCACACATCAGTCAGCCCTTGAGAACGGATCATCCGTGCCGTTGGTTCAGATTCATATTCAACCTGAGGTTCTCCATCTGACATTCCCTTTCCTGAGCGCTCCTAAGCATCTCCCCCAGCATCCCTCTCTCTCTCTCTCTCTCTCTCTCTCTCTCTCTCTCTCTCTCTCTCTCTCTCTCTCAGAGCTCAGCAGTGAGATTAGCCTAACCAGATTAGAGTGCTCTAATGCATTATTCCTCAACCCTTCCCTCCACTGCAAATCCACTCATGTGAAAATAATACACATCCCTGTGTCAATCACTCTGGCCTGACCCCACTGGGGCCAAAGCAGCCTCAGCACCACTCTACAGTGATTACAAACTATAACAAACGTGACCTCTGAAATCCACCACTGTAAACAGGGAATCAGGAAACTTCCAAGATGACTCCAGGAATGCTGGTGTGTTGTGTACAGTCAGTTGGGGGTACATTCAGTGGCTTTGTAAATAACTATCTTAATAAAATCTCTGGATATGACTTAAAGGGATAGCTCCCCCAAAAATTCTGTCAGCATTTACTCACCCTCAAATTGTTCCAAACCTGTATGAATTTTTTTTTTCTGCTGAACACAAAAGAAGATATTTTGGAGAATGTTGGTAACAGAGCAGTTGATGAAAATATTGACTTTCATAGTAATTTCCCCCATACTATGCAAGTCAATTGTCATAAGTTGTCAAAGTTATACTATGTCAACTATCAACTGTTTGGTTATCCATATTCTTCAAAATATCTTCTTTTGTGTTCTGCAGAAGAAAGAAACTCATCCAGGTTTGGAACCACTTGAGGGTGAGTGAATGATGACACAATTTTCATTTTTGGGTGAACTATTCCTGGTTGTACGTACCAAAATAAATGCCTAGAAAACTTGTTGGGTCTACTCAATTTTGTTTGTTATGGTACCAAATGTTGTTATTCAGATCTACTTAATTTTTTTTTTACTTGCATCAACTCCTAATGTATATTTCATTCATTTCACAGCTTTAAAATGTACTCAATAATGTAAAAATGTTTTACCCAAAAAACATTGCTTCAAAGTTTTTAGAGTGTAATAAAATTGGCTCTATGTTTAATGCCAAAGGATGTTGAAATTCTGCCATGCAGCTCAGAGATCTACTGACATGAGGTTGCCATGGAAATTAAGTGATGCCATATTTTGACATGATAATGTCCTGCACTGTCTGTCTGACTTGGTGGGGTTCAGCGAGGGGGATAATCTATTCCTTCCCTTTGAGATTCTGGCCTGGGGGGTGGGGGAGAGGAGCGCCAGGAGAGCTCTTCTGTCTTCAATCATATCAGAGGAAAACTCCTCCATTAGAGGCACAAAGACATCTGAAGTCCGAGAGAGAGCAGAGGTCTCCTCTTATTTCCTGTGTAATGTATTCTGGGAAATTGTCTGGATTTATTCCTCCTGCAGAAGTCAGGAACGTGTGCGGGTCTGCTGGAGTCACTCTGTGAACATCGATATTGACACATTTGGCCACATAACCTGGTTGTTTGTTACTTCAACACAAACACACACACACACACACACACGCACACACACACACACACACACACACACACACACACACACACACACACACACACACACACACACACCTGTATGGACCCCACAACCGACCGCTGTGTAAAGGCATTAATTATAGATAAGAGGCAGATGAAAGATTGATGACTGGTTGATAAAGTGTGTGCCGATCCCGTCGGCTCTGTAAAGACATCAGGAAGGAGTCTTGACTGCTTGACAAGGTGGTCCAGAGGGAGCAACAGCCATAGGTGATGACATTTAGCACACATCTTCTGCTCTCCTGTCCGCAGGAATCAACTTAAATGATGAATATAATAGCTTATACAATATAGGATAATAAAGCTTTGAATTTGTCAGTAGATTCAATTGTTTCATTAAAAAAAGTCAATGTGAAATCAAAATTGACCCTATTCAAAACAAATTAGGACTATAGACACAAATACAGAACTGTCTTTTAAGGGATAGTTCAGCAATCATTTACTTGCTCTCATGTTGTTCCAAACTTGGATGACTATTTATTTATTTAGTTTTGTCCATACAGTGGAAGTCAATGGTAACTAAAACTGCTTAATTACCAAAATTCTTTAAAATATCTCTATGTTCCAAAGTCATATAGGTTTGGAATGACACGGTGGGTAAATGATGATGGAATTTTCATTTTTAGCTGTACTATACGTTTAGAAAAAAAAAGGGAAAAAAATGGATATTGTCATAAACCAAAAGTAAAATATTGTCAAGGAGTTAAATGTTTGACTAAACATTTCAGACAAAAGGTCTAGACCTGCATTTTTCCAGTTTAATATCCAGCTCCACTCATCTCATGTTGATTTTGAATTCTGTACTTTTGATATGACACTTTAGAACAAGAAATGTAATTAACTGAATGAAAAATAATTAAATACCTTTTTTGTAGCATAATTAAACCCCATGATGGTTCTCACAGATGGGAGAAACTGTCACCTGTTCACAAAATGCGCTTTTGTTTTAAAGAGACAATCACTTAACTTTAACAGTGTTTTACTCAAGAGATCCTTCTTTTCCCTGCATGACACATGGGAATCATCTAAACTTGTGTGTGTGTGTGTGTGTGTGTGTGTGTGTGTGTGTGTGTGTGTGTGTGTGTGTGTGTGTGTGTGGCCCTCCAAAACCCTACATTATAGGGACAAAATGTCCCCACAAAGATGGCAATATCTGAAATACTTATATAATATATATATTGTATGTGTGTGTGTGTGTGTGTGTATACATATTATTTATATTTAAATTATTGGCTTTCACACAAACTAAAATAGGCTTTCGCTCTTCTCTGTCATCCTATTACAGGCGGGGAAAAGCTCTCTGAAGTCTTCACACATTCAATTACAAAACCTGTTTACTCTGAGCCTCCCAAAGTCCCACACCTCTGACGTACCTATTCACACAATTGTTTCCTCTTCATAAGGGGCAGACATGTCATGAAAATGCCTTAACATATATTGCCCCCCAAAAAAGGGCCTTATGTGGTCATTTTTATTATCATCAATTTGTTGAGGTAATGAAGAGCAGTGAGCAGCACTCATTGATTATTCCACCGGACACAGGAGTGAGACTCAACAAAGAGGATCATGGGAAGGGAAGTTATTTCACGCAGGCATAGGTGAGCAGCTTTCCTGGACAAACATCTGTACAAGGCTCGTTTGTTCGTGACAAAATCAGAAAATTCAGAGATTTATTGCAAACCTGATTAAATGAAAACAGGCCCTAATCCGGCGGCGTCTGCTGTATCGGTTTGCCCACACGTCTCTGTTAGACATATGTAACCTAATTCTGTTTTGTTTCAACTGCAAGCTTAGCTGCAGGGTGTCTTGGAAAGGTTAAGCTAACATGCAGGGTTGGGGAGTAACGGAATACATGTAACGGCGTTATGTAATCAGAATACAAAAATCCAGTAACTGTAATCCGTTACAGTTACGTCAAAAAACATAGTAATCAGATTATAGTTACATTTTGAAAAAAGGGGGAATACTTTCAGGATTACAATGGTTTCATTTAAAACTAAATAGGTATTTTGGCATAATAACACTATATTAAGCGCTGCTTGATTGTACAGTAGTTCCTGGTTCTGTTGCCAGTAATGACTCACGTGTGCCACCCGCTGGTGCATGTGCAAATAACAGCTGTCTACAATCTCCTCAGACGCAGATTGAATCACTGCTGCTAGTAGAAATGATGCTGCCTGCGGGTAAAATCGCTTTTAATTCATGGAAATTCCGCTGCTATTTTGTAGAAATTAGGAGAGTAGCTTTTTTAGTACCCAAAATGTCCTTTCTTATCTTTTCTCACGTAACGGGATGTTCGCTGTCTAGGTAACGTAGGGGAACTCCCACTGCCAACGCCCCACGTCCAGTCAGGCAAATTAAGAAAGATCACGGCTTTAGTCAACATGTAGGCCTATTTTAAAATAAACTAATATGTAGATTGTGTAAAAAATGTAAATGTTGAGTTTTTATTTTTTAGTTAAAAATTAGTTAAAAATAAAACAAAATAATCTGTAATACCATACATTAGCCACTAGATGTCTGTATAGCCCTTTACATAAATACATTTCAGGCATGTGTGTATATTTTGCAAATATTGTACACTGGACCAAATTCTTAAAAAAAATTTTTTTTATATATTTCTTCTTGCTTGACTTTATTTATATATGTGACCTTGAAGTAATCCCAAAGTAATCAGTTACATTACTTTCATATTATAGTACTTGGATTACGTTACTGAATACTTTTTTTATGAAGTAATTTGTAACTGTAACGGAATACATTTTTAAAGTAACCCTCCCAAGCCTGCTAACATGACGTAGTGCCAGGAAAAGCTGCAAGGTGTGATATGTTGAAATGGACTCTACTGACATGAAGTTTTAATTAACTCGCGGCAAAAACAAGTCGGGAAGGTTTAGCTCTTTTCAAACTGTTTATTTAACTTTTTACATCATGCACTCAATAAAATAAAATAAAAAAAGATTTAAAGACAAGATTATTATACTTTTAATTGACGCGTTTTATTGTTAAAATGACAGGCCTAACTAAAATTGCATTAGCTACATCTATTCTCTATGATCTAAATAGCCTGACTAATCTGTCAATAATTTAATAATGTCATTCGCAGTTTTTCATGGCACTGCATACTCATTTTACACTCAGGATGTATTTAAAAGGAGTCCATATTGTAAACAGCTTGAAAAGGTGCAGTCATTGACTTCTCCATCGATTAGCTAGTGAGGAGAGCTCAGTGTGTTACGACATCAGACTCCTCCTCTCAAAGGAAAGATCTGATGCTCTTTTATAGACACATCTCATGTGGGGGATGACGGCAAATGCTATTCCTCAATTATTTACACCGCTTAAATGGCAGCCGCTGCAGGGTGTCAATGACATGTGTGTGTTTGAATTAGATATAGATATATATTTTTTTATATTTGAGATTTTATTTTTCATTTTGCTGAAATTTTACTCGCTACAGAAATAAGTAAAGATACATTAGTCGCCAATGTTTCAAAAATATATACATTGTCATGCTTTGCTGTGGTTGCTAATTGTTGATGTATAGCCTAAGAAAGTGACTGAGATTTCTCAGTGAAGATATTCTTATTATTTTAAACGTATACAGGTATGCATTTATACATTTAAAGTAGCCTACATTGTATTTAATCATAGGCTATCTATTGCATATTTTACTTTTGACTATAGGCAGTTTGATAGGTTGCATACTACCTGACTGTTCTTGTCACAAGGCTGCCCTCTATCTTTCAACTGAGGGAATGCATAGTGTTTGACTGTAAATTTGGCTTAGAGAATTTTACCCATATGATAAAAAATTCGAACTTTTACTATTTAGCTATATTTTGAATGTTAGAAAAAATGAAGAGTGAGGTGAATAAAATGAAACCATATAGATTTACCAAAACACTGTCAAAAGTGGTAAACATGCAATTGTTACCTTAACTAGTTATTTATATCACCTGACTTATTCCAATAAAATGAGTTTTGTTGTTATAAATGAATGTATTTTGGTTTATTCAGTGATATTACATTTTTGACTTGGATAAAACCAGCTACATTAGATATTACCATTGTTTTTTTCACTGTGGAACTGATTTGACAGTTATTTGAAAGACATTGGACTGTGCTGTTTGAAGGTGGGTTTTCTAAGCGTGTATTTACATACAAACATTGTCATTATGGATATGGACTGAAATTCCAAAGCTCTAATGTAATTTAAGGTTTTAGAAATTGTTATGAGTGTAGAGGGTGTGATCTGAGTGAGATGTCAACAGAAAAGCTTTCAGGATATAACCACACGGTGGAGGTCTGGTGCTTAATTATTGTAATAAAGACAGAATTTAGAAATGAAGTGTAGCTGAAAATGATTGGATTCATTGAAACCCAATGAAAAATGCCCATAGTGTATTAATGTAATCTAAAACAAGAATCAATAATGAAGTATATTGAACATAAAACACTGAGTGTTCTTTATATCTTCATGGTTGGCTAAAGAGAATGTTATTAGTTCAAATATGCAGTACATTATATATTGTACATTAATAATGTAATAACAATTTAATGCCTGAATTGTGTTTTACATGTAAAGCTGCCAGTGCCACTGATTGATTACTCCGCATCTAATTTCTCTTGCTGGGAGCAACTACATCTGGAGCTGAGTGCACACACTTCGGAGGCCGTCACCTGTCAATCATTCCTATAATTGATGATTCGGCCAATCTTGTGTCTGCTCAACCCCCTGCAAAGGAAACTTGTACTGTATCCACTCAGAACAGCCAGCTGCCAGTCAAAGCTATAGTCACACACAATCTTTTCCCATGCTAGGACAAAATCAGTCAATCCTTGTCTCACAGTTCGTCCATACGGAATCAACCCAGCTGTCAATCAGACCGCAGGTCAGTACAGCCCAAAGATCTAAGCAGATGGAACCAGCCAATCCCTGTTGTTTTTCCTTTTCTCTCTAAGATGACTGAATCTATAAGGTATAGTGTCTTTTACTGCACCTCCAGGCTGTTTAATCCGTTTGAAGAGGGTCGAATCAAATCACAATAGTGATGATACTCATGTAATGTTACAGAATGAGGGTTGAGGTTGCTAGCGCAGCAAGACGGCGGCGTCCCTGAAGATCCCGGACTCTTAATTATGGTGAAATAATCGGTGCATGCAGCATAGCCTCGGGCTGTCAGCCCCAGAGGTGAGCTCTACACAAGCACATAGAGAACACAGAGCAGAGAAGATACTGGTACTGCTTTGAAAACGCTGTGTAGACCGGCCAAAGTGAACAGGTTTAGATTCATCTGTGACAAAGGTAGCGATGGTCCGGTTTTAAAGTGTCATTATAAAGCAATAGATATAATTGGCTATTTAATACAGATTTATTCGCTTTCTTTTTGGTTAGTGGAACATGTTCGTGGTTAATGTGATGAACTACATCTGTGGTTACTTTGTAGGACAACTGTGAAAACTTGAGGAGAACTGACTTCACCTTGGCACCAGTTGCTTCAAAGTCGTTGAATAAGTTATGTTTGCCAGTCCCATGTGTGTCAATATTTTACATCTAATGCAATGACATTGAATTGTTTGTAATGTTATTGGATATTAACAATCAAACATGAATGGCTTACTAATTCTGCGTATAAAAGTGGGAGAAAAGTGTTTTAAAGGGATAGTTCACAAAAAAATGCTGTCATCATTTTCTCACCCTCATGTCGTTCCAAAATTGTATGACTGACTTTCTTTTGCGAAACACAAAATACATATTTGGAAGAATTAAACAGTTTTGGTTGCCATTGACTTTTATTGAGTGGACAAAAACATTTAAACATTTGTCAAGACATCTTCTTTTGTGTTTCACAGAAGGCAGAAAATCATACAAGCTTGGAATGACATGAGGGTGAGTAAATGACGACAGATTTTTTTTATTTTTGGGCGAACTGTCCCTTTAACGTAAAAAACAGCATGTTACATTTAAAATGACAGTCAAGCCATTGTCTTCGTTAACACACCCTCATGACGTTCTAAACCAAACTAGGCTTCCTTTATTTCTTCTTTACAAAACAATATATTTTTAAGAATGTTTAAGAATGAAAATGGATGGCGACCAGGAGCTGTCAAACTCCAAAAATGTCCAAAAAATTTCGCTAATTTGAAGACTTCAGAACTCATTTGACTCATATGAGTTGTTGGTCACCATTCACTTCAATTGTTTTGAAATGAGCAGCTTAGACATTTTGCTTTATGACGCTCCTCCGTGGAACAGAGAAAAAACAACAACAACATGAGTGTGAGTAAATTATTACAGATTATTCATTTTGGGTGAACTATCCAGTGTATACAATTTTGATATCAATAGGAATTTAGAGGGGGAAGTCAATCGAACGCTATTGTGTAAACCTCTTCATTTTAATCAGCACTGGAGATGGTCTTTCCCGTTCACCACCAAGAAGATCACACACACACACACACACACACATACACATTATCTTCTGCTTATTGTGTTCCAGCCCGTGTCTTGAGATTAGGATTTTGTGATAACAGATCTCACCCTTTGAAAGTATGTGAAAAGCAGCCTAAACATCCAATCTACATGCATTCATCCCCATGACTAATCTGCAGGCCTCTAATACTGTATGTCTGCCCTGGAAACAGAGGTGCAATGAGGACAAACATCTACTGCTGCTCCCAAAGCCCAAATGAAAGCAGATTAGCGGGGGCTTTATCTGAGATGGGGCTCTCCTGTTGCTCTTTTCTGTCCCAGATCCCTTCCTTCACATTCTCCAGTAGGCACATAAAGGGGAGATTTCGGGGCTTTCGGCTGTGGGGGTGTCTTTCGATGCATTTAAGGAAGTTTCGGTCGTCGAGGCATCCAGAGCTTTTCAGCGCTTGCGTCGAACAATGGCGACGTCCTCCATCCCCCAACTTAACTGAGCCGCGGCGGACGGAGAGTCGCCCCTGCTCGTATGAATAGGTTTGGTAAAGGCCCCTGCTGGATGGGAGAGGGCAAGGCCTGACAGCCTGGTCCTCGTGTTCCACGATAGCCCAATTGGAGGTGCCCGGCGGGGGGCCCACTTCCCCCCGGCCTCCGTCACGCTGAGATAATCAGGTTTGTGTGAGGAGTATGTGCTCTTTTGACAGTCATCATCCCCTCATTGATCCATTACACCCAAGCCTTCATTGTTCCCCAAAGTGTTTGAAATGCCTATTGGAGGAGAGGGGAGGGGCCGGCTTTTCTCAGTCCTGTCAATCAAGACGGACATTTTTCTCACTGTTGCCATAGCCCGAGGTGAGAGGTCAGGAAAACACTGAATGAGAGTTGACGAAGCGATAATAATAGCGTATTTGGGAGGTTCTTTTCAACGGGGAATTCTGCGAACACACTAACACACAGTGAGTAAATGAAGACATGTTTGGATACCACAGCCCCGCTGTGAGACTGAGGGGGAGACAGCGGTGTTTGAAAACTAAATAGGCTTAGGAGATTTTTTACCCATGAGTCTTAAGGAGAAACCCCCTTTGAATTTGTGACCCTGCGGAGGCTCTTTATTTCTGCTCTCCTGAGCTCTGCCGAGGAGCTGAAGTGACCGGGCTGAATTGACTCCGGACGAGAGAGCTTGTTGTCTTTAGCTGTGATTCAACTCAACGACT
Source organism: Leuciscus leuciscus (assembly GCF_965113295.1). Lineage (NCBI taxonomy): Eukaryota > Metazoa > Chordata > Actinopteri > Cypriniformes > Leuciscidae > Leuciscus > Leuciscus leuciscus. The sequence continues at coordinate 12,885,966 of NC_138736.1, read as the reverse complement.
GCATTGCTTATTTGAGAAAGGTGAAAAGGATGTTAGTCTAAAAGGCAAAAAAAAAAAAAAAACTTTGCAATGAGAAAGTCAGTCAGTTACTCTTTGCAGAACTGGCAAAATCCGAATGATTGATGTTGTTAACGCCATCAGAGATTAGATTTTTTTTCTTTCTGTCATGTAGGAACATAATATATTGTAGTATTTCCTTTTGGCAGAGAAACAACTTGTAATAACTAAATAGTAATATGTATTGATTTATATAATTTTATGTACTTATTAATTTTTCTAATTTAGGTAACACTTTATTTTACAGTGTCCTTGTTACATGTTACATGTACTTAATGTAGTAACAACAGTAAATTATGCATAATTACATGCAACTAACCCTTAACTAAACCCTATGGTATGTATATGTTGTTGATTAATATTACTCAAAAATTAAATGTATAACACTGTAACAAGGGCACCTTAAAATAAAGTATAACCTTAATTTAGGTCTATACATTTTTTGTTGATGCTGAAATGAATAAGAATTAATATACATTTATTTTTTATTTACTTATTATTTATTTATTTACTTACTACTTACTTGTAGGTCTATAACATTGGATAGCTGAAATGACTGATTAAGCATTCATGTTTATTTATTTATAGGCCTATAACATTTTATTGTTGAAATTAATGATTAAGCATTAATATTTGTTTGTTTAGTCGTATGATTGTATTGCTCAAATAAATAAGCAGTAATATTAATTAATTTACATACTTGTAGGCCTATACTATTTTATTTCTGAAATAAATTATGAAACATTAATATTTATTGATTTATTTATTTATAGATCTATAAAATTTTATTGCTGGAATGAATGAATTATTTAGCTGTTTATTAATTTATTTATAGGCATGGCATACACAATTGTATTGCTGAAATGAAAAAAATAAGCATTAATATTCACTATATTTTTGTTTATTTGTAGGCTTATAACATTTTATTGTTGAAATGAATGATAAAGAATGAATAATCCCTTATGACAATATCTTGAATCATTTAGCAGGAACTAAGTCTGAAAGGCTGAGTGATGCTCTACAGTCCAAACTGGATTGATAAACCCAACTTTAGCCATTCTTTTACATTTCACCATTGTAAACCAAGACAACACATTGTCCCCATTGAAGATAATGACTGCGTTGACTTATTTAGAGTACAGAGGATCCCCTTGATAGCGATGTCAAAAAGAGGCCGGTAGTTGATTTATGACCCCAAAACATAGCCCTGGCCTCACAGAAGGATGATACAATTACCCCAATATGAGCCTTGTTACTTTCAGCTAAGTGTCATGCTTGAGATGAAGGCTCTGTGGAGTCTGTTGTTTGGCTGGGCTATTTAACCGAGCGTTTATTACTCCTCCCCTTATAAATCAGCGTAGACAGTCCTGCTGAGGCCAGAGAGTCCCACCAAGCACTTTTCATATGGCTTCAGTTGTTGGTTTGCTTGCGTGATCCATCCATCTTGGCTGCGACACACGGACCAAACAAGTTGCAACTAGGTGGCAAAGAAAGTTAAAAAAACAAAACAACAAACAAAAGATTTACATTCAATGCTAACAAGGCCGGTGAGATCCTAATCCTCGTCCCCTGTGTTTGCAGCATGTGCTTGAGTTTCTGCATCCTTCTAGGGTTTCTCTGGGAATGTTGAGTTCTTTTACTGGTGCCGAACCTGAAGATCTTTCCCCAGTGCTGTGAGGCTGAGACTGAGCTCCCACCTCCAGACTCAATTTGAAGACACCACTGAGGAGTTCCTGATGGAGTCAAGGAAAATTATTCCTCTGAAAAAGTTTCGTTTTACTGTAGAAGCATTAGCGGTCCTATTTGACAGTAATATTGTAATGTAGATTAATTGCAAATTATAAAATGGATCATTCAGTCTCTAAATTCTAACTAGATTAGCCATGTTTCAAACTGTTAAAAAAATTCTAATAAACACACACCTTTAGTAATACATATAGCTAAATGTCAAATTGCTATTGCTTAGCAGTCATAAACAGCATACACTTAGAGCTCTAGAATTCCAATTTACAAATATTTTTATTCAAAATATTTTTTACTACATTTTTATTAACAAATACCATAGTTTATTTATGTTTTTTTATTTATGTAATATTGTTTTTTACAGCCATATATACATTTAAAAAAATCAAAATACATGTGTTCAACCAGGGGTTTTCAGAATTTTTAATAACAAAGACCCCAAATGATGATCCTCTTTCTAAAGGTAAAAAGTAACTGTATATTTTCAAGAAGTGGGACATTTTAAATTAATTTTTACACCAGGCTTTTACATTGTCACTGGTAATATTATCTGGTAAATACTGACTTTAAGTTTGTAACCTTTTTTTTTTTTTTTTTTTTTTTTACCCACTAGTAATGCATGATGATATAGATGTACTAACATTTTTATTTGCACAGCTTTTTTAACAATAAGTATCATTCCAAAGCAGTTTTAACTTTGATAGTCAAAAAAAAAAAAAAAAAACGACATTTTTCAACGGCATTTTTCAACGACAAGTCTCAAAGTATTTTCCACAGAGCCCCATGAAATCTCTAGCGGCCCCCGGGGGCCCCACTGGAGAAACTTTGGTACATATTCATTGTCATGTTTATCATTAGATGTTTAAGTCATTAATGTGGGAATTAAGTGGAAAAAATACATGTCTGTTGGACATAAAGTGTTAAAGATTAATGTACCTCCAGTTTGATGCATCTGAAATGCAGTATGGATTTTTCCCTGAGGCTGCAGAAACTCCTCACCGTGTGGTAATTGCAATTGCGTGAAACAAGGTTGGTAGTGACAAGTCAATGCTAGAGAGGACTTGACTTGGATGAATCCATTAGTTTGTGTGTGTATGTGTGTGTGTGTGTGTGTGTGTGTGTGTGTGTGTGTGTGTGTGTGTGTGTGTGTGTGTGTGTGTGTGTGTGTGTGTGTGTGAGTGTGTGTGTTTAGGAGTAAGTGTTTGCATATGCATGTTTCATGCTTCAGGAGGCAAAAAGAAAATTAACCACCAATTGACCTTCTGTGTCTTCCACTGTAGAAATGGAGACTTCCCCTTAGCATAATTACTAGCCTTTTACCTAGTAGTGTGTGTGTGTGCGCATGTCTGTGCGTGTGAGTGTGTGTGTGTGCGTGTGGTGCAATGCAAGTCGGTGTATATTTAAATATATGTTTGTGAATTTAAAGTGTGGGAGGTGTTTGTGTGTATCATGTCGGGCAATATTACACCTCATTACCAGCTTGACTGCAAAATGATTACACTTGATAATGGGATACACACACACACATTATATTTTCTCTCTCAGCCTCTCTCTCTCACACACACACAGTCTGGCGGGGGTCTCGGTAATGGAGTCATTATAGGCTTCAGTGGTTTGAGGACTTATCACAGGATACAGGAAGTCTGCTGGGAGAAAAAAAATCAAATGAGTTCAACCAAGCGCACAAAAGACCATTTCATTAAGCTCTGCCCCTATCAGCAGAAGATGGGCGCACCCGAGACGCCCTCACCGTACAGGAATAGGTCATTTATTAAGGGAGACTAATGGGATTGTGCTTTAATGTAAACGGCACTCATCTGTTTGGGTTCGGTGTTTAAACCAGCCATTATTCTGCTCATTACAAAGAGAGGGTGGGAATTATCTGACGGCTGTCAATATGACCATCTGCGTGAAGCCGTCACAAAGATCACTGACCACAAAGCCTGTGATTATTCTTATATGGGTGTCAGCATGTGTTGTGTGTGTTCGTTATCCTTATGAATCAAATGATCTCCTTTGGGATCATAGGCATTTTTATTATGTGAGATACTTTATGTGGATGTGATGGATATAGAAAGGGAGAGAAAACTCTGTTCCAAAAACCTGTTGAGCTTCCTTGTTTTCTACTGCCCAAACAAACTGCCATCTCCTTCTAAGGCAGCATTTTCACCAGAAGAGTTTTATGACAAGTCCTAATAATTTGTATGTGACTGTGAAATGATATGATAAAAGAGACTTTATTTTCTCTTTTACAAATATGACTTCTCATGAGGCCAGGTTGTGCATCATGCTTAATTGAAAGTTCAATTAATTTCAATTGTATTGAAATGCGTACTTGTAGTATACTTCAAATCTTAAAATTATATATATATATATTTTTTAAACTATACTTGCAAATAATATAGTATTAATGAAATAAAGACTGCTTAAGTGTACTTAAAAAGAGTTCACTGTTTCTAAAAACACTTTTAAATAGTGCACTTTGTAATACATTTTACTTTAAAGAACACTAAATAATTGTTTTAATCTTTTGTCATGCTTTAAAGTACACTTATTTTGATGTGTTGACTAACATAAAGCATAAAAGCAATTGATTATAATTTATTGTTGTGTTTTTTGATATTACATTTAAAGTTAATATATTTTAACTGTACTAAATTGCAACATCATTACAAATGTGTAATTAAATATATATATATATATATATATATATATATATATATAGATGACACAAGTTTGAATAGAAATGACAAAGTATGCTTGTAATGCTTGTAAATAGGGTAGTACACTTAATTATGAAATTATATATGAAGATATATGTTAATTGGGTCAAAAACACTCCAAAGTTCAGCAAATTGCATATAATATAAAATTTTTATGAAGTATATTAAGTTATTTCCATAATTAGTATTGCTGTAAAAGTATGCTTGTCACAGATCGCAGATGCTAAAGTGTACAACTTTCTTTTTTTTTTAACACTTTAAAATATCAGGTTATGTTATGTGATGAATGTTATGTCAATATTGAGCTTTATATGGTAAGTGTTCTTTTTACTACATTAGATTATACCAACAACAGTAATTTTAGGGTTTAGATCAGGTAACTAAATGTTACCACTTTTGGGGGGTTTTAAGCAACTTATTTGGTACGCTCTATATAGACAGCATCTCTATGTCTCATATGAGAGACTTGACATACAATGGATTTCAAAATAGTTTGGTTTCAGCGTGTTGCTGAGCTAAATACTAAAATGCTAAGCTAAAAATGACACAGCATACATAAATATTGAATAAAATGGTTGATTTTAAATCAAAATTGATATATTACATTTCAAGTAAATTATTAATTTTACTGTTACTCTTTGTCCTCCACTTTGAATGTGTTTTTTTTTTTTTTTTTTTTTACTGAGCTTGCATTGTAGTATCACCTTTCCTATAGATAAAGTGATGCTGCTTTAGAATTTGACCAAAAGCAGGAATCTTATTCTACCTTCTGGAACAGGCTTTGCGTCGAGAGCGCACATATGATGCCTTAAAATGCTGCCTAGGAAGCTCTCTAGGTTTTAGAGTGAAAGAGTGTCATTTGATCATCCTTTCATTCCTTTCCCCAGTCAGTGCTTTATGTAATTGAGTCAAATGGGCCATATTAACCCCGGCCAGCTTGTGACTGGCCAAGCAGCCACTGGTCATATAAACAGTTGGCGGGTGTCCTGTTTCTCTTTCGCCTGACTCTCTATGTGCTCTAAGGCTGCAATTGATAACGAATACTAGATATCAGCTCATTCTCAGAGGAACGCTCGCCTGGAATCATAGTGACCCTCCTGGGAAAAGAGAGAAGTGGAGCGGTATTGACTGCTGTCTGTCTCTGAGGGAGGTCAATAGGCAAACACCAGGTAATTTATCCACCCATCAATGACTCAGTACTGCGTTAAAAGAGAAAAGGCACAGCAGAACGCTTCAGTTATCAACAACCTGGGCTGCTGCTGCAAGGTTACGGGCCATTTTCTTATCACAAGCTAACAGATGTATAACCGGGCGGTCTAAAAGCGATGCTGGGATCAAATGGTGTGCTGACAAGCTGTCTGCTAGTTGACCAAATAATTCGAGAATCATTAGTGTCATGGGATACCCCATCAGTGAGGAGAAAGATGACCAAATGGAGGTTGAAACATTGAGAGTGTGTGGGACGGATGTCTAGACTTTGGTGGTCTGGTGTCTGGGGGGTCTTAAATGTGTCATTGTTCACTACAGCATCTGTAAAATCACAGTGCTTAAATGTGCTCACTATTTATGCTGAAGATTATGTGTGATTATGTTCAAATTAAAAACACGGTCAGAAATTAAGCAGGGCTCAGGTCATCTAAAGTGATAGTTTAATTTATGGGGGCCCCGAAATGCATTCCTCTGGTATGTAACATTTAATATATTTCATAACAGTCTGTTCTAGACCCATCGATAGTTGTTATACACTGTAAAAAAATACATTGCTAATGCTTTGTTTTTACATTGCTTTAATTAATCAAAATACGTTTTTGTAAGTAAAATAATAAGTAACAAAAAGCAATTTTCAACTTAAAAAAAAAAGTCCGTTTAATGTAATTTAAGTTGAAATGACTTAAACATTCAAGTTGATTGTACTTAAAAATTTAGGCAGCAATGTTTTTTTTGTTGTTGTTTTTTTTACAGCGAATACAAATATCCGTATTCGCTGTTTAAATGTGAAGCTAATATTAAGTGGGTTTTGTTGATAAAATAAAAATAAAAATTACTTTACTTTTATAAAAACAAAATAAAATCTGGCAAATTGTTTATTGTCTAATGATATCTTTTCAACTACTTTTGTATCTGATGTTGATTTTATAGGTAACTGCCAAAATTTAAAGAGCATTTTGATTTGATGATGAATGAATTATCGATTTTGTTGAACTAGTAACATTAATGGATAACATATTGTGTGATTTTAGGCCTAGTTGAAAAAGAAAAGAAAAGAAAAGAAGATGCGCCGCCTTAAAGGTATAAAATGACCCTGCAAAATATACCGAAATACTTAATAAAAAAGTTGTTTATGGCATTTTATTTATTTGTTTGTTTTATTTTCATTTTTAACATCTAATTTAATCAAATAATAAATACAGTGCATAAGGTGCACATCAATGAATGGTTTCTGACAACACTACCTTTATGTCATTGTGACAGATATTGAGAGTACCTGAGTGTGTGTGTGTGTGTGCGTTTGAGAGAGGGAGAAATAGTATGCGGTTCAAATGCTGATTACAGTAGAATAGATGTAGTCTATTAAATGTCCATTGATCATACGCCATGGTTCTTCAGTGTGGCTGCTGCTCTTAGACGGAGGTTGTGTGTTACTCTCACTGACTGAAGATGTCATTACATTGCATGTTCTCTCCATTACACATGATAACACACACAAATAACTTATTTTTGATTTTGTCTAATCAGATTGTATGTGTACTAGACTAGAGCACACACTATAACTACAGAAAACAATGCAGTACTGTAAAACTGAAAGTCTGAAACTGTATTATTTTGTGTTCTTCGCATTAAGATTGTTCTGTTCTGTATCACATCTTTTCTACTAATATAAGGATGCACATTTGATATGTTTAATTGAATTACCTATTTAACATACACATAATCACAGACAGAGGCAGGAGGGTCAAAGCGTGTAGAGTGTCGATATCATCTCCACAATTCTGCACTCATACTCAAACTGTCCAGACGGTGGCGCTTGAATTCAGCATGTCATATTTTACCCTTTCCACCTCTGCACATCCTCTACTTAACGAAACGCCATGCATGGGTGTTTTGAGTGCATTTTGATTGTTTATGTACAATCATCTTTTAGACGTTTAGACTGAGGCTGATTGGCACAGTTTTCATTTATTTGTTTAATATCTCTAGTGGACTGAAATTCAGATTGGGGCCTAGAGATCATGGGTAAAAAATGAAAATAAAAATATAATAATAAAAAAAGATATATTTAACATCACAAATTATTTCACAAATTATGTTTATTCATGAGGTTTGCTTTACTGTTGTGCCAGCCAACTCCAACACATGGATGGTTGGCACAACCAACATGGTTCTGGCACAAACAGAAAATTCTTTTTTAAATCAAACCAACTCCACTCACATTTGTGTGATATAATTATTTTTATAATAATGATTAATTTAATCATCTTTAAAATCTTTTACAATAGCTTTAACACCTTTTTAACTACTTAAATATTATACTGTACACTGTAAAAAAATGTATGAAGACTGTTGGAGTAAGTTTTACAAGAAAATGCTATTTCTGTTTTTCTACTTCAAAATTTCATGTTTAATTCACTGTCGTTTCTTTCTAATTATTTGAAAACTGTACTGCCAATTTTTCAAAGTAAATTTGGTTGTGTATAGTTTCAAAGTGTATAGTAGTTGTAAGTAAATCAGAGGTTTAATGTTTGTTCAGACAGGAAAAATTGTTAATATATATTGTAACACTTAATTTTACAGTGTCTTTGTTACCCATACTACATGTACTAACTAGTAACAGTAAATGATGCATAATTACATTCAACTAAGCCTAAACCAAACCCTAATCCTAACATTATAGTAAGTACATAATGTTAATTAATATTACTCATACTTAAATGTATAGTTAGACTGTAACAAGGACAACTTGAAATAAAGTGTAACCATATATATCAACATATTAAAATAATGTTATCTTAATAGAGTCAATGAGGCCAAGAAGTTAACCCTTTATCAACCAACACCTAATATATCCCAAACCATAAACCAAGCATAAAAAAACACAAATTTTTTTGTGGTTTACTTTAGTTTTTATCACTTCTATTTTTAACCTATAACAAGAAATATTATTATAGGGTTTTTGGACTGATAAAGGAAAGATAAAGGAATACAGGTAAGAGAGAGAGAGAGAGAGAGAGAGAGAGAGAGAGAGAGAGAGAGAGAGAGAGAGAGAGAGAGAGAGAGAGAGAGAGAGAGAGAGAAAGGAGAAGCAAAGCAAGATAGAGCGAGGGCAGACTTTAGATAGTAAAAGAGGCTAAAACGTTTTTCAGCTAACATTGGTCCCAGTGGAGGATGGATTGACTGTGGGTGAATAATACATGGCTGGTGAGGGAGTAATGAAGTGGAAGTGATGGGGAGGAATACGCTGCTCTCAGTGGGATGGGGAAATGCATACTTTAAAGAGCTCTCGCTCTCTCTGTGGCACTGGCCTGGAAAACAAGCCAAGCAGACTCACATACACTTCCCACAGCCATTCCTCTGGAACTCCGCACAGCTGTCGAGATTGTGTTTGTAACTTCGCTCAGACGTTCACTGCTCTTACGGTTTCACCATCGGGTTTGACACTGCTGTGCTGGTCTTCAGCATTTAGTGAGCATCGCCTTGACACTGAACTCATAATGAAACTAAGCAACAGTGATGTATATTCAGGCAATGACAAATATATAGAGCTAGACATGTAGCAGATCTCTGTTAAGTGCACTTGAGTGCATTGCCAATTCACCTGGTCGATTCCGCTTCAGATCACACTATCGGTGAATTTAATGCTCTTTTTAAACAGTAAATGAGTAATGAAGATTGGTTGACTTTTTGGAGACCTTTAACTTTATGGTAATACCTATGGAATATGTGAAAACTTATGAGTTGTGCATAGTACTGCATGATTAACAGTCATAAAGTATTTACGCTCTTAAAAATAAAGATTGTTTATTGGCATCTATAAAGACATTCCATGAAGAACCTTTAATATCCATGGAACCTTCCATTCCACAAAAAAAAAAAAAAACTTTATTGTGAAAAAAAAAAATCTTTAGCTAAAATGTTTAGACACACCAAAAAAATTTAATAAAAGGTTCTTCTTGTGGAACCTTATTTTTAAGAGTGTACTCCAAGGTACTTCAAAATATATCATGGTACTTTTGGAGGCATCTGAACTATAAACCTGGCATAGACTAGTGTTAAATACACAGAATATATTCCAAAGGCTTCAGTAAAGCACTTATACCACATCCTCACCACTCCCCTTCTAAATAAAATCCACAAGAAAATGGTATACAGTCCCCAGACTACATGTGTGCGAGGATAACCGTCTCCAGGCCCCCTCCAGAGAAGACTAAAAGCTTTTTCCATACTTTTGCCATTTTAAAACTTCCTGTAGTGGAAACAACATGATTCCATGATCATTTATAATTTGCTATTAATAGTATAAGCACTTCTTGTGATAAAGGAGTATGCTTAATTGGATTTAATGTGTAATTATAGTGTACTTCAAATCTTAAATTAAAAGTATTTTTTCTATATTATTTCTATATACACACATCAGAATAAGTACTTCTTAAAAGATAAAAAGAATATTAACATTTAAATGTTTAAAATGTACTTTTAAACTATTCTTTGACATTTTAACATTTTAAAAGTGTACTTAAGCATGTTAAGGAACAGTTATGAAAGTGTACTCTCTTTAAGCTACCCTTAAGTGTCCTTTATTTAGTTAATAATATTATCTGCATGTACAGTTTTTAACAAATACTTTTAATTTAAGATTTTAAGTACACTATAATTGCACATTAAATCCAAATAAGCATACTCCTTTATCACAAGAAGTGCTTATACTATTAATAGCATATTATAAATTATCATGGAATCATTTTGTTTCCATTACAGGAAGTTTAAAAATGGCAAAAGTATGGAAAAAGCTTTTAGTCTTCTCTAGAGGGGGTCTGGAGACGGTTATCCTCGCACACATGTAGTATATGTACATAAATTATCATGCTGTAACCAGTAAGCAACACGCACAGACGAGGAATACTACAGTCTTTTATTATAATTGCAGTAGATTGTTAGAACAACACAAGAGTAAACAACACATTACGCATAGAACGGGGAACAGGGATACTCCCTGTTCAGTTTAGTATACAGAGAATAACAAGTAAATAAGAAACAGCTGATAATTAACCATAGAAACAGTTAGGGACATAATCAGAAATCAAGGAAACCAAAACTAAACAAAGAAGGAAAGAGGAACTAAGAGAAACACAACAGAATGTCAAAATAAGAGTCCAACACCGTGACAGTAGTGCCCCCTCCCAGAAGGCACGTCCTCATGCTGTAACTGTGGCATTGGAGGAGGGCACGGAGAAGGTGATGGAGAGAGACACCATTGTAGAGCCGACGGCACGAGGAGCCATGGGTGGAGTTTTGGCTGAATGCCCGGGCAGGACCTGGGGACAGACTGACTGAGGCGGAACCAGGGTGCATGGAGAAACCGGCAAGCAACAGAGGAGTCCCAGGGCTGATGGTCTACGGCGGAGACAAGGGAACGCAAAGCTAAGGCGTAGTCGACGTGCTAACAGGTCAAGGTGAAGACATGGGCCTGGAGGCCCGAGGTGAAGCCGGTGACTCAACCTTATGCCAATCAGACGGAGCCTAAGAGCCTCAAGGAGTTAGTGATGAGGGCAAAGCCGAGGAGTTGCACGACACCAGTGGAGCCGAAGGATCCAGGGGACTGGACGTAACCAGTGGAGGATATGGGACCAGAAAGTTGGGTAGGAACAAGGGAGGAGGAAGATCTCCACATGGGAATGGAGCATCCAGATAGACGGACAGGACCAGTGGAGAAGGCGTTGATTCGAGGGTGGGGACTCAGGAGGGAACTAGATACACGGATCACAGGAGTATAAGGCAGTGGTCTGCTCCTGGCTCTGGGATGGACTGGACGACTGGAACGTCAACTCTGTGATAACTCAGGTGGGAGGATCTATCGCTAGGCCTGAGGTAGGCGCAGGCTATAGGCACTCCCTCTCTGCCTCGCAGATGGTTATTTCTCTTTTAAGGTTGGTTATTCTGTAATGAGTAAGCAACATGCACAAACAAGGAATACTACAGTCTTTTATTATAAACGCAGGAGATCGTTAGAACAACACAGGTGTAAACAACACATTACACATAGACAATAACCGACAAATTCCATATTGCTGGATATTGGCAGGACCTGGGACACGTTGTCGTATACGCCAATCCAAAGCATCCCAAACATGCTCAATGGGTGACATGTCCGGTGAGTATGCTGGCCATGCAAGAACTGGGATGTTTTCAGCTTCCAGGAATTGTGTACAGATCCTTGCAACATGGGGCCGTGCATTATCATGCTGCAACATGAGGTGATGGTTAGGGTTGGGCATCGAGAACCGGTTCCAACTGGGAACCGTTTAAAAAATAACGATGCCATTGGAATCGTTTAGAAAATTTGTTTTCGATTCCGATCATCGGTTCCAAACGCGCAAGTTTTGGTTTCCATAGTGGCCACTGGATTTCCGGAAGTGCTTGCCGCGCCCGCTTGTTCTGTTGCAGGCATGGAGCACGGTAAGCGGCGCTCAAAAGTGTGGCTTTATTTCACCTTAAAAAAGCCTGGGTCGGCAGAGTGCAACACATGTGACAAACTTATTTCTTGCACGGGCGGATGCACTACAAATATGACTAAACACCTAACGTTACGCCTGCATGGTGTACAAAATTTACAAGGAGTGTAGCGTGTTCGACATATGTCCACTGTCTCTGAGCGCTGGTCCACTGTCTCGTCCTCCTCAGGCAACCCTGCGCGACCAACGTTAGTAACGTTGCCAGGATCGAGTGCAAAATAATTAATCTGTAATGTTTGTTATTTTGAATAGGTGTTCACTCATAAAGCGTCATTCACGTCTCCTCCGGTTTATTTGTGTTCACATACATGCAATAAACAGCATCCGCCAGGGCTCTTAATCCAATGGTGCGCATATTTGGAGAAATAATGATTTATCATCACATGTTTGTAAAATGATTCGCGTCAGTTTATGATATCAGCGCTCTCTCATTCGCTGTACAGCTGTCAATCATCTCACGTGGACCAACGTGATATGAGTTTTTTTTTTTTTTTATGAATAGAGAATGTTTATAGTATATGTGCTAAGCAAGGTAGCTATTAGCTGCATATAAAATGCTAAATATAACATATTTCAACATCTTTTTTTTTTTACTTAAAACCATTTTAAACCGCGACCGGAATATGATACAAATCAATGGTGTTTTAAAGTGAGCTTTTATACAATGAGTTAGTTATGTCCAGAGAGTCCAGACCAGGGTGCAAGTTCTGCATAAATCAGTTTTTTGGTCTGGTGCAGAGGCATTCCTAATTTTCTTCCACGTGGGCTGCAGCTCCCAAAACTAAAACTAAATCAAAATAAAAATGTTCCTCTGTGAAATGAGCCTGTGACAGGTTTTGACTCCACCCCTCAAAGAATCGGAATCGAGAATCGAAAAGAACCGAAATCGAAATGAAGAATCGGAATCGGAATCAGAATCGTTCAAATCAAAACGATGCCCAACCCTAGTGATGGTCGTGGATGAATGGCACAACAATGGGTCTCAGGATCTCGTCACGGTATCTCTGTGCATTCAAAATGCCATCAATAAAATGCACCTGTTGTCCATAACATACGCCTGCCCATACCATAACCCCACCGCCACCATGGGCCACTCGATCCACAACGTTGACATCAGCAAACTGCTCACCCACACGACGCCATACGTCTGCCATCTGCCCTGTACAGTGAAAACCGGGATTCATCCATGAAGAGAACACCTCTCCAAAGTGCCAGATGCCATCGAATGTGAGCATTTGCCCACTCAAGTCAGTTACGACGACGAACTGCAGTCAGGTCGAGACCTTGATGAGGACAACGAGCATGCAGATGAGCTTCCCTGAGACGGTTTCTGACAGTTTGTGCAGAAAATCTTTGGTTATGGAAACCGATTGTTGTAGCAGCTGTCCGGGTGGCTGGTCTCAGACGATCTTGGAGGTGAAGATGCTGGATGTGAAGGTCCTGGGCTGTTGTGGTTACACGTGGTCTGCGGTTGTGAGGCCGGTTGGATGTACTACTGTTTGCCTTTTATTGTGGCCAGCCTAAGGCACACCTGTGCAATAATCATGCTGTCTAATCAGCATATTGATATGCCACAACTGTGAGGTGGATTATCTCGGCAAAGGAGAAGTGTTCACTAACACAGATTTAAACAGATTTGTGAACAGTATTTGAGAGAAATAGGCCTTTTGTGTACTTAGAAAAAATCTTAGATCTTTGAGTTCAGCTCATAAAAAATGGGGGCAAAAACAAAAGTGTTGCATTTATAATTTTGTTCAGTGTAATACAGAGAAAGAGATGTTTATGATGAACCGATTCACTAGAATAAATCAGGCTTTCACGCACTACATAATAGAGAGAGAGAGAGAGAGAGAGAGAGAGAGAGAGAGAGAGAGAGAGAGAGAGACGTTTATAATAAACCAATTCACTAAAATTATTCTAACTTTCCATTGCTACATATTATAGAGAGACAGAGATGACAGGTTCACTAGAATCAAACTTTACCAATTCAACAAAATGAATCAAACCTTCCAGTATTACATATGAGAGAGAGAGTCATTTATGACGAACTGATTCTAGAATGACTCTGACTTTCCTGTGTTGCATATGTGAAAGAGTTGTTTATGGCAGAATGATTGGTTTGTTACTGGAAAAGCTACGCTGCAAACTTTTAGTATGCAAACTTTACTCCACGGCACTGATGTCCATAATAGCTTGAGAGTCAGACCCTGACATTTAATATATTGAACTAAACTAAGAATTTTAAGAATGCATGTTGATCTTACCAAAGACCTTTTACATGTTATAGCACTTGCAGCTCTATCAGGTCTTCTCGTCAAGCACTGTTTCTGTGCTGAACTGTGCTTAGACTCCAGAAATAAGCTGCAGTTGAGTTCTTCCCTGCTTGTGTCTGTCAGAGAGGGTTCTTGTGTAGAGAGGGAATGAAGTGTCAGAGATCACTTGACAGTGGTCCCCAAGGTGCAGCTCATCAGGGCTAAAGTGTGTGAGAAGAGAGTCAACTCCCATTCCATTTCCTGTCCTCCCCCTCCTCCCCCTCCATTTTCTGCCTGGATGAACCAATAGTCTGCCTGAGAGCATGCAGCAGGTCCCACCTGGACCATCCTGGACCCCCCCCCCCCCCCCCCCCCCCCCACACACACAAAAAAAAAACCCCACAAGAGCAAGCAGGATAGAGATTGAGAGGGAAAGGTTTTGGAAACTGCTAAGTGTTATAAAAATTGAACGATGGAGAGTGGAAGGAAGTGGCCGGAGGTTGAAGGTCAATCTTGTGGAGATTCATACCATTCTTGTTTTGAAGGTAAGTCAGTTTCAGACAGCAGAGCCCCACTGTCACCGTCCCTGGAGACTGAAGAAAGAGTGTTCACTCACATGAATGACATTTAATTTGTTTCATGAAAAGAATGCTCATATATTGAACAAGCACTGTTGTCTGTGTTCGGAGTTTGGAATGGAAATAAAGCTTTTGCTCATGTGCTGCTTCTCCGGTCTAACAAAAAACCTGTCAGTTAAAGGACTGGCAATTTGTATTTGCCTGTAACAATGAATGATGGTCTCTTCATCTATGTAAACACACCCGTTTCCACACATTCATCTTCCACTGCCTCAATCATTGAGACAAACATTTCAGTAGATTATGATGTAACTCTATCAAGCAGCTGTCCATCCAGGAGCTCCATTTAAACGGCTGAAGAGCTTGGACGTCCCACAGTCTGCCAGTTTCATTCTGATCTACATCAGATGGGGGCATCGGAGAGATACAAACATGTTTTGTCAATTCAATATGCCTAAGCCATGATTGAATAAAAGCTTTATAATTTTCCATAGACTCTCCAGTGCCTTGGCTTGATATGTTTTTATGAGTTAAACTATCCCTACACCCAAAGAACACTGGGGTATGGATTCTACACCCTGGGCAGCACTTTTTCCATTCATTGTTTCGTTTTGTCAATTCACTCAGCTTCTCGTGTATTAACACTTTTTGTTGTGTAACATGATGATTTTCTTGAAGTTAAGAGAATATACCTGAGGTAAATATCTCAGCTATATTTCGAGATCATTTTTGTATATAGTACGCTCTTAAAAATTAAGTTTTTTTTTTTTTTTATTGGCATATGATTCCATGAATAACCCGAAAAGTATGATTTAAAAAAAGCTGCTCACTGAAATGGTTCTTCTATGTGAACCCGTTGCATATTTCTTGAATAAATTCTAAATTCTTAATAATAATTTCTTAGTAATATTTCTGTAATTTATTTTGTATATGGTTTATAATAATTCATTACCAATTTTACAATTAAAAGATATACTTGGATATGAATGCTGGGCTCATAGATTTAGGTAACACTTTACTTAAAGCCTTTATGTATAATCCATTGTAAAGCTATTCATAATGTACGTTGTAATGCATTATATATTTTCATAAATAACTGTAAACAACTTTAAAATGCATTATAATATTTGCAGATTCTGGCTTGTTTGTCATGTTTTTTAATGCATTATACTTTCCAAAGCTGTGTTCAATGATTTGATAAGTATTATAATGTTATTATAGTGTAACTATACAGTTATTATAATGTAACTGTGGTTACAATTATTCATGAGACCATACAATGCATTATAAGGTGCATTACAAGCCATAATTAATGCATTAAAATAATTTTATAATGCATTACATAAAAGCTTGTTACCGATATTTAATATAATGACGAAAGTAAGTGATGCTATCACTGCAAACTTAAATAAATTCGCCAAATGCTGCTATTGGCTAATGGTTTATTTGTTGTTTGCGTTTTGTTCTCGGGCTGGTGAAATACTTTATATATTTATTTATTTGTACATACTGATCAATGTATTCTCTCTGTGTTCATTATATTGTGATTATCTCCCAGGTTTGTCCTTCACCAGGTCTTCTGCACATCAACTATTCATTCATATGCACCTCACAAAGAAAAGTGTTTTTCTGCAGTTTCATTTTAATCACTGTCTTTTGCACTTTTGGTCTCAATAGCAAAAGAGGTTGTGTTGAGCCTTGTTAATGATGCTAAAAACCCTAACTACTGTTTGTTTGTTTTTTTGCATAAAAAGGCTATACATTAATATACAACATTTTATCAATTTCTAAATAGAAAAGACAGAAGATAAAAAAAAATATATTGTGCCATAATCATGCATAATATAAATAAACCGTTTCACTGCATGCATAAACAAATAATATCTTCTGGCTTCTTTACACAGGTGCGGCACCTCAACATTGTAATCAATTGTGTTACATGTGTTGTGACCTACAGGCAAAAGGGAAAAAAAAACCTAAAAAAATAAAAACCTGAACACTGAATTAGGTGGTTACAGTGCTTTCAAACGGGGGATGTCTATCACAGTTTCAATCTCTAATGAAAAGACTTCTGGACCTCAGGAACAAAGTGTTAAGTAAATGCACTGAAGTGCCCTCATGCATTATACATATTAAATGAACTCTGGCAAGCCAAACCTCTTAGCCTCAATGAAGAAAGAGTACAGAGGTGGCTGAGAGACACATTTAAGGTACTGTATGTGATGAAGGATTGATTGATGTCCAAAAATATATGTATAAGGCACCGAAATGTGACTGTGCTGGAACTGTACAGTGTCACTTTTGGGTTTTAAAAGAGTTATCAAATGAAAAAGATCTTGACAGAAAGAGAATAAATTCACCCCTCAGGACAGACCTTCACCAAACTGTCCAGTTAGAAACCATTTCTGTATGATCTGACCCTTAAAATTAAATTTTTTTATTTATTTTTTTATAATGTTGGTTGATTTAGTCATATTAAATAATAGTTTTTAAGGTTACAAGACAAAACATGTTTTACATAGTTTTCATCCTCAAAGTTCAATAGAAGTCACTTCTGAAGAAGAAATAAATGATAGTTTTAGGTACTTCGAAGAAGATAAAGGTAATAATAAAGACATTTCATTTGAATGCCACTTTTGTAGATTACTTATGAAATGTAATCTTTTGTAGATTACTCACCAAATGTATTTCTCCCCTTTAATTTGCATGTTTTTCTTTCAGGTAACTTTTGAGAGAACTTTATTTTAAGATGACACACAAATCTAACTCTCTTTGCAATAGAGAAAGTTAATTTTTTTTTAAATCATGTTTTCTCTCCTGCAGTTAACATAATTCAAAAAATAATTACCAGTCTGTTTTGGTTGATGTAAGACATATTTTTCACAGCACTGTAGAGGCCCTAGTATTTTGATAGATATCGATCTTAGACTGTTATTTTTTGTATGCAGGTTTTATAATTCAGAGATTATTTTTTTCAACAAATCCAATGTTATTTAATGGTACAAAGGTGTTTGATAACTACATAGAAAGGCAATTATGGTAATCGTTCCTGGGCGGTCATCAATCATGTGCGATCGAGCTGTCTGTGCACTGAGTCAGATGTGTGATTGGCTGCTGGCGGGCAGGGAAACTGAACACGTCCTCATTAATGTGAGCGAGACCCCGCGGGCTCCTCACGAGGACACAAGCGCATCGTTTGACTCTCAAGTTAAACAGCGGCTATAAAGTGTTCCGCTGTGTGAACAACAACTTTTTCCCGTGATTCGCGTTTGTTATCTGGACCTTTAAATCTGATCCTGTGACGTCAGCGTCACCGGTGTTTAAAACAACGTGCAACTGAGCCAACATTTGTTATGATTTTTTTTCAACTTCAGCTACACCGCTGCACCACATTGAATCCGTGTCATTCTGCACTTTCTGCTATTTTTTTATTGTTGTTTGTATGAAAGACAAACAGAAACCAGAAAGGGACGTTTACCTGCAGTTAATGGACGATTTTCGTGATGAACTGATGACCCGCAGCGGGACTGCAGCTTTCTCTGTGCTGGACACTCATCATGTCATTTACACAGTTTGGCTATTCATATCCTGCTGCACCACAGGTAACTTTTTTTGAACACTTCCACACCTCACTTTTGTGTGCCTCACCTCAAAATTTGTCACAAGTGCTGGATGTTAATATTATGATTAATTGTGAATGCTCCCTATTAATTAAATGTATTTGTGTGATCCTTCAGTTTGGGGAAATTGATGAAAATACTTGTTAAATAGGTATACTATGTAGATTATAAAACCTTTAAACTTTTATTGTGTACATTAATCACTTTTAAAAAATACTTTCTACTTATTTTTAAGAGTGTTGAAAGGTTACACCTGCCAGAATGTCTCTATTTTGGGTTTGTCCCTCACGCAGATATTTTAACTTTGCCTTTATAATGCATTTATAAAAACGGCCAAAATCAGGGAAATTCAGAGAACAATTTCCTTTGAACTATATATTTAATTTAATGTTTTTCTTGAATTTATATTTCAAATTTGTCAAATGATCACATCAAAAGAGAAGTGGCAGGGAGTTGCCAAAACAACACAATGTAATTCATTTAAAGATTGAAGATCTGAAAGTAGTTTTAGTAGAGATTATTGCTAATCACTCTTAAAAATAAAGGTTCCTTTTCACCAAAGTACCTTACAGTAAACAGTTTTTAAAATAACCATTTTTTTAGTATGAAGAACATAAGGTTAATAATCTAAACAACCTTTTTTCATTATGTGATATGGGAAAGTTCCATGGATGTTTAAGGTTCTTCATGGAACCATGGCAATAAAGAACCTTTATTTTTGTATGTTTATTAATTTATATATATATATATATATATATATATATGTATGCATGTATTATGTAATTTACTGCTGGCGAACATGTTGTATTTGCAAGTGACTTAGCCTTTTTTTTTTTTTTTTAAGAGAAAGAATTCATTGTTATCCAACATCATTGCCCTCAATAATAAAATGATTGGAAAAAATATGACACAATCTAACATTATTCAAAATCCATAAAGCCATGATCATATATGTATACCAGCACTTGTGTTAAATGTTTGACAATAAATAAACATGTATTGCAGAAGTGTCCTTTTCCAAGATTTCATGTAGTCAGAAGTGCAATGTAACAGTAACAGTATTGTTTTCTAACACAGACGTATCTGTAAATGTAGATAGCACTGGAAACTAAAGTTATTTTAACTCATTTAAAGTCATTAATAATCTAAAGGCTGTGTAAAGTGTTTCATAGTTTTCAAGGACATGCTTTAGCCTGTTCGTCCTTTCGTTGACAGCTTTTAATGTCTTCTAACGCTCTGAGCGCCTGCTATGAGTCTAATGGTTCTCTGCTGGACACTGGAGTGGCAACTTCTCCTCAAAACTCACTTTACTGCCCGGTATATGAAAGTAGGCTTGTGGCCTCCAGCCGGCATGACCTGATCCCTACTGCTGTCTATGGAAACTCCTGTTCAAAGAGTCACAGTTATGATACCTACAGCACTTACGGTCCAGATTCAACCTCATGCTATTCTCTGGTACGCATTTCATTTATTCATTTCAATAACAATAGATGTGCATGTTACCTGCTCTGTCCAGAAAGGTTTTGGAATCATCACTGACCTCTTTTATGATTATTTACATTTTTGCTTTATATTAGGGTAAACTCAGTGAGAAAGATGGTGTGGCAACGGGACATTCAAGAGTTACCCAAAGCTCTGCATATTACCATTACGACTACCCAATTGGACAGTACCAGTATGACAGATATGGGTAAGAATTATCACCTCCTTTTTGTTATTCAAGATAAATTTGGTTGCATCAATGACCTTTTTGCAGAATTTTCAAATACAGTTATTGTGCATCCAACTTTAAAACAAATGGACTACTTGTCATGTTATTTAGATATGGATCTGTAGATGTGAGCACAAGAAGAAAAAATGCTACCAGAGAGACCACCAGCACACTGAAAGCATGGCTGCAGGAACATAAAAAGAACCCGTACCCCACCAAGGGTGAGAAGATCATGCTGGCCATCATCACTAAGATGACCCTTACGCAGGTTTCCACCTGGTTCGCCAACGCACGTCGGAGACTCAAGAAGGAAAATAAAATGACGTGGTCGCCGCGCAACAAGACCTCAGATGAGAAGGAGTGTGACGACGAAGAAGATATGGACGAATCACAGGGCGAGCCAATAAAAACCGAAAGAGATTTCAATGGTTTGTTGAAAGCTTTTTTTGATGTCATTCTTGGTTTGAAAAGCAAATATTTTTCATATAGCCTATTCAGTGTAGCGATACATTTAGGTAATGTTTGGTAGTTTTAAATAAAAACAAAACGTATTTGTAATTCTATCAGTGATATGTAGTGATCTATATCAGTGAATTGGTTACCACCTTCAGTGAGTGTCTTTTCAGCAACAACTTTTGCTACAAATACGTCAAAAGAATAGACCTACACTACCACCCAGAATTTGAATGCTGCAGATACAGTTTGACATTTAACGTTATAGTCAGTGCTTTTTATAACCTGCTTAAATATTTGTTTTATACCTCCAGACAACCAAGGAAAGGATGATACAGATCAACTTCACAGCGATCTGGATGATTTTGATCTAGTGGAATCAGATGGCTCTGAGTGCGAATCGAAACCATCCTTTGTCGTGCGGGTTCACTCAGAGACCAGCGAATCTCCAGATAACCGCTTTAAAGAATCCGTTACCGAGCTTCCCAGAGATGTCCATGAATTTATTGAAGACCGCCTAAGACCGACTGCTGAAGACGACCAAACAGCAAAGTTCTACCTTCAACAAGGCCAAAAGACTATTGAGACCAAGCCAAAAATCTGGTCTCTTGCACAGACTGCTACGTCATTAAACCAAGCCGATTACTCATCATGCATGCATAAAGGAACGTCGTGCTCTTCTTCAAACTGTGACTCAGACTCCGACATAATAAAGAGGAAACAAGAGTCTCCAGTGGCCACACTGAGAAACTGGGTTGATGGTGTGTTTCATGATCCTTTATTGAGGCACTCCAACTTCAACCAAACTTTCAGCAACTCCACAGAGTTATGGACTGAAGCCATTTCCTCACAGAATACCTAACATGAACACTCAGAACGTAATACTTCCTCTCAGCAACTGTGACACGGTTATTTTTTTTTTTTCATGCATTTTTTTTGCACCATCACTAGGCTTAGATTCTAATTGTGTTAATGTCTTATTTATTAGTTTCATTCTGTGAGCTGTTGTAATATGATATCTCCTGAAAGTCTGAACTTTATACATTAGAACTTGCCAACACGCCAATGTAGATTTAGGAAGATTGGCTTTTCACTTAAAAAAAGAAAAAGAAAAAAAATTCTGATTCTGTCTCTGTAAAAGAAAGTGATCACTGCTGTATAATAGCACAGTTCACAATTCCCCCCAATCTGAAGTCTCAGTTGTTTATCTGACATCCCTCAGTAATAAAGAGTCATTTTGTGAAGAAAAAGAATAATAAAAAAAAACATGTCCGCTGTCCATGGTGCTGAAATGTTCCCAAACGCATGTTGGTCACTGAAGTTGTTTTATTCGGTTGCATTTATTGTTTGACTGACATTTTTTTTTTCCTGTGGAAACACAAAATGATTTTACATGCATTAATAATTTGAACCCTTCCACACAATAACCTTTAGACTGGGACTTAAGTTAGAACCACTCAGTCATGATAAATATAAATACTCAAGGGGCTAAACTGTTAACTCAATGGTATTTCTAAAATTCATAGTCAGTGAAGCATTGTTTTTCATGAAGTGACTGATATGGCAAGCTGTTTTAACATTTATTACTTATTATACTTCTTAATACTATAATTAGTATTATTTTCAATTGCTGCACTGTAAAAAAATATATTGTTGGTTTAACTAAAAGTAACCTGTTTATGAATGTTAAGTTCATTAAAAAAAACAAAAAAACAAAAAGTTAATACAATGAAGGAGATTGGTTTAATCAACAGAAACCCCAAATATTATGTTATATGAAATCATGAAAATTCAAATCATGAAAATATTTTTTTTTTACAGTGAGCAGAGACTATCATATTTTGTCATATCTGTATATGAGATATCTATAAGCGACACTATTTAATGAGTATACTTCAATGAAACTGGAATAGACGATAGTAACTATTTGCATACCAGTATACTGTACCTAACTAAATAATTAGTGTTAGTTCTTAAAGAATAATTAGCATAAATGAATGAAGCATTTATATAGCACTTAATTATGTACTATTTTATACCCAAAGCGCTTTACAATCATATCAGGGGTCTCTTCTCACCCACCACCAGTTTGCAGCACCCACTTGGATGATGCAACAGAAGTCACATTGCACTCACCACACATCAGTTATACATTGAGGAGATGATAAAGAGTGATAAACCCAATTCAATGGACAAGGATTATTAGAATGCCATGATTGATAACGAGCCAGTGGAGGGAATTTAGCCAGGACACCAGGCTTACACCCCTACTCTTTTATGCCATGGGATTTTTAATAACCACAGTGAGTCAGGACCTCGGTCTAACGTCTCATCCGAAGGACAGTGTTTTTTACAGTATAGTGTCCCCATCATTATACTGGGGCTTTAGAACCCACAAAGACCACAGGGTGAGCACCCCCTGCTGGCCTCATTAACACCTCTTCCAGCAGCAACCTAGGCCAGATTTACTAAACAGGGCAAATTAGCGTGAGAGCGCAATTCCAAAAGCGCTGATGGGAGTGGAAAGTTCTCAATGGGATCTACTGACGATAGACACAGATCACAAAAATAACATTAAAGAGCACATTAAAGAACACAGATGCAGCCGGATCATTAATGACCAACTTAATCTACCAAGAGCAGCGCAAATTAGCATCTGGTTTAAGACATGCTATTTTTTGGCCTTTAAATAATGGCGCAAATACCAGTAAATTGACTAGCACAAACCTTAGTAATCTCCTTGCATGATTCATTTAAATACTCTCCTCTCAAAATCTTTTGTGTCTGAAAGGGAAACTCCAACAAATGCATATGCTATAAGGTCAGCCACAAAAATAACCAAAATGTCCACGCCTTTTCAGCGCTATTATTTCACTGGGTGTCTTTAGTAAATCCTGACTAGTGTAATCCTGAAAGCTGTTAGTAAAACTGGCCCCTAGTTTCCCAGGAGGTCTCCCATCCAGGTTCTGACCAGGATTAACCATGCTTAGCTTTAGTAGGCAACTTGGGAATAGGTACCTGAAACAACTGGAATATACACCAGAAAGTGAATAGTTGATGTCTGACACACAGATCCCCACACAATTCAAATTTGCAATGTAATAACTACTTGTCACTGCTTGGAAAATGACTATAAAAAGGGAAAAGTAGTATTTAATGAATATCTACAAGTGAGAGTGGAAATATATGGTCAATACAGGATTACT
Organism: Leuciscus leuciscus; assembly: GCF_965113295.1. NCBI lineage: Eukaryota > Metazoa > Chordata > Actinopteri > Cypriniformes > Leuciscidae > Leuciscus > Leuciscus leuciscus. Next base: position 12,861,896 of record NC_138736.1, on the reverse strand, counting down.
TGCTAATGATCTACTAGTAGCAGAAACAAATATTTAATAGTTAAAATGGCTTGCCATGATGTCAACGAGGAATTGGTGCCATTTAGAGCCACCTGAGACATGAGCGACCCCCTGTGAAACTAGATGCTAACTTTTTAAAACCAACTAGGAAGAAAGACAAATGGTGTTTGACAGTCTAATCCTAACCCCTGGTGAGAGAAGTGAAGTAACGTATGATTTGAACGAAGTAGACAGATTGGCCTCTAACTCTTTTCATCTTTGATAATTTAAAATCCCCATGGTCCAGATAATTGGCACAGGCATGGATATCACTCCATCCACTCCAAGATTTTTCAAATAAAATCGACTTATATATGGACAGTTTTACACACATATCTATGTATATAGACATATACATACATATATTAGATCTTTTGTTGTTGTTCTAAAGCATGCAAAAAAAAAAAAATATTGTTAAGTAAACTGAACCATCTATCCATAGTTTAAAAATACGTAAAATTGCATAAAAGTTTTGCTGATCGGCCATTGTGTGTTAATTGCTCGCTTGAAGCTTGTCCTTTATTTATTTATTTATTTATTTATTTATTTGTTCAATCTTTCCAGTTTTAAGCTTGGGATGATGATAATAAAGTATTCATTAGAACAGAGGAGAAACCTGCCACAACCTTGTATGGGGTTAACGATTTTAGACTGAATTATTCAGGATGAATTCATCCGAGGATTCCTTTCTTTTTCGGCATTATAAATAACTTACATATATGGTAATAAATAATGACATCCAGGCGTTCAGTAAAGAAACTTGGAGCACTAAAGAAATAGGAAATTCCATTTTCGTATTTAAAGATGATGGAAAGATATTAAGATTTTTTTTGGTTTATATTCGACATTAACCACTTCATCCCATACGAATTGTTGTACTTAGTAGTTGTTTTATGATCTCAATCCAATCAAAGTATATATTTTTTTCTAGAAATTATATTATCACTCTTTTTGAAGGGGGAAAAATCAAAACCTTAAAATTTCTCAGTCTAAGTTAAACAAATAATTTCAGATGTAAATGTTCGTATTTGCTGCATTAATGTATATAAATCTTAATGTATGGTTTAATCTGTAAGCCTATACTTCTGATGCATTAGCCTGTTCCAACATGGTCTTACTTCCAGCATATGGGAAACACAACCGAGGTATTTAGAGTGCTAACTCAACAAAGTTTCTCCGATGTAACGTCATTGTGTCCCCTTTGTTATTCATGATTTGGATTACAAGGTTGGGATGTGTTGAGATTTTGTTCTAAACACATGAGGTCAAATAAAACACAGGCATTGCAGTGTTAACTGCAAGCTGTAAACATCATGGTGTCACAGGTCTGCAGAAGCACTAGATCAGCGGAATTGTTAGTGATTTGTCTCATTCAGAGCCATTATGTTGCAACAGCAGAACAATAAAATAACATATGCCGACAAATATGCATCACTAAATGTTAACAAAACATTAGTTTTTCTCTCATTTCTGGTGGCACTCATAAGTAGCCTACACACACACACACACACACACACATAAACTTTCTTGAAGCAATAGTTGGAGGAGTCTGCGATAGCTTTGAGAAACATGACACAGTCTCATAAGTAAAGGTCATGACTCTAGTACATGGGGCAGAAGGGAATTAATGCAGACAATTAGGTGAAGTTAGGAGTCATTTCACAGAGCATTACAGTTTCTTTGTGACGGTTTGGAAGAGTAGACTAATTATAAGAAGCAGCCAATCCATTCATGTGGTGAAAGACTGCCATATGAATTACATAAAATAATCCTGCAATATTTGAAAGGCCCGTTGTGCCAAGCAGGGTGGGGGTGGAGCCGTGGGAACGGAGCTAGGCCTGTGGTGCGAGTGTTAATGAGGGTTTTGAGGGTCACCATGATTTTTCCAAGTAAGACATGTTCCTGGATCAATATATTTTGTTGATCCCGGAATCAATATTCCTGACCAAAAATGTAGTCATAACCCTACCCCTATCCCTGAACCTAACCCTACCCATAAGTCATCCCAAAAATCAGAGGGAAATGATGGTTGAATTACACTGATGTAGAAGCAATCAACCCTGGTTGTAAGCCTAAAATTGACATAAACTCTAAACGTGTCCCTAAAATCTGATTGGTTGACTGGAATGTTGTTCCAGGATCAACAACGATGTTGATCCAGAAACATGCTGTACTTATTGAAATCACGTTCTCCGGGGTGTATTCCAGGTTATGTGGCATATAGTCTCAGCCTCAGACGTCACGCCCACGGAACGTTGGCTAAACGTCTGATGCATATGGTACACTTAACTGGAAACACTTCAGGAATGTCGAAGTCGTCATCTGATTGGTTGAATTTTATCGGATTTCCGGGGGGCGCGAGTGTCGCGTTTATTTTCGGTCCGCCGGGAAACAAATGTCATGACGCCAAAACCCCTCGTGGAAGAAGAAAGCCGTTGTTTTTACAACTGAGACAATGAGCACTTACCACGATCAACTAAACGCTGTATTTTCAAAAGTATGTGAAGTTCGCGGCTCCATTGATGCAGTAAACTTGCACAAGGATCTTAAATGAATAATTTATTAGATGCACGCCGGTCTGTTATTGTAGGGACATCAACATTATATTGTCACGCCCCTAAATATGACGTGGTACAAAACAAACTGTGATTGGTTGTGTTACATGTCAGTCAAACGTCCTCTTGGGCGGTCCTTGGCCAAGAAATGTTGCGATAAAGTCCATACCTTCTGCCGTCAGTCTGAAGGTCTGGCTATGCGAGACTATGTGGCATATACCCGGAAATGTTTAAGGGTAATAAGTAAGGTCAAAAAACGGTGGTAACTTTCAGGGTATGCAATAGCATAGCAACCTACTCTCTCTGGCTCCGGAACGGGTTCTGTGTCAGTGTTAGTTTACTTTAGAGGTGTTCAGCGCATACATGCAACTATTGATGAGGCTCTTGTGGGGCGTGACAGATTGCGCACAATATTGTATATAGTTATATTGATATATAAAGGGTCGTCCGTGAGGGGCTTTTATTGTCTGATGTTTATTTATTGTCTGTAAGTTACGTTTACTGTTTGCCGGTTCTGGCCTCCTTCTTCCCTGAGTCACTCTTTAACATTGTTACCCTGGTGAATAGGATTGCAGTGCTGAGGAGGACGGGCAGCACAAAGTAACGTTGACCGCCAGTGTCTGCTGAGAGGGGCGGCTGCCGTCCATGAGGGGGAGAAGTCGACGGCGTTTGCCTGAGGAGCCTTCGCCGTCCACCAAGGGGCAGAGTCAGAGGCAGTCCAGCACGGGGCATCCAGTACCATGGCATGGCACCGCGATTGAGGGCCTCTCAGCTGGTTGAGGACTGAGCGGCAGTGTGTACTGGGAACCAGAACACAATTTATCACAATTTGACTCTCTGTCTCTCCTCATCCGTTCCTTTTTCTATCGACTTGTCTGTCCTTACCCCCAGGTGCTGCGGGCGTTGTGACGCTCGTGGGTGTCCCCCAGCCTGTGAAGGATGATGAGGGAATGTGGCAAGCAGGGAGGGGCCGAGAGCCGTGGGTACGGAACGAGGCCGGTGGCGTGAGTGTTGATGAGCCGGAAAGAGTAAAGGAGGATTGACGACAGTGGAAGACGAGAGTGAAGACGAGTGGCCGTGATCCGTGAGGGGCTGGTGCTTTACTTTCATTTAGTTGTTTTTTTATTTTGTGATTAAAGTCACGTTTACTGTTCGCCGGTTCCTGCCTCCTTTTTCCCTGAACCTTTAACATTGTTACTCCAATTCACACCAAGAACGAGAACTATAATTATAACTATATTAGCATCCACACCAATGGACGATAATGTTCTGTTGCCCACTGCAGTTTTGTCGTCTTGCGTGCTTAGTCAGGTGGATTCTGTTTGACAGCTGTCAATTTATCATTTTATCAGCTGGGGAAAAAAAAAGATTCTGAAAGTGATTCCAACTAGATGTACCGCATCGCGGTACAAAATATGACCGCCGCTCAGGCCTGCACTGGCTTTCCACAAAAATAAATGACGTGGAGTAATTTGGCTGTATTGCGTGTTTATGTATATACCTAAAAAAAGTAATAGTATGTGCATGTCTGTCTGTGTGTGTGTGTGTGTGTGTGTGTGTGTGTGTGTGTGTGTGTGTGTGTATGTGTGTGTATTTGTGTATGTGTGTGTCTGTGTGTGTGTGTGTGTGTGTGTGTCTGTGCGTGTATGTATGTGTGCGTACATGTGTGCGCGTGTGTTTTTGTGTGTGTGTGTGTCTGTGCATGTGGATTTGTATGTGTGTGTATGGGTGTGTGTCTGTGCGTGTGGATGTCAGTGTGTGTGCATGCTTGCGTTTGTTTGTATTCCTGCATGTGTGTGTGTGACAGTATCATCCTAAACCAGCAACCCTTCGCTCAACAGCACCATCTACAGGCCGATGAGTGTACAGTCACTAAATGTGCACATAAATGAATTTATTTTATACCCCCCCATGGATGAAATTCTACAAAACTTAGCAGAGGATACCCCCAGAGGTTGTCAAGTTAATCATACACATGAAATATGGTGCAGTTCTGAACATCTCCACTGAAGATAGGGGCGATTAAAGCAGAATAATATAGCATTTTCATTTTTTATGGGAGGGGCGCAAATCACAAATGAGTGATTATGGGCTAGGTTGATGTGCCATAAAAATTTCTTCATCCTCGGTGCCACGGTTCAGGTAGTTATTTAGGAAAAACTGCATTTTTTGGGGTTTGGGGGGGCCCAGCGCGGGGGGGGGGGAGTGGCCCCCGGGGACCAAACGAAATTTTTCCTTAGAAGTCTAGTGGGGCTACATGCCCACCAAATTTCATGTTCCCCGGTGTTTCGGTGTCCCTGGTATCGTTGACGAAAAATTTAAGGGGGCCCCAGCGCGGGGGGGGAAGTGGCCCCCGGGGACCAAACGAAATGTTTCCGTAAAAGTCTAGTAGACCAACATACGATAAAAATTTATTCATCCTCGGTGCCACGGTTCAGGTAGTTATTTAGGAAAAACTGCATTTTTTGGGGTTTGGGGGGGCCCAGCGCGGGGGGGGAGTGGCCCCCGGGGACCAAACGAAATTTTTCCTTAGAAGTCTAGTGGGGCTACATGCCCACCAAATTTCATGTTCCCCGGTGTTTCGGTGTCCCTGGTATCGTTGACGAAAAATTTAAGGGGGCCCCAGCGCGGGGGGGGAAGTGGCCCCCAGGGACCAAACGAAATTTTTCCGTAAAAGTCTAGTAGACCAACATACCATAAAAATTTCTTCATCCTCGGTGCCACGGTTCAGGTAGTTATTTAGGAAAAACTGCATTTTTGGGGGTTTGGGGGGGCCCAGCGCGGGGGGGGAGTGGCCCCCGGGGACCAAACGAAATTTTTCCTTAGAAGTCTAGTGGGGCTACATGCCCACCAAATTTCATGTTCCCCGGTGCTTCGGTGTCCCTGGTATCGTTGACGAAAAATTCAGTAAGGTGACGACAAAAAAAAAAAAAAAAAACTTTGACAATCCCTATATGACCGGCTAGCTACGCTAGCGGCGGTCATAATTATAGGCCTATCGTTCCTCTATGCTCTTATCAATATAGAGTAGGTGGGGCGTGGACTTTCCTATTCTCAGGATTAGAACGATTATTAAAACTTAGTTAACTATATAGTTAACATGTGAACTGGCCTTAAAGTCACAATGAAATCAAAATTCACAATTCTTATTTTCTTTAATGGAATATTGCAGTATTTATCTAAATTAAAATTATTTTTCCGACATTATTTTTTTTCTTCTCTCCTCTGATGATGTGTTTACTGATGTGAGGATGAGACAACCTATCACTCACATGAGATTACAGCAGTAATGAGATTACAGCAATAACAAACCACAATGATCCAACAATATCAACGATATCGATATCAATATCAAATGTAGTCCTACCCTACATTTTTTTTTTCTTGTTTGAGAAGCCGTTTTACTTGGATATGCTTATAGGGAACTTCCGTTTTATGCCTGATTAACAATTTAGATCAAATGGAAAGATCTGATCAAAGAATGCAAGATTTGTGTCAAGGGTGAAATTTGGATTTAAATGAAATAAAAGAACAGTTCTGTTACTATGGAAAGAAAGGGTGATCACATTGAAATGTCGCTTACACCTACCGCCAGCACTGCAGAACAATTTAAATCGTGAAAGATGGCATTTTCTGCGATCCCACAACATCCTGCTGTATCTCTGCTGGCTCCATTTTAGCTTCATGAATAATAGAGAGCACTTTCCTATGCAGCACAATTCATATGCTCAGTTTCACCCCAAGATTTTGCTCAGAGCAATGTTTAAACTAGCCAACCACCTGCAATTTAGACGCCTCCTGATAAAGAAAAAAGCCACAGCCCTTAACAATGAAGCCTTCCCCTTACCTATCACACATATTGGACAGGACAGAGCGCAGATGAGGGTTAATTGGCATCACGCTGTCTCCTGCCTTCTGTCACCAGCCCCAATTATAGCAGCATGGCTGCCTTTCTCTCAACCTGAGGGGTCTCCAGCCGGAAAACTCAGTTCCACTGCATGCACCACTAGAGACCGGGCTTCCTCCACACTGCCACAAGGCCAATTTGGCATGGCCGTGCCGGCAGAGAATACTCTTGATGAAATATATATATGATCTTCCTCAAACATGTATTGTTCCGCACTAGTGTTTCTTATCAGACTATACCCCCCTTGACATTCTCCAAACTTAGCAGGAACAAGACAGGAACGCAGCTCACCAATGCTTAAAGATGCAGGTTGCTCCGTTCTTTCACCCCTTGCTTCTTTTCATGTCGCCCTGCCCAACCCCGCATTAAGAACACACAGGGCCCTGGGGCTATAGCAAACCCAAGGGCCCCCTTTCATAGTAGCCTATCTTTGGTGCCACAATGTTTTCATACCGCATTAATAATTAATATTTTTTTTTTAAATCATATCTTTAACACAAAGAGATACAATGTATTGTATCTCTATCTAAAATATGAAATATTTTTATATTTCAGATAGAGATACAATAATTGCATCTCTTTGTGTTAAAGATATGATTTTTTTTAAATATTAATTATTCATGCGGTTAATTAATTATTCCCACAGGTTTCCCCATTAACGTTTTGCTGGGGTAAGTTCTATACATTAGAATAAATAAAGGACAGAAACAAATAGTAATAGTTTTTGGTAGCATACTGCAAATGTGTTTAACAATATTAATATTGCAAGGCTCTTCATTTTTGTATTAATATTTTGCATTTAAAGTTAATTAGAACTGAACTAGAAAGAATGAAAAAAGCATTGTCCTGAAAAGTTACCATTTTTTTCTGCATTGTTTAACTAAATGATGTTTTATTAACAAAGTTCGGGAGGAGCACATTCAGATAATCAACACAAGTGGAGAGCAATCAGCAATCAATGGTAAGAGGTATATATACACTCAGCAGTCTCACCTCAATCCATTGACAGTTTTGCAGCATCCCCCCACCACCCCTTCTCTACGCTTCTAGTCCTATACACTGGGGGAGTACTCTGGGTTCGGGCCGAACTCCGAGCTCGGAGCCCTCCCCCCGGACCGGACCCCAAATACGCATTAAACTTTACCCCCTCAAATTGTATGTAAGTGTGAACTCATGAAAATCATGACTGGAAAAACTAGCTCCTAATTACCATGGTTTCTAAAAAAACAACAGTAATATTACTAATACTTATAGTAAACTATGGCATTAATGAAAAACTTAAGCACTATACAACAACCTCTATAAAAGTAATTTGTTTGCCTTTATATTACCCAATATTTAATGTAAGGCTAATAGGGGTTATGCGCAAATTAACTTCCACATTCTGTCAAACAGATTGCTTCCGGTCCAGGTCTTTTGAATGTGCTTCGTGAAAAAATAAGCTGTTTTACTCAAGATAAGCTTAAAAGGAGCGAGCAAAGATGAGCATAACCAATGTCCCTCGGCCTAGGCCTATCTAAAATGTTTTTCTTTTTCACACTAACGTTTAGATATTTAAATAGAATAAAACGCCAATAACAAAGTGATCTAGGTATAGGTTAGCTGATTACCTTAAAAGTCCTTAGTAGATATCGCGTCAGTTCATTCTGCTGTTAACACTTTCTCTGACAAGCAGATGCAATGAGACCAGGGTTCCAATTTGGTCATGCGACGTTCGACATATGCCCTATAATAGCAACCTTATCAATACACACCACAATGTCATATTTTTACAGCTTTAGTAACTACATGGAAATTTCGATTGTGGCGGTGTGTGTATTAAAAAGATTGAAATTACCGTTGTGTACGGTTTACCTCAACAATTCAGTTTGCATGGGAGCTATTCGATCTGATTTCAGCTAGGTTCACCACAGTCTTTAATGTTCACATAAACACAGATCATGAGTCTTCCTCTGCTTGTAAACACAGCCCCGCGTTTCCGGGTCATACGTCAGAACGCCAGCTTCTGCGTCATCACCACACACGCATGCGTCACCACGGAGACTGATACGGAAGAGAAGAAATTGTTGAATAAAGTCGTTGTTTTTGTTTTTTTTTGCCACACAAAAAGTATTCTCGTCGCTTCATAAAATTAAGGTTGAACCACTGTAGTCACATGGACTAATTTAACGATGTTTTTCCTACCTTTCTGGACCTTCAAAGTGTTAATTAAATAGCTGTCAATGGAGCCCCTCCTGAGCCATCGAATTTCATCAAAAATATCTTAAATTGTGTTCCGAAGATGAACGAAGGTCTTACGGGTTTGGAACGACATGAGGGTGAGTAATTGATGACAGAATTAAAATTTTTGGGAGAACTAACCCTTTAAGCCCCGCCTAGACCTATTGTTAATGCGGCCCTATGTGCTTCAGAAACAGAAACGCTGAGAGTAAAATGAACACCATATACCCTACAGAGTCTGTCGGAGCAGGAAAATGTCAAGTTAGTATTAGAACTGAAAGCTGACTGTTCTTATTTCAGTGCTAGAAGACAGAAGGGTATTTGATTATGCACGAGATCTGTCAGATCATTTAGGGCACATATGCGTAATGCCAATTCATGGTATTGCACATATGCTGTCTGAACTGAGTGAACCAAACCCCAAAGGAACTTTTTATAGAATTACTCTCAAACACAAACGGAAAACATAATAACTTACAGATATGAATAAATATGATTTAATTTAAATAATCACTGAGGTAAGCTGAACCCGGTAGTGACATCAAAACCAGAATTAATAGAAAGATAAGATCCAAAATACACTGAAAATATTTGACTAGAAAGTGCTGAGATTACATTTACATTCTAATTCTTTTAAAGGGATAGTTCACCCCAAAATCAACACAAAATAAGATATTTTGAAGAATGTTGGTAACCAGACGGTTGATGGTAGCCATTAACTTCCATAGTAAGAAAAGAATACTATGGAAGTCAATGGCTACCGTCAACTCTCTGGTTACCAACATTCTTCAAAATATCTTATTTTGTGTTCAACAGAAGAAAGAAACTCATACAGGTTTGGAACAACACAAGGGTGAGTAAATGGTGACAGAATTTAGTAAACTACCCCTTTAAGTGAAGATCGCATTTTGCAAAGACCATGTGCGCCCTCTGTCCGTGAATGCTGGAATAAATCATGTGCATGATTTGGCGACCTTGAGACGCAAGCTTGGAAAGGTGCAAAAGACACCAGAAATGAAACACTGCAGCTTCTGTAGTTATATTATACTAATATTTTATTTTACAGAGAAAGGAATAAGATATCTTTAAATGTGAATAATGTATACCCCACACAAACAAAAGACAGTTCTTCAGTGATGATGCTTCTGCTGAAACTGCAGCCCACAGTATCCACAAGTGCCAACTTTGGTCTCCTTGTCCTGTGAAAAGGTTGAATTAATTAATGCATGATGCAATAATAAATGTTACATGCAGCATAAAGACAGACTTAGTTTTAATGTCTAAGCATTCGAGTAGTTGAACTGAATATGTGACCCTGGATAACAAAACCAGTCACAAGTTGCACGGGTATATTTGTGGCAATAGCCAACAATACATTGTATGGGTCAAAATCATTGATTTTTATTTTATGCCAAAAATAATTAGGATATTAAGTAATGATCATGTTCCATGAAGATATTTTGTAAATTTCCTACCGTAAATATATATTTAAAAAAAAATGTGAGTGAATGCAGCACAATCGCAAACACAAATGGACAATTTTAAAGGCGATTTTCTCAATATTTATATTTTTTTGCACCCTCAGATTCCAGATTTTCAAATAGTTGTATCACGGCCAAATATTGTCCTATCCTAACAAACCATACATCAACGGAAAGCTTATTTATTCAGCTTTCAGGTGTTTGATGTATAAATCTCAATTTCTAACAATTTACCCATGTTACTGGTTTTGTGGTCCAGGGTCATTTAAAAAATGTGAAACATATGGAGTTAAATTGTTTAAGATGTTTCCTGGGAGTAAAACACAAAGGGAAAAATGTCTATTTTTATTTTGTTGCTTTGTTTAAAAGGTAACCTTCTCATTCCCTCTCCCACTTTCAGAAACTGTTATAAAATACATGTTTACCAAGTTGATGTAAACTTTGGGGTGGCCGAGAGCCCCTCCGCCTCCATCACAGGACACCACTCTTGACTCTATGTTTGACACTGGTTCTTCTGCAACCAAGTTGATTGCAAAGTTCTCGTTCACCTGCACCAGAGATTAAAAGCTCCATAAATGAACAAACTAGACAATATTTTACTTTGGAGTAGATTAGTACAGTATGGAAATTGTTAAGAGGGTCTGTAAATAGTTATCTTTACCTCTTTTAGTCTACCGATGAATCTAGCTCTTCTCACATCATTTTCGTCATAGAGCTGCAACAAAAACAAGCAGCAAAATGAATCACTCAAGTCTGATTGTCATAACACTGACAAGAGGCATCATCATCCTTCATCATTCATTTGCCATTAAATGCACAAACTACTGCACAACCAATCATTAACAGCAAGATCTGAGAGTTAATTCTCACAACAAATGCTAATACTATAAACAGACGTGCATTGAATCCTTTAAAGACTGTAAAACTGTGCCTCACCTGTCCCGTGTGAGTCACTTTTTCTCCATAATTAGAAACTGGTACACTGTATTGCTGGACTGGAACTACCGATAACCTCATGCTATTGAGCAGAGCCTTCGTGTTTTTACCGAAGGACAAGATCTTTGGAAGGGTGGCTGCCATGTTTGCCTGTAAGTATTACCCAGCAGGCTTTGCTTTGCTTTGCTGTGTGTATAAAACATAGACAGTATAAGAAAAACTCTTCATGGTTCACTGCTGGCCCCTGCTGGTCGAAAACAACTGAATTAATTTATATATATTTGATTTGTGAATTTAAACAATTTCCCTTTACAATATATAATGAACACTTATTTAGAAAATATTTTTAAATAACAAAACAACATATATAACAAAACCTTTATTATTCACAAGTTTGAGTCCTCCTGCTTCCAATAAGGGTACTGTGCGCATGCGTGCGTTATGACTTTCCTGAAAGTCATTACGTCACAGGAACTCGTACACTACACAGTTTCCGCACGCTAGAAGCATGCTACCTTAACATCGATGCATTTGGGAATAAATAGATTTATACTCGTTTCTATCGGTATATTCAGACAGGTACGCCATGCTTATGTTTTTGTTTGTATGTCTAACTGTAACCATTGTATTGAAATCAACACATTTGTATGCCGTTGAAGAGAGAGTGTTCAGCTTCAGTCTAACAAACAAGCTAGTTAGCGGTCCATTAAGCGCTCAGTCTATTTTTTTATGCATAATACTCTCTGGAAATTCATATGTGTGGAAATGGGGTTAGTCTGGGGTTAGTCCGTATTAAATTGTAGCATGCACCTCTGAATACGAACTAAAAGAACAGAATGAAAATTAATGCCACTTGTAATCTAGCAATCTAGCTATTAGTTTTCAAAATACCAAATTAATCAGAGATGACTAACTTACTTAAACGTAACATTTCAATTTATTTTTATTTTGTCAAAAAAATTAATAAATGACAATCTCTCATTCCCTGTATCTGTCCTCAGACCATAACCTCAATACTGTTTATGGGTTATAAGAAAAGAAACACTACTACTATGTTCAGGCAGTATTTTCTAAACTGTCTTTTGTAAGGTTTCACTGCGTTGTCACTTCGCCATCAGATATAATTGATATTTGAAATCATTTACAAAATATGGTCATACAAATAGATAATATAAGTCAGCAGTCATCCAGAAGGTAAGTAATTGTCTATTTTTTGTCGAAACATGATCATTTATAATATATTGTTATAAGTAGCCTTATTGTTTGACATTTTTAGTCATTTCCTTCATTTTAAATAGATCATACTAGCAGCTAGCAACAGGTACTGTTTTTAATATATGATGCAAAATATGGTAATTTTGTCAATTGAGTTTAAATAATGCTGGTCACACACCTAAATGTTCTATTTTCTGTTTCACTAGGTGTTGACACCATGGCACCTCTATTGCTCTCTTGTCTTGTTGGTTCCTTGACTCGGCAGATGTCCCAAGTTGCCAGATGTGCTGCGTCCTGCTCCTTACCTGCAGTAGGTGCACAGAGATGTCTCTCCACCATCACAGTTGCAACAATGCAGTTTGGAAGATTCTGCAAGCCACACACAGCTTTTCTCTCACCCCTGCTTGGACAATGCCAGCAGCTCCTGTGTGTTCAACCATCTGCTGGCATGAAGACAAAAACAGCTCTTAAAAGACGCTGTAAAGACTGCTTTTTCGTTCGCCGCCGTGGAAGGTTGTTTGTTTTTTGCAAGTCCCACCCCAGACACAAGCAGCGGCAGGGGTGAATTAATTAAGACCTCAGTGTGTGTTTTCATGCCACTGGCTGTTTCTCAAATGAAGACTTGAGAATCACTTGTCTTGAATGATGTATTTGAGCTTGTAAAGATCATAGAGTTTCTAATAAATATTGACATCTGGAAAGATTCAAAGGTTTTGAGAATGATTCACTTTTTTTTTCCTCCATATATTTTCATATGTTCAGGAGAGTAGCAGTTACCTAAACCTAATTCAGACCTTAAATATGCATGTAAACCCACTGAATATTATAGAGGTTGCTTATTAAAGATGAAAAAAAATAAACTTTTGCCAAATAATCATGCACAGCTATTTGTAAACTGGTTTGGTCTGGCAAGCAAGTTTTAAGGAATATTTGGCTTTTGAAATGTCAAAGTACATAACTAGAAAAACATGCTTGACTTTTCCAGGTCCAGAATATAAATAATAATAAAAATGAAAAGATCTCTTGATATTTCCTGTGTGTTCATAACTGCAAACTGAATTTATGAGGATTAATATATTATTCCAGTTAGCAGGAATTTATTTGTACAGCAGGGGGCGATGCTACATTCCTGTGGCTGGAAGCGATTTGATTCAAATGTTTCTTGCATTCTTTTGTCTTTTCTTATTGTAGCCTATAATAAGATCTAACATACGCACTTCTATTCTCAGAATTTTATATAAAACGCTTTCAATGGAGAAGCATGAATGAAAACTAGTTTGAAAACAGGATGCATAAGAAAGGACAACTGTTAAGCTTCAAATGATATGTAGACCGAGTTAAAAAAACATGATTCTTGCGTAGCATCCTTGTTTGAGCTCTTAACGCTGTAATGATCACCATTCACAACACCCCTCAGCTGTGGCCGACTATGGAAAGTTGTTATGTTTACAAGATCCCAACGGGTTAAACACGTGCATGTAAATGATTCTCTAGGCAATAGAGCTGAAACTAAACTGTTATGAAAAGCACCGAGAGTGCCTTGTTGTTTTTAGTTCTTTGTTTATTTTCAGCTGTAGCCCTACTGTCAGTTAAAAAAAAAAAAAAAACGGGGGAAAAAACACTAATTATACCAAAAACAAGGATGAGTAGACCAATTAATTGTTCAAATAACACATCCTCCAGTCCATATCGTTAAAAAAATCCAGTGTTTGGATGATGTCAGAACTTGGGTCTATCACGCATGCGCACAATTAAAACGAGCATGATGCTGCCCGCTCGGTAAATTACAGGAGTTGACAGCGTCAAAAGAGAAGCCGAACGCTGGCTGTTTAAAATCGACTTGAAGCGCACGTAAGACCAGGACAATCAGAAAAGTTCTTTAGTATATAAGAGCAGCACCGCGCGGACGCATTTGCTTTTCCTTTTATTATTATTTTTAGAGATACATGTTTACTCTTTCAGCATGAGGATCCCTAACAGAAAACTACACACGGCGGTGGACGGAGGAGACTCGGGCGTTTCTGCACACTTCAAAAACCCTTTCGTACACGAGTTGAGATTTACTCCTCTGCAGAAACTCAAGGTAAAGTAACTGTAAACTATAAACCACGATTAAAATTTTTCCTTCTCACTGAATACACACGCTGGAGAAAGAGTGAAACGTTTAGCAGGAGTTATGGTTGCTATTTCACGTTACAGCACGCTGGATGTGGTCTGTTTATGCTCGTCGTGAGTCATCTGCCAAAAATGCAGAAAATCTTCCTCAGTGTCCCCAAATCGACAGACTGGTTAAAATCTTTAAGCAGGTGTAGATACTCTGCAGGTTAAATGTCAGAATTAGTTGTTGTTTTACTTGCGTTAATTCTTAGGATACAGTTGCATGTTTGTTTGTTCTTTACAGTTGTGAAATCTATATTGTTAGATTCAAAAGTGCTGATCTAACGTTACATGGGGTTTGACGCGCAATTCAAAGTGAACCGAAAAGAATCCGGGTTTAGCCTGTAGACCTTGTTTGAAATACAGATAAGTTACAGTTGTTTCTGTTACTCAGTTTGTCGTTATTTCAAGGCTGTCCAGAATGTATTTCCGTAGTGGAACAGCCTGTTGTTATAGTATGAATCACTGAGTGTGTGTTGGTCATGTTTGCCTGGCTGCCCACCCGGGTTTGGGTCTGTAGTAAGATCAGAATTGACAAGGGATCAGGGCAACCAGGGAGCCAGTTCCTGGAATCTAAAATGAAATTAAATAAATAAACAAACTCACACTGGTATGTAGAAAAAGGCATTTTTAATAATCTAAATCTCACACAAAGCGGTCTAAGATGATTATTGTCTTTTCCTAACTTTAATCAAATATGCCCATACTAGTGCAGACAATCTTTTTTCATTGGTATTCTGATATCACTTGCATGAAAAGTGTTATTTCCTGGCACTGGGTCACCATTGTCCTAGAAAAACCTGGAAATATCAGGCAATTTCAAAAGTGTAAAATTAATAATCCCTCTGCACGTGGATTAATATTCTCATATTTTATTGATATGTTATATTACCAAAGGCTTTTGCCCTTGCTGGCCTTGAAAAGGGAATATTAAGCTTGTTTTAATTTGTTGTAGCCAACTGCATGGATTGACTGAAGCATGATTATGGGATGTGTATCCATCCAATTCTAAGTGATTATGGGGTTTGTGATGTTTTGTGTTTTTAGTAAGTTTAAAAAAAAAACTTTTGGGTAGTTTAAGGTTGCCTGATCCATACAGGTCATAGATCAAAGTTTATAGTGCCATACAACGATCAGGCACAACATTAAAACCACCTGCCTAATATCGTGTAGGTCCCCGTTATGCTGCCAAAACTGCTTGAGTCATGGACTCCACAAGACCTGTGAATGTGTCCCGACTCCTGTGGCACCAAGACATTAGCAGCAGATCAGTCAGTAGTTCTCAACCTGCGGCCCGTCACTAATGCAAATGCGATGCATGATTTGCAGACCATATTTAAAAAATAACTCTGTCTCTTCTGTCCAAACCTTCCGCACCTTCTTTAAAGAATGATTGACTTTTACGTACGCCAGGTGACCTGTAAATGCGAAAAAAACGGTTTCCATTGCAGTTTTGCGAAATATTGCTTTAATATTGCTCGAATTGCCCGAAAATCCACCTCATGCGAGTAAAAAAAAAAAAAACGTTTTGCGATATATGGGAGTTTTTGTGAAATTGACATGTTTCCATTTGGCGTATTTTCAATTCGCAAAGTTCAATTTACACAATTTGAAGGGTAATGGAAACGCTGCGAGTTGAGCCTTGGTTGCCCATGACCCTCACACCGGTTCACCGGCTGTCCTTCCTTGCACTACTTTTGGTAGGTACTAACCACTGCATACCAGGAACACCCCAGAAGACTTGCCATTTTGGAGATGTTCTGACCCAGTTGTCTAGCCATCACTATTTGTCCTTTGTCGAAGTCATTTAGACCTTTTTGCTTGTCCATTTATCCTGCTTCCAACACATGAAATTCAAGAACTGACTGTTCACTTGCAGCTTAATATATCCCCCCTATTGACAGGTGGTGCTGTACCGATATAATCAATATTATTAATTTAAAGTCACCATGAAATCAAAATGAACATGACGATTATTTATTTTATTTTTTTACAGAATGCTGCAGTGTTTATTATGAATGATTTATCCGTCACCCTTGCACATCATTATTTAAAAAAACAATAATATGCCCTCATAATCTTTAAAGGGGTCCTATTATGCCCTTTTACAAAGTCTTGATATTTTTTTTTTTGGGGTGCACTACTCGAACTCGATGAACAGTTCCTGTTTCGATGAAGCCCCTCCTTCTGAAATACACAATGTGCTGCTGTGATTGGTTAGCTGGCCCAGTGTGTTGTAATTGGCACCACTTAGCGGAGAAGCGCGTTCGGAAATGTAACGCCCCTTTACCGTAAACGAGTTTCATCTGCTCAGGTGTAAATATTAAGGATGCCATCAATTTCAAACCAATTCAAGCCTGATTCAGACTTAAGAATGTTAACTAACAAGAGGATCGTCCAGAACTGATTTCATGCACGGACTTTCCAAGCATGGATTTCACAGGACATTTCAGAGTGGTATGTGTTTTTTTTCTCTTTTTTTCTTATACATTTTGGATACAATGTTATCCACCATTTAATAATCATGATAATTTTCGGGAAACTATGGTAATACAAACAGTAGGCCTAATCGATCACAAAATCATGGTTCATTTTCCTAAGGGGCAGTGAACCATCTTACAAAAGTGAGAGCTTACAAAAGCAACAGAAACACTGTATCAACACTAATGTTGGCTGGCAGGCGAGCGGAGCCAAACAGCTTTGCCCTTTGTTTACACCGTAGCAACAACATAAAACTCATAATTGGAACTGTTAATAGAAAATGCAACTACAAATACTAAGACATACTTAAATTGTGATCCACAAACAACAGATTGTCCCGACAAAGTGGGAACTGCTCCATTTTAGGAGAAGCTTTTGTGCATAGCCTGCATTGTACTCTCTTAGGTTATGGAAGCACTCCTCCGTAAAATGTGCAGCACACAGATAAATGTTGGGGTTATAATGTTCAGGAACAGTGTTTAAAGGGATACTTCACCTCTGGAAAGATGAATGTGTATTTAAAATAGGACATTATGTAAAAGAAATGTGAAGACATTTTTGAATTTGGAGCTTTCTAGACTGAGAAAAGCCAGAAAATGTATTTTTTGGCTTATGTGGATGAAAGACAACAACTCCCAGAATGCACTTGCTTCGCTGCTCTACGAGGCCACTCCCAAGCCACGCCTACCGGTTAGAGAGCGCAGTTGAAAACAACAAGGTTAGGCTACTAGTGAGTCTCCGTGACGAGTTTGCCCGGGATATCGAGATCGCCCAAAATGTCCGGGATTCGGCTTTTGCGTTCTACAGTCGCCATTCATTATGTTTACTGTGGCGAGCAGGACGAGGCTGAGGGCCGCGGGAGAACGGCGCGAGGCCGGTGGCGTGATTACTGATGAGCGTGTGAGACGCACCGGTCTCATAGGCTATCTCTCACGGAGGAGCGGGAATTTTCTTAGCAATGTTAAAACGCAGATCAACCGATCACTTGTTTAGCGTTCATGTAAACACTACATTTAGATTCACCAATCGGAATGAATTCAGTTAGATTGAAACAAAAGGTGTGCATGTAAACAATGAATGGCGACTGCAGAAAGCAAAAGCCGAATCCCGGACATTTTGGACGATCTCGACGGCCGGACATGTCCAGGAAAAAGAGTATGGTAACCCCTAATACTCAGCTTTCTCCTACTACTCGGCTTTCTCCACAGAACAAGAGCCTTCTAGCTTAGCTTCCAAAGAAAGACGGCTGAAACTATGTGTACATTCTGTGAGTGAGATCCCACCCTCTATGGGCGGGTTGAAAACATGCGGGACAGCCCCTCCTACTGGCTGTAGTCTTTAGCCTCTGGACAGAAAATCCTCCGATGACGCAAAATGACGATTTTTGCGTCATCTGAGGATTTTTTCCAGACAAAAAAATGCATAAATCTCTCATCTCAGGGGGATACGAGGGTGGAAAGCAGGGTAATTCGAAAATACTACAGGTTTTCTACTAATACAAAGCTTAATGCTAAATCCTGAAGTATCCCTTTAAAATAAATTTTAACCACCCTAAGTTCATCAGCCTTAGGTAGGTCAAACATTTTGGAAAAGCGGTTGAAAAAAAGTGTATTTTTGACATAGCAGTAGCTCAACCAGGCCGCAAACCTTTTTTTGCGTAGGGGGTCAAATTGACCTGGCATGCTGTGATTTTAAATTAATATTTTTTTTATTTATTTTTTTTATTTATATATTATCAATGAAAACATTTTTTTATTTAATATTTCATGAATTCTTTAAAACAACTTGTTTCGCACCCGCATTAATGTAATTATCATATTTCTTGCTCATAAGATGGGGGAAATTTTTTTTTTTTTTTAAATCACTACCCCAAGAATGCATAGAGGGGGTAAAATTTACCCTTATTTGTTTCCTATGGAGTTTTGACTCAATCTAGTATAAAATCCTTCACAACTGACTGCAAACTGGCATTCATATCTGGGTCAATTAGTTAGCAATGCCAAACTTCCTACAATCCAATCAATTCCCAATGACAATCTCAAGTTTCGTCCTACATTTTACTTTCTCATTCCAGAATCTGTTTCACTTGGATATACTTCTATAAAAGGGAAGAAAATACTATCACAAGTTCACAACTTCTGTTTGTCCTGCTCTCCCTGTTTAACTGTCATCTCGATCTTCTCAGCTTTTCCTGTTGTTTGTGGGGAATAGAAAACAAAGACATCAGTTGCTATCAGGCAGGAAATCCACCAGAGCCACTGATTTGATAATAGATCCACTTATCCTCACATTTCAGCAGGTAGATAGACCCTTTGAAAGGGGACAAGTACGGTCACATTTCATAAATCTGATGAGGTCAGATAATTGGTTACTAGGAAATAGTCCAGTGTCTGAGATCTCTCTCTCTCTCTCTCTCTCTCTCTCTCTCTCTCTCTCTCTCTTTTTGGTTCCATTAGCCCACTGTTATTTTCTAATATAGCATTCTTAAAAAGCAGTTTGAAGGATCCAAAATAGGCAGTGATGATTCACCTGATTTCCATATGCATCAGACTCAAAGATAAATGGACCTTTGTGGTATTATGCAAGATCTTTTTAATAGGCCTTAGGGTTAGAAACACTATGAAAAAGCACAACATCTATTTATAGCATTTACTTGTCATATTGGAAATCTGTGAAAGTAGGTGTATCACCTACTTTTCTTTGCCGTCTCTTGTAAATGAGAGGAAACTTATTCAGACATCCGTTCTAGAGAGCTATTGGCATGAAAATGTTATTAGCCTTGCTGACAGTCAAAGTGGCAAGCTGGTAAAATCAATGAAGACCAATAGAAAGATCATGAGTAGGCTTGGAAAAACATTTGCATGAATGCTCCATCACGGAAACCCACTCTTGCTCACTCGGGTTTCTGTTGTTTTTGATGGCATTGCTTCATGCACGCATCACGACAAGTGTTCCTTTAGTGCTTTTTTACAGTTACGTAATGTATCTTTGAGCAACTATGGTCAAGACAAGCAGAATTCCTCAGATTCTCTGAAACTGCTCTAGCTGTAACATGAGCTTCTTCACTTTACGGTGTCTGTATTCATTGTAAGGCTCATTGTGTTTCCTGCAGTGAGCGTAAGGCTTAAGGCCCGTACACACCGGGACGAATTTCGCACGCGATATTCGCCGACGTTTAACGCCTCGTGACTAAACAAAGGGCGCCAATGTGAGTGTGCACACCGACGCCACGCGTAAAAACGCCACGCGTAAAAGCGTAATTTTTTTTTAAACGCCTCGGGTTCGTTTTTTTGGTTTGACGCGCCGCGTCAAAAACTATCCGACCAATGAGATTGCCGCTTTTGCTCACGTGTCTGGAGCTTCTGAAGTTACAGTAAAACACAACTTGGGGGCGCTCAAACACAAAACGGTCTTGCCGAGCACACATACGTAACAGCGAAGAAGATATACGCCAAGTAGCGTCTACACTGCCCATAGACAGACACTGCCGGGAAGAAATGACGAGGAAGATGCAAGGCAAGATGAATGTAGAGCTGTTGGTGTCGGAATAAAGAACTATATGACAAACGCGACAGCGACTACAAAAATCTTGTTAAAAGAGAACTGTTATGGAGTGGTATTGCAGAGTATAGACTGTTATGGAGTGGTATTGTATTTCTGTTTTACATTAAGCGCCATCTAATGTCAGGGAATGAATTTGCATGTTCACTCGGCTCATCGTCAGCGAAAAACGCTTGGGTGTGAACACAAAAAACGCGTTGAAAAACGCTGGCGAATAACGCGCGCCGATATTCGTCCCGGTGTGTACAGGCCTTTATGTTGTGGTACAGTGGGATCCATTCCAGGCATTATATCAAGATCAAATTTGAATTAGGAATAACAAATTTATTAAGTAAAAAGTTTATAATAAAATCCAAATTATTGTACCTAACAGATGAAGATTGTGAAGATAAGAGTATAGAGAAAGAAGGGCAAAATAAGTAAGATCTTTGCAGAATGAAAGGAGGGGTAAAAGAGACGAAGCAGGAGAAGCAGCAGAAGATATCTGTAAGTGTAGGAAAAACTTACATCTCACTTTACGATGTTGTTGGTCTAATAAGAAAGCTCAAACTGAATTATCCATTGTGTCAGTATTAATATATGTCTTCCTGCTAAAGGGTCGTGATAGGTCGTCGTGACCTTTGCAACTTGCAAGAGAGACAGAAATAGATGCAGGAGGTGTGGTTTTTAACACCTTCTGAAACAAAAGAAAGCAAAGCTTGCACATTTCAAATCTTACGTTACAAAATATTATTGCAGGAAAGGTGCATTTAGTATCACAAATCACAAATTCTGAGAACATCGTCACTTATGCAGTACTTAGAAGGCGTCCAATATCTAACAACATGCGTTATCAAAATATATCTTGTCAAATAGGAACTTTTGCAGAACATTTGAATATAAGAGTCATATCCTCAAACAGTATTACATTGATAAAATGAAATAGAATAATCATAAACGAGTAACAATAAATCATAAATGAATGTATGATAAAAATTATATAAATAAAGACATTTTATTTAAACATTGTCATAGACATTATCATAAACATTGACCATTTTGGATACACCAGTTGTTAGATAGGAATGCACGATATGGGGAAGTTGGCCATAGGAGTGTACTTACACTGGTTCAAACTAGGCTACTGTACTTTTTTTGTTTGATTTATGTTGAAGTGCTTGGGACGTGGCTTTTAATGGTGAGACTTTTGTTTCTGTAATCAGGCCTCTCAAATTATATACAAAATCAGATTTAGATTTATCAGCCAATATATCGGTTATCGGCTTTCAAATATAAAGAATTGTCGGTTAGCGATATCGGCCAAAATGTTCATATTGGTGTATCCCTATTGTTAGAGATAACGATTGATGGTGATCCGAAGGGAATGTGGAGTAAGCAAGAGCTTGGTCTCCTCAGCCGTAAGTGGCTGTGAAGTGCTCACAGCGAGAACTGATCTTAGTTGATGCTCTCTAGAATCATTAGTAGTCATTTGCCTTGTAAACATGCATGATTGAGATGGCATGGCAAGAAGTGTAATTGACCAAGACAGACCTAACAGCTTCCTGCTGTCTTGTCTCCACACACTTTTTTATTGGTATAATGTGATAGTTTACAAAGCAGATTTGGGTTCTGGCTTAGTTAAATGATCATCTGGGAGTCATTGAGTTTTGTAAGGGCCTCAAGCTCCTACAATGCTTAGCTCCTACCTATATTACATAGTTGGACAAGTGAAGTCTGTTGACATGAATGTGGTTGATCAGGTTTGAGCATACGTTAAGTAAAAAAGTCTCAATTTATATGGCTATGCTTCTCTCAAAATGAATTTGTTCTCAGCATTCATTACACCAGATTAATAATGAGACATATAGTGCAAATAGAGCAAATATAGTTTAAATAAACATTTTGTATTATGTCAGAAAGATCAGTAAATATTTGTATGACATTAAGACTTTTATTCTGCAAGGATGCACTAAATTGATCAAAAGAGGCAATAAAGACATTTACAATGTTGCAAAAGATTTTTATTTCAAATAAATGCTGCTGTTTTCAACATTGATGATAATAATAAGAAATGTTTCTTGAGCACCAAAGCAGAATATTATAATTTTTTTACCATTACAGGAATAAATTACATTTTAAAATATATTCAAATAGAAAAGTAATTTTAAATTGTAATAATATTTCACAATATTACTATTTTACTGTATTTTTGATCAAATAAATGCAGACTTCTTTTATAAAAAACATGTAAAATTCTTACTGACCCCGAACTGATTGTTAGTAATCGTGTTTAACATTTACATAAAAAAACGTAGGCCTATCTATTTATGTATTTTGGCATGTGGCTTCATGTGATTGCAATGTGACTTGACGGGAGAGCTGAATTGCTGAGCTCGTGCAAACATATCCACATCATGTGTTTATTTTGTCGTGTTTATTTTGTATATTAATATATTCATCTAAACGGCGCTCTCAGCATTGTGGGTGGTGTCGTGATGTTTGCTAACAGTATACCGCTGCTCAGGTATTTTCAACTTCTTTTTACCCCCAAGCGAAGAGCAAAAAAAAAAGTTTGCCATGAGTATACCAAGGCCTTACGGGTGGTTTCTTTTTACTCGGACAAGTAAGCAACCACCTAGAATACCCTGAGAAAGCCATAGCAACCACTCATAACACCTTAACAACCTTGAGGTGAGGCTCTTGCGTGGGCTTCGTTGTGACTCTAAGTAGCTCTTAACCCTTCTCAAAGACACAAGCATCGTCCGCCTGCTCTTTTACAGCGCTGCTAAAAGCATCAGATGCAGGTTAGGGTGAAGATGGGCTTCTTAACCAGCACATCCCCCTCGTCCTCCCTCAGGCTGAAGCAGATGGAGAGTAGACATGAGGGGGAGGCTGTTAACAGGACCCTATAGGCTGGGATCAGGGCTGCGCTTCTCACTCCTGGGACATTATACAGTGGGTTGGGGTGGGGAAGGTCGAGACCGGGTTATAATTCTTGTTCTCAGCAAATGATTTTAGCTCTTTCTTCTGTTTGAGAAGTAAGTATGTGTTAATTTTTTTGTATATTTTTTTAAAATCCCATAGGGAATAAGTGCTTTTGTATGTAGTCTTTCACTTATAATACATTTTACACTAGCTCCTTCTAGCTCTCTGCTGCTCCCTCCCTTTCCCAAGAGAGCCATTGCCTCAGCCTCTAGCTCAGTTTAATCTTTCTGTCAGGGCAGACTGCAGGAGTTGACAGCAGCTCTAGATAAATATATAAATACTAAACCAGCCACGCAGTTCATCTCCTCCTAATGGAGGCGACGCGTGAGCCCATCCACTTTTAATCACCACTCTCAGAGAGACGCTCCGCTCCAGCTCTGATCTCACGATGACAACCTAAGCCCGTTGTGTCATAGCTAACTGCTAGTAAATTTAACAAGATGGGTGTCATTTTACAAATTCGTTGTTTGTGAATGAGAGACACACAGGAATAACCTTATTTTAGGCTCAACAAATGAAGCAGTGGTCAAGAAACTCACGCTTTTCGTGTCACGTGTCACAGTCGATTTTTCTTGGAAATTGGAAGCACATACTCTCAGGCAGATTAAATATTCATTAACCATTCCGGGTCTTAATGTGAGCTCGTTCCTGTCTTCTACTTTGTCATTGGTTCTTGCTACAGTAAAAAAAAAAAAAAAAAACTCAATTAGCTTTTAGCTGCAATCAACAAAGTTTTTGTCCATATATTTCTTTTACTCCAAGCTTCAACAAGATTGGTTCTCAACGTGCTGATTTAGCCCTCTAAACTGTATTATGTGTTCTCAGATCTAGGAGTTGGTTGAAGCTTTTTTTTTTTTTTGAATTAAGTATCTTTTTATTTTGCATGTTTATTTTTTTTTAATTAAAGCAAACAACATGAGCCTGGTTAGTACCTGGATGGGAAACTTCCTGAGAAAACCAGGTTGCTGCTGGATGAGGTGTTAGTGAGGCCAGTAGGGGGTGCTCACCCTGTGGTCTGTGTGGGTCCTAACGCCCCAGTAGCCTGGAAATCCAGACCTAAATCTGAAAGATTAAAGGGTTAGTTCACCCAAAAACGAAAATTCTGTCAGTAATTACTCACCCTCATGTTGTTCCAACCCCGTAAGACCTTCGTTCATCTTCGGAACACAAATTAAGATATTTTTGATTAAATCTGAGAGCTGTCTCATTCCTCCATAGGCTTCTAAGGGACTGAAACTTGCTGGCCCAGAAAAGTTATTAAAGAGATCGTTAATATAGTCCAAGTGACTACAGTGGCTCAATCTTAAGTTTATAAAGCGACGAGAATACTTTTTGTGCGCAAAAACAAAACAAAAATAACGACTTTATTCCACTATTCATTTCCTTCTCTCTGAGCCTCGAGTTTTTTCACGTAGTGTTTTAACGCAGCGCGTCTGTGTTGCACGTCACCACGTAGGCTCACTATTGGCCGACGCTGGTCATGTGTGTGATGCGTGTGGCGTACAACACAGACGCGCTGCGTTAAAACACTACGTGAAATAACTCGAGGCCCAGAGAGAAGGAAATGAATAGTGGAATAAAGTCGTTTTTTTTTTTTTGGAACAACATGTGGGTGAGTAATTACTGACAGAATTTTCATTTTTGGGTGAACTAACCCTTTAATGGTCTGGCATCGACTAATGAAAATCGGCCAGCTCGAGGGGCGGCACCAAGCATGCATTTGAAAATCTCACTGCTCGCAATTGGATAACACTGCGACCAATCACAACAAGCCCCATACGCTTAGCTACCAGCAGAGCTAACTGGTAGATTTGACTCTTGCCTTATCTGGTCGGCAAAAACGCCCTTCTAGCAAAGGAACGATTCGAGCGCTGTCTTCTGTTCCTCTTTTAGATAAAAAGCCAAGTCTAACTCGTTCATCGTAGCGGCCAAAGCCGTTTCAAACAACTGGTGTTCATCCATAGCCGTCTTGCAATGTTTATTAATGACTTAGACGTCACAGCGCTGTCGTCATCTGTTTAGCTCGCCTCTGGCATGCCTATATCAGATAACCCAATGTGATTGGTGCAGCTCGGCTACAAGGGCATATTTAATGTGCATCATTACTCGACGCCAGAGTAAACTCGCTGAGCAAATTCAACTTGTGCTCTCACGAGAACTGAACCCAGTACAGTGACGGGGACACTATACTGTCAAAAAGCACCGTCCAGATGAGACATTAAACCGAGGTCCTGACTCTCTGTGGTCGTTAAAAATCCCAAGATGTCCTTCGTAGGAGGAGTAGGGGTTGTAACCCTGGCATCCTGGCCAAATTTGCCCATTGGCCCCTGTCCGTCATGGCCTCCTAATCATCCCCATACATACCGCATTCTACATTAGAATTCAACCAAGCCATGTAATAAATACATGTAACGAATAGGGCTGGGCAAAAAAATTGATTTTTCGATTTATCGTTTTTTAAAATGTGGTCGATTCAAAATCGATTCTCAAACCATATTTTTTTCCATAATTATTTAGCTATTACCCAAAAGCCAGTATTAGTTTTCCTCCACTGTTCATAGGCTTGCAAACTCCATTTTATAGCTAATGCTGTGAGATTTTGTTTGTTTTATCTTAATCATAAAATAACCTCAACTAGTGCTGCACGATTAATCATATCTCAATCGTGATGTCAAGCCTACGCAATTATATGACGCAAAATGCTGTGATTTTATATGAAATAAACAAATTTGGGCTGTTAACGCAATTAACGCAGCATCTGTTAATTTTTGTCATCCTTTGGCTAGTGTTACATGATCCCGCTCTTATTCATGCAAATGTTTTTAAACCATTCATGCGCGACAAGACAAAAAAAGAGCTCGCTGCCAGTGAATGTCCTGACTGTGACACACAGAAGTGCGCACAAGACAGCCCAGAATACAGTTCTCTTTCGCGCTTGAACGAACAATAACACACACAATTATCCCAAAATGTCTTTTTGTCGAGTATCTTCATAACATAAGAGCAGTCTTATGATGAACGTGAAGAGTTGTGACTCGTGAGAGAATGAGGCACGTGTGAGATCCGCGTCTCTGTCAGCAGCGGCTGCGGCAGCGAATCAAAGAACAAAGAGAACAGAGAAAAACACTCACTGCTCTTGACTAAAGAACTTTTGTAACTTTAATAAGGATTAGTCTATATATACTTTATAATTAATGCATCGCAGACTGTTTGATAACTTTATTCAATTTCTGTATATGTCCTACCTGTTAGACAGGAAGGGCACAGGAAAATATGATATGCAAGTTTTTTTTAAATGGGTTTATGTGAGGATTGTTATTAACCTGTTTGATCAAGGCATGCGACTGTTCCGACTTGTCCAATTTTCAGCAGCAATTTTTCATCTTGCATCAAAATCCTGTCTATTCATTGTATGCATTTGAAATATAGAGTTGGGATCTGTTTTAATGTACCTAAAATAAAAAAGTTTAATATACAGGTTTGTAGCTCTTAATTTCTTTTTATTAATTAACCACTTGTAAACTTATGTTCAATGTTCTTTTTTTTTATTTTTTATAAATATATGATTTGTATTAAATCTATATTCATTGAGTGGAATCGAAATCGAATTTAGAATTGAAATCGAAATCGAATCGAGAATCGAAATCAAATCGAATTGAGAGCTTGCGAATCGAAATCGAATCTAATTGTAACATCTGAATCGATACCCAGCCCTAGTAATGAATTATTACATGAAATATACTCCAGAATGAACCCAGTTTAACCCTCTTGTTTGGAAATTGAATTGAAAGACCCCAAGAGCAAGCAATTTTATATGTATGAGGAGGAAAAGGTATTTCATATATATTGGTGGTATCAGGTTGAAACTGATGAATTTCCCTTATGGGAACTAATTAATTAATAACATAGTGTTCTTCTTGGGGATAAAAAAGGTTTTATTTACTGCATATAAATGTATACAAAATTTAGTTTCACACACTTTTCCAGTTGTTTATTTTGATATCTTTTTGATGTCTTATTGCATATTTTTACAAAATATTTTTGCCTGAGTCAAATATACCTCAAACTGAAGACACATTTCTGGACAAGATAATAATTACTTTTTTTAAGTGCACAGCTGCTTTGTGGTTAAACAGTGTTGAAGCTTCAATGATATATCTCTACTGAGTTTGTTTGGGTCAGAGGAACATAAAAAAAATTGAAGCGAAAATTATTCATTTATTATTATTATTATTATTATTATTATTCATTTTATATGTACAGCATTAGAGTCTCTGGGATCCCAAATGTTACATGAACGTCAACAGAAAATTAGTGTTTAAGCACAAACTTCTGCTTATCATTGTGAGCTGAGGTCTTTAGATGTAAACCATTGATGGGAACATGAGATATCTGTGGTCAAGAGGTCATTAGAAACGCTGATGCAAACCTAATCTTGCTCCTCCGATGATGTATTGTATCAGTACAGTAGACAGTGTACAGTTGAGAAAAGCCTGGTAAACTACATGAAGTTGTGTGTGATCAGACACAGGATATTCAGGAACATTGAATTGAGTTTGCAGGATAAAACTATTACAGTGCAATGCTTTTGTGTAAAGTCCATATCAGATACTATGATCTCTCTTTCTTCTGCTTTTAAAAACCCTTGGCCTTTCTCATGGGAGAAGCATCTAACATCAGTTGAAATTTATCTCTTCCTCAAATCCTGTTCCCTCTTATGTCCTTCTTATGGGATCTTGTTTTCCTGATTTGCCTATAGAAGCGTGACATGTGATGTCCTTGTGCTCTGAGCTAATGGTTGTTAGTGGTTAGTGCAGTCATGAATGGCTCACCATATGCATTTAATTCTGGCATTGCAAAAACATAATTGGATTTTATGTTATTGTAAACTTTATAGAAATCAGTTGTCTCGAATCATGCTAATGTAAAATGTTTCTGTTTGCTATGTATAAAATGTTAGTACACACACATTCTTTTTTTCTAAATCCACATTTTGAAATACTAGACTATATTTGGGTCCAATTAAATACCCTTTCCTCAGTTTTGAGTATTCATTTTTACTATTTAATTAATTTTGAATTAAATGAAAAAGCACATATAATCAATAAAATCTATACAAATTTAACAATTTATTAGAATTTTAACAGTAATAAGATTCCCCCCCCCCCCCCCCCCCCCTAAATTCTGTATAGCCTAATATTTCTGGATTCTGTGTGTTGTGATCGAACAGAAATAATATAAAAAAAATAATCAAATGAATTCATAAAACGGTTTAATTAATGTTTTATGATTTCTTTTAATATTGTAAAATGTTTTTTTCTTTTCTCCAAAGATGTGTGTTTAATGTCTCATAAATGCCATCTCCTAGCTCCTAAAAATGATACACAGATATAATAGAATATTGCAATGTGTTTGGTGACTTATTTGCAATTGCATCACAAGTCCTCAGAATTGATTTGATACTTTTAATGTTGGATCAAATCCATGGAATTTATCATCAAAATTGTTCATACATGCATTTTATAAATGAAGCCCCAGGGTTCTTCATTCTTTATAGTCAGCTCTGTTTGAACTAAACTTAAGATCATTAACTGCAAATAATCTAGGCCTATCTCTTAAAGTCATGAAACAAAAATCTTGATACTTTTGTTCTCAAGCATTTCAAACACTAGGTCTCTTAATGTAGCCATTACATCAACTATCTTTCTTTGAAATCTCGATGGTTTTGCTTAGAGCCGAATGTGAGTTTGGAACTATTGGCCTGTCTGTCAGT
The DNA here is from genome assembly GCF_965113295.1 of Leuciscus leuciscus. Classification (NCBI taxonomy): domain Eukaryota; kingdom Metazoa; phylum Chordata; class Actinopteri; order Cypriniformes; family Leuciscidae; genus Leuciscus; species Leuciscus leuciscus. The sequence continues at coordinate 12,832,607 of NC_138736.1, read as the reverse complement.
TAACTAGGGCTGAGTAGTCTAAATGTTAATGTTCTCCAGGCCAGTCTCTCTATGTCTAGGTTTTGCACAGCATAGCAAAATGCAGTATGGTCTCACTGCATATTTTTGTTTCCCATCTCTTTTCGTAAATGACCCTCATGCCACACAATTTCTGTGTTCTCCAGCTCCACGGCACTGTTTGAAAGCTATCCTGGCAAATTCTGGATCAACATGAAAATATTCAGGATTTTAACCTCTGGTTACCTCTAACACGCTCTTTCTCTCTCTCTCACAGATAGCTGTGATGTCTGTGACACTGTTCCCTGTCCGCCTGCTCTTTGCTGCGTTCATGATGTTGCTGGCCTGGCCCTTTGCGTTCGTGGCTACCGTTGGCCGTTCTGAGGATGCAGTTGAACCACTATCCTGGTGGAGGGGGTGAGTAACAGATCAGAAATGTTAATCGGATGTGAGAGTTCGGGAACATTACACTGCCTCTACATTTCTGCCCTCTGCATGAGACTACACTGCTAAAACAGGCCAACAGAGCCATTCAAACTGCAATTCATTTTTCAACGAGAGGATTTGAGTCGACATGAGCTACAGCAACTGTTGGCATATTCAAATGAGTAGCCAATGCGAGTGCAGACGGTTGCATGCTTCACTTCTTGATAAACTGCAGTCAGTTAACTACTAGGGGTGTGTATCACAAAGAATCTGGCGATACGATATGTATCACGATACAGGGGTTACAATATGGTATATTGCAATTCTGTAAGAAAGATAATATAGTATTGCAATATTTCTTTTTTTTTATTTTTTTTTTTAGGAAGATCTCATTTTAAAAACTGTCATAAAAAGAACATAAAACCTGAGCAAAAAAAACGATTATTTAATCAAAACCGTGGAATCTGCATTCACATTTACAGTATATGCATATCACATTATATATCAATATTTTCTTAAACCCTTAGTAACCACTAGCAAGCAAGTAAGGTGAAAAGACCTTTAAGATCTTTCAAGCCCTAGTGATCTTCCAAAGAGTGTGTTTTCTGACGCAACTTTGGAATACACTGTGCCATAGTCAAATCTCTCATGTGCTTTACGTCAGGGTTATTTTTTTGTATTAGTTTCCACACTATCATTGTTAGTTTTTGTTTTGTTTGCATTGTTGTGTTTAAAGTAGGCAGGTTGTAAAGGTTTCACGTTGTGTAATGTATCAACATCTAAAATTAATTTGTGGCCTTTATTTTAGCTTTAGAGTCATGAATATGTATTTTAGTTTTGTTTTAGGTTTTCCCAGTTACACGTACAGTATGTCAGTTTTTCTTTTTAATTAATTAAAATGTTTTGGATTTTAATTGTGTTAACTGTATTAATAAAAACTTTGCTTCACATTAGGAGTGCCGTATGAGTTTTAATGCATTCGCTGCACATCTGTAGTGTTTTAATTCAGTATCATTGGGGTCCATTGTGGTTGAGACACTTAAAAAGCTAGCTGTTAACATCAAACTCTTGGAATTAACTGAGTGAGTCTGTTGAGATCATGTGGTGAGCATTATGTGGTGTGTGCGCGAATGAGCATTACTGCAGTTGCTTACCATGTACAATGTTTCAATTCAGTCACTTGTGAGGATCCATTGGTTAGAAGCTTGCTGCCAACATGGATGATTACTAGGGTTTGGAACAAAGCAGTAGTCTAAATATTCTCAGATATTTGAAAGCTCGCTCTTTCTCACAATTTTAAACTGCTAAAAATAAGAGAGGTGTATTGTATGACGTATGTGTGGCACACCTACTCACACACACGGAGTCACGTCACACTGCTCCATTCACACAGTCTCCATTCCACTATCACCTGATAGCTTCCAACAGGGCTTTTTATATTCTCTCACTGTCTGTTTGTATGTCAGTAGTATGTGTCTTTCTGTATCCCATTGTGCGCAAGTTTGTTCTTGTGAGGTGTGGAGAGGAAAAGTTTTTGTCTTTGTCAACAGTGAAAGTTTGAACAGGAATGCTCAATTACCAATACTGGAAAGGCACAGGTCACGAAACGACGCATTTCGCTACTGTGCATGTTTAAGAGGGTGTGCATGTGTGCGTGAGAGTGTTTCAGTGTGTTCATGAGCCAGCAGTGTTTCTAGTGCTGGACTGGTAATATTTAGCTTGAAGTCCATGTAGAAAGCTAAGGCTTAACACAATTTTCAGCCTCCTCTAAAGGCACGCATTTTTCAACATCCCAACAGTTAAAATATCAACCTAGCCTGTGAAAACAAAAAACGTACAGTAAAACATGAATTAATCCTAATTAGGCCTTTCTTTATACATGTTGTAATATACTCTTTTTCAGTTTTTTTTTGTTGTTGTAATTGTTTGCAATGCAGTTTCATGTTGACTGCTAAATGAGGTGTACTACAGTCAGTTGTATGTGAAGACAATTGAATTGCCCCACAATGTCAGGAAGCAGATGATAATATTCTCCTACTAACCCTGTCTTCCCTTTTGCTTGTTTCTCTCTCTCTCCAGGCTGGTAGATCTGGCCTTAAAGGCCATCATGAGAGCCATGTGGTTTTCCGGAGGGTTTCACTGGGTCCGTGTAAAGGGACGGCCGGCTTTGCCCAGTGAAGCACCCATCCTCACGATGGCCCCTCACTCATCCTATTTTGATGCCATCCCTGTCACCATGACAATGGCGTCAATAGTGATGAAGGCAGAGAGTAAAGACATTCCAGTCTGGGGCAGTAAGTTTTTAAAAATATGACTAGACAAATATTTAAACTCTTTGGTTTGTTTAGTTCACCTTAAAGCTTTTGCATCTGACAAATTGAAATGTGTACTGTACTTGACTAACTGGGACTTGTAACAGCACTTAGATATTGTTTCTCTTTTGTTCAGTTGGGATTAACTTCAACAGTAGTTTGGTTCAACTGCTTTATTGTTCTTCTCATTTGCAAGTTGCTTGAGACAAAAGCGCCTGATAAATGTAAATGTAAATGAGATATGATAAGAGAATTTTTTTCCCTCTTTATGTTAAGCGTTACTCTGCTGTTCAAAAGTTTGTGGTCAGAAAGATTTTTTAAAATGTTTTTGGAAGGAAAGATAGTTAAGAAAACTATCTGACATTTGTTTGTGCTTTGGGCCTATTAATTATTGTTTATATAAAATCTCAATTTATACTCTTAGCATTTTGCAAGATTTTACTTGCCTACTTTTTAGGTCTCCCTTTTGTCACAAAAAAAAAAAAAATTATATATATATATATATATATATATTATTGCTCTCTCTCTGTGACCCTCTATTCTCTCATTTGCCCCACCCTCCACTCTTTCTCCATTTTAGCTCTTATCAAGTTCATTCGGCCTGTGTTTGTGTCACGCTCTGATCAGGACTCTCGGAGGAAGACCGTTGAGGAGATCAAACGCCGAGCGTGTTCTGATGGCAAATGGCCTCAGGTACCACACAAACACGCATAAACATCTGATATTTTGCATCTAACGTAATGACATTCGTACAGTTTAAGTGTCCAAACACATTTGTGGGCCACTTTGTATCATGATTTTGTGAGTTAGAGCAGTACTGAGGTATTTCTCCTCTGACTTTGGCCTGTTTCCAGATCATGATATTCCCGGAGGGCACATGCACCAATAGATCCTGTCTCATCGCATTTAAGCCTGGTATGTGTAGTACGCTGTCTGTGCCCACCTCTGATATCTGCCGACTAAACACAATTTTCATGCCTGGAATGATTGATTGTGTTTTTTAGTTTTTGAGTCTTTGTGATAGAAATGTTAAGAATGTTTTTTTGAAGATAATTTGCTGATATTTAGCTATCTATAGTGGGTATATGTGTGCTTTGGTGTTTGCTCTCTCTTTGTACCCTCTCTAATCTGCAGCCCATCATGGTTCACAGCGCTGAGAGATCTGGCGCTTGGCTTCCACTTCCTGTGAGCGCTGTGGAGTCTGATGGTCTTTTTTCCTCAAATCCCCCTCTCCTCTGTCAGTCATTGTATCGGTTCTATTCCTCTAATCCCCAATCCTCCTCTCTCTATCCCTTGCTTATTTTCTCTTGTCTGGCTATCTCACTTTTCTCTCTACAACCTTTAATACTGGAGCTCTCAATGTACCAGACAACATCAGCTCTGCTGGTCTGCAGCCAGATAGCTCTCCAAAACAAAAACAAGGCCAGAATCTGAGTTTGAATGTGTGCAGTGAGTTCTGGTGCTTTTTGATGAAGTACAGAAATGTTTATAGTGCATTTTTGGAATAAACTATGTGGTAATCAATTTCTTAAGCATATGATGTCAAAATTGCATTCCATTTTCATATAGTATGGCTTCTATTGGTATTTTGATGACTCGAAGGGCATTATAGTCCGCATTAATGCTTTTAGTTCTTCAGGAAAATGTTACACTTACTGCACATTGCAGCACCTCTATTCCCAGTCTGACTGATTGATTTCCGTTTTTTACAAAGACCATCCTTATGAAAAGCCAAGGGCACTCTGATTGGCCAGATGACCCACTGCGTTGTGATTGGCCAAACACCTCAAGTGTGTATCGTATATGTAACACCCCTTACCATAATCACGAGTTTCAGCTTCCCAGGCTTCTGAAGTCTTTGTAAACACAACCAGTTAATAATGTCGTAGGCTTTACCATATCAGTTAGAGCCAGAGTCAGATTCTGAAAATGCGGATGATCAAGCGGATCGTTCGGAACCTACATTGGAATGCCACGACATGGCAACAACACTACAATTCTCTAAAGCCTCGCCTTCTTTCTTTGGCTGGGCATTATGCTAATATTTCAAAATGTTATGTAGACTTTTGCGGATGTAATATCTGGACATTGATCAATGTGTTTTAGGCAGGTCTAGAGCAGTGTTCTCTGTTAGATAGAATAAATCTTTTGTGGGAATGAATGAATTTTTGCTCTGTATAAAACTACCAAACTGTTCAAAAACCTTAGCCTGGGAAAACTCAGACAAACTTCCGGCAAATTTAGATTTGCTCTGCAAGTAAGTCTGGCAAAGAGCCCATTTAAGCCGATTTCTAATCCGTCCAAATCGAGGCACCAATCAGAAACGTTGAGGCCAGCTTTACACGATGATAATCGCTCTGATTGGTTTTAGGTCTATCCAATTGCGCCCAGAGGCATTTGAGCGACGTCCGTTGGTGAAGCGCACCAACTTTTAAATGCATTATTATATTCAAATTGCAAACATATGAGGACAGTCTCCATGAAAGACCCACTGGCAGATGAATGTGCTACTACATTTCTCTCTGAAATGGTAGGAAATATATTAGATTTAATAGAGGATTTTAACTTTTATTAGTTCATTATTCTTTTTTTTTTTTTTTGATTTTAGTGACAGGATGCATGCGACAGATCCGTCCGATAAAGATGACGAAGTAGTATGTCCCAAAGCTTGCCCACTTTTTTGCTACACATTCAAAAGTAAATACCTTTTCTTCACAAAAAGAGTACAGACTTTTTTGGGCGAATTGGGACGCAGCATATGGCTTTACACGAAGGCATTTGAGCGACGTCCGTTGGTAACGCCCCTTTGGAAATGAGTTATTAATGAAGCTTTGCCAGACCATATATCCGTTACTACTGAGAATGGTCTGGTTTTAACCAGGTTACAAAAACCTGGATTTTTATATAAAAATTCATTACATTTTATTGTATTGAAAAACAGAGAAGCTGCAACTGTGTATGCAAAAAAATGGTGCTTTTGACTTTTATTTACAGTAGTTCTGCTCTGCCTAAAAATTACAGGCACATGTGGACGCTGCAAGTATAAACCAAGCTTTAGTCAAATACCAGCACAGACATCTCTATGGTGAAAGATGCAAATGAATGATGGGTGTTTTGTATATTTGCATTGACCTGCTCTATATAAGAGCTGTGTTGAGTTTGTCAAAGGTGAGTGAGTTTAGTCTCTGTGGAGGGTTGGTCAGTTTCTATTAACAACGTGTAATAAGAAGCTGCTTGTAAGCTGAAGGGCATCTCTCATCTCTCTAAACCTTCCCAGAAGTGATGAGATTTGACTGGCACAGACTGATGCTCAGAATGTAGAGAAAACAAGACTGTGGATAAGACTCACGTATATTGCTTTGTTGTTTTTAAAAGTGACACACAAAAGAGGACAGTTAGCAAAAAATTGCAAGCAACTCGCATATTAAGATGCATGCCACTTTTTTTTGAGAAGTGCTAGAAAGAAAATGACTAAAACAACCCACCTTACTAAAAGACACCTTTAAGTGTAAAGATCTCTTGAGTGAATGTTCAGCTCATAAAATTATGATTGTCTCTTGATGGAAACAGTTAATCCTCTAAATTATTTAGTATTATTCATTATAATAGATACCATCTTGCAAAGCTTGAATGTTAGCAAGTAATTGGTTTGCAGTGAAATCTGAATAGTAGAACCACTAAAGCTGGATGAGGTCGGTGGATTTGGATACTAAAGTTCACACTCACAGTCTCACAGAAGGGTCATGTTTCAAATGTGACAGGCTATAGTTTTAATGCCACACCCATCCCTTGGAGTGAAACGAGGTCAAAGCACAGGATCTCTCTGATTCCCACTCGTTTACCGTCCTTTTTGTCCCTCCTTTCCTGCAGGTGCATTCATTCCTGGTGTTCCTGTGCAGCCTGTGCTGTTGCGGTATCCTAATGAGATGGTAAGAATAACCTCAACGCCCAAACAGGGTGTGTCATTATTGTCACTGATCTGTCTGGATCTGTGGATTATGTGTCTTCAGTCATGAAGACTTTATATTTAATTTTTACAGCCCAATCAAATAAGCTATTTTATTTTATTTTTTCACTGTTGAAACCTTTCTCTTTTTGTCTGTGCGTCTGTAATGTCTTTGTCTCCTTCTCATAAATAATACAAGCCCAGCAATCAGGTTTCATTTAGACTCCCTGGAATATTTGGCTCTTCTCTTAGCATTTATCGCAACTGGAATTTAAGCACGGGGGCCCTTAGAGTCAAGGTTGTGCTATCAGAGGAGCAAGGTCAAGTTCAAGTGGTTGGGTCACATTTGTGTGTGTGTGTGCAGGCTAGTTACTTACTTAGGTGGATACTGCCAGGGACTCATGGTTTTGTTTGAGATGCTAATCCCATTCATTTACATCTTTCTCTTCTCACTTCCTTGACAGGATACAATCTCATGGACGTGGCAAGGGCCTGGAGCGTGAGTCTCTTGAGTTCCTTTAAAGGGACGGTTCACCCAAAAATTTAAATTCTGTCATCATTTACTTACCCTCATGTCGCTCCAAACCTGTCTGAGTTTCTTTCTTCTGCTGAATACAAAAGAAGATAATTGAAGAATGTATATTATATATATGTATATCTGTATATATGTATATCTATACAATGGAAATCAATGGGTTCTCAATTTCTCTTTATGTCCCACAGAATAAAGAAATGCAAACAGGTTTAGAATTACATGAGGGTGAATAAACAACATGCATAATTATAAAAAATAAAAATAAACATAATTTTTGTTTTTGGGTAAGCTGTACCCTTATCCTTCCTCTTAGTATCTTATAATGACAGTATTGCTTTATGGAAAATATATTACAAGGGAAAACCACCTTTAGGGAGTCCTCTGGGTGTAGAGTAATGGTGAAGTTTTATGTACGTGTGTGTGTGTGTGTGTGTGTGTGTGTGTATATGTATATGTATATATATTGGTGGGTTAAAATTAAATACCATTATCTTTTTCAGGTTTAAGATTTTATGGCTCACATTATGTCAGCTACATAACTTCGTAGAAATAGAGGTGAGAACTCACATTTTGGTGTAAATGTCAGTGTTATGTTAGTATTATTTATTTACTAAAATAATGTTTTGAGTTTTAGCTTTTATATTTTTTTGTACTTTTCAAATGTATTTATTTCAGTTGGTTGCCAATTCAACATTTCTAATTTTCATTTCATACATATATATATGCTAACACTTTATTTTGATGGTCTACTAATACTCTTCGTTTTTTTTACATGTAGGTGCAACGTTATATATATATATATATATATATATATACAGTATATAATGATAATACTTTTATTTTATTTTTTTCTGTCCAGTATCTTCCTACATATACCCCATCAGAAGAAGAGAAGGAAGATCCAGCCCTGTTTGCCAGCAATGTGAGACGCATCATGGCCAAGTGAGTGAATTTTAAAAAGGCCTAACAAACTTATGACAAATATTTTATTCTCACTTTATAAAGGGTATGCACATGACCGTCACTGTTACGCACAGTTACGTCCACTGAGTGGCAAAAAGACATTGCAGCATTGGTTTTCAGCATGAATGTAGCGAAAAACACATCTAAAATGGGAAAGAGCTTGAGATTGACTGTACAAATAGATTTGACTAGAAATCTGAGGTATATTTTTACAGACTGCCGAAAGCTACAGAAAAGAGAAGCAAATGGATCTCTGCAATTCACAGAAACAACTGGATTCCAGAATCCGTGTATCATTCGTTCAGTCGTTTTTTGAATTAATATTGAATATAGAAAAATGAGAAAACGGTTCCTTTTTCGTTTTTTTCATTTTTTACCAAAAAACGAAAAACAAGAATTCAGCTGTTTTTCTCGTTTTTCGTTCTCAGTTAGAAAAATTAATAAACAGCTTGAATATTCGATTTCTACACGTGGGCGGGAATTAAACGCCCCTTTCCTCTGATTTGTCAGCCGAAGATCAAACTGTTCCGTCATCAGTTCTGCACAGTAGAATAAGAGTCCTCCGTTGTGCGGATTCTTAACGTATTTATTGCAACTACATTTAATCTTTTTCTCATCAAACCATCAGACTAACGAATGTCTCGACACAACCCGTACCGGGGAATAGACTAGATAGGGCTTTCTTCTGTGTATATATAAATTCACCTACGCTTTGCATCAGCTGGCTATATGGGCAGGATAAATGACGGCTGTTAGCCTATCATTGTCGCCCTCGCCCAGTAATTACATATTTTTTTTTATAAATTAAGATATAAATCAATATAATTAGTTGTAAATTAAATATTTTTAACACTAATACAAAAAGAAAAGAATAATGCATTGACTATATAATTGGCCTATATTAACGTTAACGTATAAACTGCCATTCAGACTGACTAGCCTATCTAACAACTGGAGAAGTTTTATTAAAATGTATTATAATTTATATCTCTAGGATGCGCGCTTGTGCGTGGCGCGCCGGGTCATGTTGAGAGGGAAACGCGCGCGTCACATCGTTGTAAAAAAAGCATATTCATAAATCGTGTAAAAGACCGATAAATAAAATACAACATTAACATTATAAACACTATTAATAACATAATATGCGTATTTTAACGAGAAACTGAAACTGTACAGAGCAGACGTTGGTTTCGGGCATCTCTCCTTCGTCCAGTAGCCTATCCATATTTGCAATGTAACATTTGGATGCTAATTAATAATGTAAAGAAGGCTTCGTACTTCATTCGAGTCCCAATATAGGCTTAAGCGTAAATCAGCATCTCCACAGCAAGGGAAATTAGTTTGGAATGTCAACAGACCAATTAAGCAGAATAACGTTTTATATGTTTGGTTGACTGTGTTTTATTTTAATAACGAACAGGCTGTGACACCTGACATCACTTGGATGTGTTGCTCAACAGGGGATTTAATATCTACTGTCGTTTAATACTCTCATTCGAAACAGTATCATTTTTATGTCTATTTGTGTACTTTCAAAATGACTACAACATATCATGCCTTTGAAATTATTATAGAATAATTATTATTCTAAATGATTATTATATTCTTTCTGGCGCACACCAAAAATCAACCAAAATAGCCTACAGCCAATAGCCTTCTTGGCGCGCCTATATATTTTTGAAGGTCAACATTAAGATTAATCACAGCGTGCTTCATGTTAAAAAAAAACCCCTGTGACTTGACTTTACAATCCGGAAAATAGCAAATTATTTCACGGACCCCCTGGCACTTGAGAACTCCTGGTCTACACAGAAGAAAGCCCCATCTAGTCTATTCCCCGGTACGGGTTGTGTCGAGACATTCGTTAGTCTGATGGTTTGATGAGAAAAAGATTAAATGTAGTTGCAATAAATGCGTTAAGAATCCGCACAACGGAGGACTCTTATTCTGCTGTGCAGAACTGATGACGGAACAGTTTGATCTTCGGCTGACAAATCAGAGGAAAGGGGCGTCTAATTCCCGCCCACGTGTAGAAATCGAATATTCAAGCTGTTTATTCATTTTTCTGAGAACGAAAAACTGAGAACGAAAAACGAAAAATCCAGCTGAATTCTTGTTTTTCGTTTTTTGGAAAAAATGAAAAAACAAAAAAGGAACCGTTTTCAAATTTTTCTACTTTCAATATTAATTCAAAAAACGACTGAACGAATGATACACGGATTCTTCAGGCAGCGTAATATTGATTTGCAGTTATCATTTTGTCAATATGTTGAATTTTGAGGTAAAATCATACCCTAAATATTGTATTGACAACTCATCAATTAATTATTTACCATCTTATATTCTGCAAAATTGGGATGTTTTTAAATAAACTGACAAAAACTATACAAGTTTTTGGGCTGGACGATAAAATATATATATATATATATATATATATATATATATATATATATATATATATATATATATATATATATATATATAACATTGATATAAGTGATGACATGGATTTAGACCTACCTATATTGTATATTTATATAAAGCGTTCACAGGCAAATATGCTGTATGTATTTCCCCGGCGTCGAAATCAGGCACATATAAATGTCAGGAAACATGATTCCTGGCTGCATGTCAATATCTATGGATCACTGGATCTTTGGTAAATTGTAAGGAACACTATATTGAGTCCAACCTTTAGTTTAAACTGATAATCGTTTGTTTTATTCGCGTTTTCGCAGTTTCCCCTATTAAATCCAGTCATGAAACAGGCTCTTTTGCCACTCAGTCCGGCTGAGGGGGCGTGTTGTTTCTGCGGGAATGTTACGTCAATGCATACCCTCTATTTCATGCTGATCAAAAGAACTGTGAGGTCTGTTTGTTTGGCTTTACATTTCTTCCTATTACCCCTGGTTTCACAGATGAGGCTTAAGGTTAGTCCCAGATTAAAGTGCATGTTTGAGCTGTTTTAACTAAAAGCAACTTGTACTGACATATCTTAAAATGTCGTTGCCATTGTTTTGTCTCAAGTAATGCACATGCACACAGTAATGTTTTTTCTAAGGCATGTTTATAAAAGCTACTTAAATGTCCTAATTGAACTAAGGTTTAATCCTGGCTTAATCTAAGCCCTGTTTGTGAAACCAGGCCTTTATATATATATATAAAAAATAATTCTAAAAGGCCCTACTAGTGTCCTGTAATCAGTAATAAAACATACTTGTTTTCATTCTGTGTGTTTTCTCCATAGGGCACTTGGGTTGCCCATTATCGATTACTCCTTTGAGGACTGCCAGCTTGCTATGGCTAAAGGCCCTTTGCGTTTGCCCACACACACCTGCTTGCTGGAGTTAGCCAGACTGGTACGAAGTTTGGGGTGAGTAGATCAGTAGTTTTAATTTTTAACACCACCACATGATGTCTAGGACGATGTACGGTGGCATACATTACCGTTCATAGTTTTTTAAAGAAATGAATACTTTTATTCAGCAAGAATGCTTTAAATTTATCAAAAGATTTCTCTTTCAAATAAATTATGCTCTTTTTTTTAATTTTCTATTCATCAAATAATCCTGACTTTTTTTTTTATCATGGTTTCCACAAAAAAGTTTTCTGAAGGATCATGTGACACTGAAGACTGGAGTAATAATGCTGAAAATGCAGCTTTGTCATCAATATATTAAAATATTTTACAATAGAAAAGTTATTTTAAATTGTTATAATATTTCACAATATTTTTTTTTTTTTATGTATTTTTGATCAATAAATTAAAGCAGTAGTGTAATTCAGAGTATTTCCACGTTCGTTGATGAGTTTTTCATCTATTACTGTACGTTAATGTTAAGGAATTTATATTAAGAATTTTTATCCATGCAAAATATATGAATCTAAAAGCAAAGAATAATATGCAATGCTAGCAACCCAGTGTCTTGTAAACATAACTTTGATACCATACTTTCCATCTGTTATTATCATGAGGATGTCCTGATTTGGTGAGTAACTAAGCAGTGACCAATCAGACAAGGCTCCAATGAGAATTACCGGAAGAGAGTCTGTCAAAAGTCTTCCTGTGGTTCCTGGAAGTTGCTTACAGGGGGTCTGTCAGATTATAGCTTGTAAAAGCTCTAGCCTTTTTTTCTGTGCAGTGTGTGCACCAGATGATCTCTGAACGAACATGGACTTTGGGTGGTCTGTAGGTGTGTCTAGCAGAACAGCAAACTTATTATTTTTTTATTTTTTTATTTAATATACTTGATCTCTCAATTTGTAGGTTGAAAGAATCAGTGCTTATGTTTTAGTTAGAAGTATGTTATAACAGTGAAGGACAGTCTCAGGTACACAAGGTGCTGGGTTTGGTCATTGGTTGAATCAACCATACAGCCAATCAATCCATTAGCACGTTCATCCATCGCTCGGCTCTACATCATAGTATTGATCTATGATTCTTCAGTAGAGCCACACCATAAATGATCATTACGTTCAATAGTATGAGCAGCGCTGTGCTGATTGATGAAAAAATCAAACATAGCTCTTTGCCTGCCAGCACTGCACTCATAACGAGAAGTTAACATGGGCGTTGTTTGCTTTGGATTTAGAGGCTGATGATTGATTTTACACTGGTGGTACAGCAGTGGGCTGGTTTGTACTGATGCTTATCATCTGGCAGTGAACATGCTGCCATCTAGTGAATATGATGAGGAAATACAATAAACAAACATGGCTTGCTGTAATAAGGGTCAAACTATAACATTCTTTGAGCATCAAAGGTGAAATAAAGATTGGCCTTTGACAATTAAATGAAATAGTAAATTGCCAGTAATTCTGTCTAATTATGTATCTTATACTACTACTACTACTACTACTACTATTTTTAAAGAAATTGATACACTTATTCACCTTCAATCGGCCTGTATTTCGGTCTTTCGACACAGACCACAACAACTTCGCCAGGCTTTTTCGGTCATGGCCCGCGTCCATCGCCCGTCCGACTTCCTGGCCACGTGTCCGGCCCATCGCTTCTTGGCCTGTTCGGCCTGGCTGGCTTCCTTGACCTTGCTCATCTTCCTCAGTAGCTCGTTGCTGATGTGGTCTGTCCTCTTGACGCCGACCATTGCGTTCAGTCACTGCCAGCTTCTGCCTATCGGCCGTGGTCAGCGACCAGCTCTAGGCCCCGTAGAGCTTATTCACCTAGGATGCATTAAATTACAATAAAGACATTTACACTACTGTACATTCTTGACAAAAAATAACAATGGTTTATGGTTGGTATGTCACAGGCAGTACAAATGAACCAATGTAAACCTCAAAGAATTGCAACGCTAAAAGTAGTCATCAAACTTCTTTCTCTACTCTAGAATAATTAATCTGATGTTTGTGCTCGAGAAAATTAGCAAATGGGATTAACTAGACCAGTATTGTCCTCCTGGAGGATTACGGCCCCAGTACCTAAAGCACTAGCGTGTCACGTCACATGTTCACATGTGTTCAATGTCACATGATCCTTCAGAAATCATTGTAATATCCTTATTTGGTGCTAAAAAATTATTTGATGAGCAGAAAGTTCAAAAATATATAATTTATTTGAAATGGAAATCGTTTGTAACATTATAAATGTCTTTGGTGTCCATTTTGATCAATTTAATGTGTAAAAAAAAATGTGTTAAAAAAATCTTCTATTTCCCCAAAATGTTTTTCTTCAAACTCTTTGAATCCTCCACATGTAGCATAGACTATATGCAGTCAGTTTATTAAGAGGTTCAACTGAAGTTTAATCTCATGCATTCTGCTGTGCTTCCCGTAGGTGTTATTGGCCTGTAGGAAACTTCTTCCCACTATAAACTTGGATTCATTCATCTAGAATACTCTTTTTGTAATCTTTTACCATTCAGTCTTTGTTCTTTTGCCCATCCTGTCCCTTTTCTTCTTTTTTTCCTGTCTTTCATTCTTTTCTTTTTTTTCTGCCAGTGTCAGATGTGACTGTTTCTTTGAAACTCTTAAAAGCCCAGTATCTCAGAGTCTTCTCTCCACTGTTAGTGATGAAAAGCTGTTTAGTGTGTACAGTTCAATGTAGCCGCCAGCTGAGCACCAGTAAGGGGTCTGCTTCTCAAACTAGAGACCCTGATGTTCTCGTCCTCTTATTATTCTGGGTCGTCCACTTCTCTCCCTGTGCTGGTTAGATCCATTTTGCTTTCTTCTTTTAAGACAGTAGTTCATGGAACAACCTTCATCTCTCAAAATAACAATTCACAGTTTCTAGAGAAATATTTCTTTCTTTTTTTAAACCAAAAAGTGACTTGTTAGAAATGCAAGTGTACTCAATACTTTTAAAGACATATAATTTTATCGTTGCAGTTCATTAGACAACACAAGGATAAAAAAGGACGTAGTAGTATTAGTAGTAGTAGTAGTAGTAGTAGTAGTAGTAGACAACACAAGGATAAAAAGGACGTAGTAGTAGACAACACAAGGATAAAAAGGACGTAGTAGTACACAACACAAGGATAAAAAAGGACGTAGTAGTAGAAAACACAAGGATAAAAAGGACGTAGTAGTACACAACACAAGGATAAAAAAGGACGTAGTAGTAGACAACACAAGGATAAAAAAGGACGTAGTAGTAGACAACACAAGGATAAAAAGGACGTAGTAGTACACAACACAAGGATAAAAAAGGACGTAGTAGTAGAAAACACAAGGATAAAAAGGACGTAGTAGTACACAACACAAGGATAAAAAAGGACGTAGTAGTAGACAACACAAGGATAAAAAAGGACGTAGTAGTAGTAGTAGTCTAAGCTATCTTGTATATCAGTAGTAGTAGTCTAAGCTATCTTGTATATCAGTAGTAGTCGTCTAAGCTATCTTATATATCAGTAGTAGTCGTCTAAGCTATCTTATATATCAGTAGTCGTCTAAGCTATCTCATCATATATCAGTAGTAGTAGTAGTAGTAGGTCTAAGCTATCTTATATATCAGTAGTAGTAGTCTAAGGCTAAGCTATCTTATATATCAGTAGTAGTAGTCTAAGCTATCTTATATATCAGTAGTAGTAGTCTAAGCTATCTTATATATCAGTAGTAGTCGTCTAAGCTATCTCATCATATATTAGTTGTAGTAGTAGTCTAAGATATGTAGTAGTAGTAGTAGTAGTAGTAGTAGCAGTCTAAGATATCTCATCATATATCAGTAGTAGTCTAAGATATCTCATCATATCTCATCATATATCAGTAGTAGTCTAATATATCTCATCATATCTCATCATATATCAGTAGTAGTCTAAGATATCTCATCATATCTCATCATATATCAGTAGTAGTCTAAGATATCTCATCATATATCAGTAGTAGTCTAAGATATCTCATCATATATCAGTAGTAGTCTAAGATATCTCATCATATATCAGTAGTAGTCTAAGATATCTCATCATATATCAGTAGTAGTAGTCTAAGATATCTCATCATATATCAGTAGTAGTCTAAGATATCTCATCATATATCAGTAGTAGTCTAAGATATCTCATCATATATCAGTAGTAGTCTAAGATATCTCATCATGTATCAGTAGTAGTAGTAGTAGTCTAAGATATCTCATCATGTATCAATATGTATAATTCTAGGTTGAAACATTTTTAATATTTTAACTTAAATTTTCTCAGTTTACCAGCCAGTGGCACATTTGGTTAATAATAAAAAAAGTGAATGACGAATGATTTTTCGTCCTCTCTCTTAGACTGAAGACGAGGGTCACTGATGAAGTCCTGCATGAAGAAGCCTCCAGGGCCCATAAGATGTGTGGAAGCAGGCTGGATCTGGAGAGCTTTGCTCAGTACCTGAATAAATCCACGACAGAAGCAGTCCAGGACATTTTCTCTCTTTTTGAGGAGGTTAAACATTTATCAGATGTTCTTTATTAGAGCGTGACTGTATGGAAAACAAATTAACTTGCATTTCAAACAGATCAGTTGTAATCAGTTTTGTGTTTACATTACGTCTGTCAGACTGTGATGACATTTGAATGAATTGTTTCCAGCATGGGAAGATGGATGTGAGAGAGTATGTCATCGCCCTGTCAGTGGTTTGTAGACCTTTCAGATATCTGGAGACCATTAAACTGGCCTTTAGGGTGAGTTGAGTTTCTAAAATCTCTCGTTGTTTCAAATCAGGGTTTCCGCGGAGTCATAAAAAGTCATAAAACGTCTTAAATTTAATAATCAGAATTTTAGGCCATAAAAAGTCATAAAAACGTCCGGATTTTCCATACAAGGTCATAAATTTCATTTAGCCACGTCTTAAATTGATATGCTCGTTCATTCGTTGGTTCTACCATTGCTTTTTCCCCCTGAAAATGCGCTGGCGGCATAATGTTAAATGCACAGGTTAAATGCGCCAAAAGCGGAACGCTCATTTGAAACGCGCGCCACACGAACCATTTACCCGCTCGGCTCCAAGTCCAAACGGCAGCGCAGCGCGAGCTCAATAGAACTGATGCGTTTACTCTGATCGGTCTCGGTCACAAGATCCAGTGAGAAGTGCTTGAATTCAGCGAAGAACACACTGTCTCAGTGATTTAAACCAGTTTAAAGGCAGATTAAACAGCGCTGACCAACAGGAGAAACTCTGCACAACGATACAGTCTGAAGGCTTTTCCGTCTACAATCTCCCATCATTTATCATGGATTTACTGTAACGTTAGCCTAGTAATATTAACTGCACCATGTGGGATATACATATTGAATTTTATTATATTATTAGTGCTGATAATGTATTAAAGGACTAATGGAATATTTACAGTATTTAATAATGTATTTAGGCTACTGTTTTTCATACATTTCCTGAAGATACGTGCCATCAAAGTTAGGCAACACAAACCTGTTTCAAGACTTGGCCCCTATTAGCACATGCAGAAACTAAGTAATTATTTTCCCAATAAAGATATTTATTTTGTTAAGGACAAATGACAAATGTTTGAATGTCCTACCTCAGATTTGTGAAATGTTCACCTGTTTTAGCAAGTGTTTGTCATTATATTTTCTGACAATAAAGAGTAAAGTTAGTTTAAAACCACAATTAAAGCTCTGGTTTCTACAACTTTCACTTAGAAGCAACAGTCTGCCTTTAAACTTGAAAGAAATAAAGATTTGACATTTATCGTGATAATTATCGATATTGACTAATATAAAACAATTATCGTGATAATTGTTTTTGGCCATATTGCCCAGCCCTAACTGAAATCTCCCGGTCTATCACAATGGGAAAGTGTACATTTAACGAGCCATGGCTCAAAGATGGTGTGTTTAGTAGTTGGCTCAAGCCTGTTGCAAATAATCAGTATCAAGCATATTGCACACTGGGTAAGAAGGCGTTGGAGCTGTCTTTAGGCATTTAAATAATACATCTTGTTACTTTCAAAGAAAGTCAATTAAAAAAAAAAAACTTTTGAAAGGAATTTTAATGATTTTTCGTAATTCGTGTAGGTCATAAATTTCAATCATAATGGTCATAAAAAGGTCTTAAAAAGTCTTAAATTTGACTGACCAAACCCTGCAGAAACCCTGCAAATAGACACGATCTCACACATTAAATGTGCAGTTTTCTTCTTAATAGATTATGGTTATTAATATTTATTTGTAAGCGAGACATTTAACATTTGAACTTTTCGTTGTGTCCAGATGTTTGAAGCACAGGAGGATGGAGGAGTTGTAGAAGATGAGCTGGCCATCATTTTGAAAACTGCTCTAGGCGTTGGAGATTTTGCTGTTTGCGATCTCTTCAGGGCCATAGATTGCCAAGACAAAGGGAAGATCACATTTGGTAGGACCCTTTACTTTGATTTACACGTTGAATTTGATTGTCTGATTGCTTAGGTGTTTGTGATTTGCTTTATTATAAACCCAAAATGTCAACAAGGAAATTAAAACTTCTTTGCTACTTCAATCCTTGTGTTCCGTTGAGGTCGGCTTCACTTCATCATTGTTTGGGGTCACTGAGCAAAATGATGAAAAATTAATAGTTCTCTGGTCCTTGATTTTAATTGGCTGAGCCGCATTCAAAACTGCATCATGCCCAACAACTCCTTAGCTGTTCTAAAACCACATTTATTATTGTTTCATTATAATTACAAAGTTGTAATTAACATGAAATTACATTTACACTTCAATTTTGAGTAAAATAATATTGAGTGAGAATTGCTGCAGTCTGGAATTTGATTTAATCTATTGGCATTCAGTTAGATGGAAGTCTGTGGCTCTGATAATGTTTGTGATGATGAAAAAAAAAAATATATATATAACAAGGTTACTTATTACAGAAATAAAATACTGTTCAGTTCACAGTATATATTTTTAATGTTTTGGACACTTAAATGCATGTTAATTACAATTTAATGAAAATATATTATAGTTTAAATATATATTATTAAATGCACTTTATATTGAACCACCTTTATAGAGTGGATCACTAAAAATGACCCATTTACGTGTAATTTCATAATTGCTTCTAATTACACATTTGTAATGATTAAGTTGCAATTTAGTAAATATATTTAAAATATATTACCTTTCAATGTAATATTAAATAAGTTATTTAAAAAAAAATTGTGCACATTCAAGAAAAAACTAAAAAAACAATTGCATAAGTGGACACTGCATGCTAAAGAAATGTGTAGAAATTTTGCTCTTTTTTTTTTTCTTGAACAAAATAATGAAATGGAGACCTGATTAGTATGTTTTTGCATCGAATTGAATGAATTAAATTTGTCTCATATATTTGGTATGTATAACCTTGTAAACATGCTATGTTTTGTGGCAGATGATTTTTGCCGGTTTATGGAGAATTGTCCTGATTTTGTGGAGCAGTACCACTGTCTCCTTGAGCCAATCCCTCAACACTCCAGAGAATCCACTTCACCCTCAGAGTCTCGGCCTTCTACTAACGGCTTCTGTGCTGACTTCAGCCCTCGAGATCCAAACACTCACAGCGATGCACACTGCAAGAAACAGGACTAAAAGCAGCTTTTCCTATCACAGCCTGTCACCCTCAGTGTTGAAGGGTATTTTGTGTGCATGTGTGTACTTCTGTGTGCAGGAGAGTTGATGACAGACGTTATCTTGAAGTTGAATCGGAATTTGCACCTGGGTACATTACCCCAGGGATTTTTTTTTCTTTCTTTTTTTTTCTGAGAGATCTGTTCAAAATCTTCAAGGCGGTTCGTTGTCTGACAGATCTTACGAATGGAAACCAAACTGACTACATTTGAATGCCTTGCATTTTTTTTCTTTCTTTCTTTCTTTTTCTTTTTTTGAGATTACAGATTTTCTATATAAAGTATTGTTTCCTTTATAAAATGAGCGTGTGGTTTTAATATATGCAAAAAAACCAAACACGTCTTGGCTGATGTCTTTCAGGGTGTTGAGGTGCAATATTACAAAACATACCACCATGTGCTTCACAAATATATTGGTAAAAAGAAAATGTGAGTGAACCTGTAAATGTCTTGGGTTTGTTTTTACACAAAAGGAATTCCTTCGTTAATAAATCCTATTACACTAGATTAAGTAACTCAAAATGTCTGATGATATTATTAAAAACAAATTCACACTATTACATTATGGTCATGAAACCCCAAAACACATTTTTTGAGATGTTAACAGATATGTACATTAAAAACAACAATAGCACTTATATTTATTGTTAAAGGAAAAGTGGTTTATTTTTATTTATTTTTTTCTGAGCCATTTTGTTCTTTCGGTCTAAAGCAAAGTTTAACCAAAAATGACAAAAGTGAGGTAGGCCAGACATTCTCTGGGTAGGCCTATATGCGTTAATTCGGAGTGGTGATTGGCTGCCACTGGACAGTACGAAATTACGTCAGCAGTTTCTGAGCTTTTTTCTGCATTATTCATGAGAATATGTTGTTCAATTTTCCCCACGATGCTGTCATAGATGGAGTTTGACCAAGTATTTAGTATACAACAACATGCATGAGAACGGTTTCTCGGAACGTCGCGAAGAGTTTAACAACGCGGATCATTGATTTTTATACTGACTGGAGTAAGTATAAGTGCATTTCAAGTTTTTATGGGCATATTTAATCTAGTGAACATGAACCATGCACCGTGTATTCGCAGATAATCACGCCTTCTTCAAATGAAATGTATGTGCAAATAAGGACATTGAACGTTGTACGTTACATTTGATAATTTTTCTTATGAACAGAAGACAATAATGTAGACCGAAAATTCAAAGTTTCCTACAATGAAAAAAAAAAAAGAAGCCTAAAACTATGTCTTTATTCTTTCTGTTAAACTGACGTGTGTGGTTTGTTCAGAGACACTTTAAGACGAATGCTTGTTTAAGAACACAATATTATTGGTAGCCTGTCTTTAAAATCACAAAATGATTTTCTGGTTTGTAAAGTCATAAAAAAATGACTCTTAAATGACTCCTTAATGCTTTTTCACTGCTTTATGGGTAAAATAAATGTGCTTTTTTATTACCGACAGTTTAAAATGAAAGATTAATATGCAACAGACGACCCACCTACTCATTGACGGCTCCAAAAAATGAAGAACGAAATTCCAGTGGAGTTTATTAGCAGTGTAGGACTTCACCACAAAGAGGCGCAATATTCAAGAGAGTGAATTCGAATCATTTTAGGACATTGCGCTGGTTTTCTTTGTGATAGTAGTTTACAGAATGTGAATGTTTCAGCTTTTGACTTTGGAGGATGAGACAATGTTACTTTTGGAAAGCCCCACCTGGGATGTGACGTCATAGTCACTGAGCCCGAGCGATTTGACATTAAAAAAAATCTAAAAAAAAATCAGGTTAATTAATTTAGGTATTCAGGTTAATACAACGTTTAATTATTTATTTAAATTATTTCTCTGTGAAAGATAATACAGTAGGCTAAATATTTATTTATTTTCTTTCTTTTTTTTATGCTTATAAGCTATTTGTGGTATTTTGACCCCAAATGACTTTGCTGAAATAAAATAATAATAATAATAATAATAGTAAAAATCCTTTCATCTAATTGGCACTTGATGTCGTGGTTGACACACTACAAATAAATAAATAGGAATTATATCTGGTTGTATGTTGGTGTGAAACTGCTCAGGATTATTTATTTATTTAAATGTAGGCCACTTGTATAAATTTACAAAACACCTTAAATCTTCCCAACACTGCACAAATGTCGAGTAAAAACATAAAGTGAGTGATATTACATTTGTTTAAAAAAATACGTTATTACATGTATGTTACAAACATGCATTTGATGGGGTCTCTGGAGACCCCAACATCCTGAGTGTAGGCCTATATTAAAAATGAATAGCTCATAAGGGTTAATAATAGAATGCCATGAGCACAGAATATTTAACCTTGCTGATAAAATTGTTTCATCATTACTCTTGAACATGACTCACTGTTTTCATTCACTTTCACATGTATGGTCTTTCACATTTTCTCCCATTTTCTTTCTCTGGTCTTCCTCTCGCTCTATTTTTTTCTTCCCTCACCCACCTTTTTCTTCCATTCCTCTCTGATCTGTCACCTAAGCCTACGATGTAAACACATGATGTCATTTGTTAGAGAAACTTACATAAAGGAATGTTTCGCTGCACCACAGGGAGGCGCTATAACATTGACAAAACGCCCCAAATCATCTGGAAAGACGGCAAGAAAAAGCATTACATCATCCCTGTTGTAAAAATAGACTAAGAATTGCTTCTTGAGTTCTTGAAAGTGGAGCATTTTGCCACCTGTGTCCAAGCTGTTAATAGATAATGACATCATCTGAAACGGCTCATGGAAAGCAGGATTTGACACTCGGGTGGACTGAATGCATGAAGTTGCTATGCAACCTGGTCATCTGAATTAGCCAAAGTGCCCTTGAAATTCTCCCTCAGTGTAATTCTTTGTTCTTCGCTTTCCTTTTACATGAATGGACGGAGCAGAGTCACATTAGTATGGTCTGACAGAATGTGTGAGCTAGTCAAATGTGAATTCTGAAAGGTCATTTGCTTATTCAGCTCACTGTAGTTGTAATATCTGTGGATTGACATAGGACTATTTAGAGCATTGGCACTAAATTCATGGAAAATATTTCAATCTTGTAAAGATCTGACTTGATTATTGATTATTGATATGTATGCACAATGCGATCAGCTACAAGACCACGGTGTAATTGCTGATATAAATGATACAAATTTACATTTAAAATGTACAAAATGTCAAGTCACCTTTATTTATATAGTGCTTTATACAACACAAGTTATTTCAAAGCAGCTTCGCTGTAAAAAACATAAGCTGCTTAAAATATTAGACAAATATTAATTCTGCTGTAAATCCACTCTACACACAATAGTGTTATTATAGCTCAAGTCAGTTCAGTGTTGATTTGCTTCGGTTAAGTAAGTGTGTAATATTCATCAATTATGAAATTAGTTCAATGTGAACTTGTGTGTTCCATTTTCTGGAAATTCAGATTTCCAAACTGTCGAATATCCTATAAGACTCTGGGAAAAAGTCACCCAATGCTGAATCTAAAGATTAACATACATTAATCGTACAAGCCCACAATATGATGGTATCACAGACAGTTTGAAGAAATGACTGCGTCTACATCTGAATCCACAAACGTTTGTATCAGTCTGACCCCGCGACATGTCCATCCTTATGGCGGGCATTAATATGATAATGATATGGAATATGGAGGGTGATCTTTGGAAAGCATACGTTTCATCTCGTCTGTCTGTCCCTCTCCATGTATAATCACTCTCTGCCCGTGTTTGATGAGCAGGGAGAATTTCATTAAACCGCTGATATGGACTAGTCTCATTCGCCGTGCCTCGGGCTTCCTTCAAGAATCTGCCAACATATATATGTGTGTGCCGCTATTCATATATGCAAACATTTCTGTCAAATCTCTCAGCACCTGACAGCAGTGTGAACCCAATAAACCAGAGGCAGATAAGAGCTGGCGTCAGTAGGCAGAACTAATATTATTTGTGCAGTGGAAAGCGTTTATCTGTCACGGACTGAGAATTGATGGTTTTGTGTCACTTTTGTTTAATAATGATGTGGTAATCTCAATATGCCCACTGGCTCGGGCTCTATTAAAGTTCAAAAGATTATCCAAATTAAAATCTCATTTGAAATATTGCTTTTTCCCAATATTTTGACTGGAGGTGGATTCTATTGGATGCGATATTTCTCACTTAGCAATCCAATTAACATTTTATGTTTGACAAACTGCAACGATGGCAAATAGGACCGGGGCTGTGCGACTGTGAAATCTTATAATGGGTCTTTCAAAGATACTGAACTAGCTGCAATAAAACTTTTTTAATTTCACGACAGACGAGATTTAAATATGGCCCTCAGTGTGATGACTCAAATGTGGCTGTCACTAAACAAAAGCAGAAAAATATTTTCCGTATCTTTGCGGTGACAGTGGATGTCGGAGCCCTTATCATGAAGACAGATTTCCATTCACCGTTGCATAACATTGAATTAGCTTTAGTGATTGCTTGCCAGAACTTGTCTAGTTGGTGTGTGTCTTTATGTCACATCACGGGTGATCACGGCACATTGTGGCCTGAAGAAGCCACTGACTCTGAACAAATGAAATGAGGGACTTGATCACCTGTCAGCTGCTCTCTCATCCAACTGCATATTTCGTAACTATATTTAAACTATTCACTGTCCACCTTATTAGGGACACCTATTCAACTGTTCGTTACATATGGCAGCAACTCAATGCATTTAGGCATGTTAGTCAAGACAATCTGCTGAAGTTCAAACTGAGCATCATAATGCGGAAAAAAGTTGATTTGAGTGACTTTGAACGTGGTTGAACATGGTTGTTGGTGCCAGACGGGCTGGTCTGGGTATTTCAGAAACTGCTGATTTACTGGGATTTTCACACACAACCATCTCTTGGTTTTACAGAAAATCTTCAGTGAGTGGCAGTTCTGTGAGTGAAAATGCCTTGTTGATGCCAGAGGTCAGAGGAGAATGGCTTGACTGGCTCGAGCTGATAGAAAAGCAGCAGTAACTCAAATAACCACTCGCTATAACCGAGGAATGCAGAAGAGCATCTTTGAATGCACGACACGTTGAACCTTGAAGCAGACGGGCTACAGCCGCAGAAGAACACATAAGAACAGGAAACTGAGGCTACTATTCACACAGGCTCACCAAAATTGAATGACTGGAAAAAAACGTTGCCTGGACTGATGAGTCTCGATTAGGGTGGTAGGGTCAGAATTTGGCATAAACAACATGAAAGCATGGATCCAGCCTTGTATCAACTGTTCAGGCTGATGGTGGTGTAATGGTGTGTTCAATATTTTCTTTGTCACACTTTGGGCCTCTTAGTACCAATTGAGCATTGTTTAAACGCCACAGCCTACCTGAGTATTGTTGCTGACCACGTCCATCCCTTTATGACCACAGTGTACATATTCCGATGGTTACTTCATGTAACCATTTGATGTCACAAAGCTTAAATCATCTCAAACTGATCTCAAAGTCCACTATACTCATATGACCTCCACAGTCACCAGATCTCAGTCCAATAGAGCACGTATGGGATGTAATGGAACGGGAGATTCGCATCATGAATGCGCAGCCGACAAATCTGCAGCAACTGTGTGATGCTGTCATGTCAATATTGACCACAGTCTCTGAGAAATGTTTACAGCACCTCGTTGAATCTGTGCCACGAAGAATTAAGGCAGTTCTGAAGGCTATATACGTTTTTTTTTTTTTGAGGTATGTTGACCATTTTTGGGATGTTTTCCTTCATTATTTGGTAACCAGCCACTTTGAATGAATGACATATGCAGTTTCTACAAAAACCATCTCAAATATTTTTTAGCATCATAAATAATTTAATCGAATTCAATAATAATAATAAATAATACAATTGTCAAGTGTTTTCAAAATTGGTAGTATGTGCAAAATACTGTTTGCATAGATACAGACATAATTCAGTATCTAGAGAATATTGAAAACATCACTTGTCAGATATTCCATATTAAAAAATAAAAATGTAAAAATATTCTAAGAGTGGTTTTAACACTGTATCTGCTAATGTTTCATGCCATTGCATCAGTTAATCGTTCGACTTCTTGGATAATAATTGTCATAGACCTCAATTATCTCACATTCTTAAATAAACTATTTGAGATGTTGCATTTTAGAGTATTTTATGGATAAATAGCAATAGGCTTTTTATTGTGGTTTGAGACCTTGAGCGTATCAGCATCACTCAACAGTGCCAAGAGTTCATAGGTTCAATGAATTTCTGCTGTGTGCAGTTTCTCAGAGCAGTGAGTCATTTTCCACAGCTCAGTCAATGGAGCATGTCAGTTTCGTCTCATTTCCCCACCCCCCACCTCAAACTGAACAGACTGCTCTGGTGTCGCAGACCCTCCATGTATCCGCCTGTCTCTCTACTCCATGCAGCCTGAGCATAGATACTCCAACTCACATACAGTTGTGAGTTGTCGGTTAATGACATGTAGTAAGGCACCTGAGTGATGGATGTACCGAAAAACTGACCTGCCTGCTGACCTAAAGGGATAATTCACACAAAAATTCTGTGATCATTTAATCACCCTCATATCATTCTAAAATTGCATGACTTTCTTTATTCTGCAGGACACACACACACACACAAAAAAAGCTGTCTGAATTATGAAAGTCAATGGGACCCAAACCTTATTTTGGGACACAAAATGAACACAACTGGGACCCAGACAGCAACATAGTGTCGGCCCAGATCCGGCCCACATCTGGTACACATGGATTCCACACGTACCAGATGTGGTCTGGATCTGGGCCGACACTATGTTGCTGTTTGGGTATATTCCAATTCATTATATACAGAGACTATATCAGATATGGTGCCACATACCTCAAACATCAGCCAAAGTTAAAAGAATATAGGGCCTGTCCCAATACACATACTAACAGTCTTGGCCACTTGAGCGCGTGCACGTGACAGGAAGTGAGACTGCCCCAGATCTGATAAATGCCAAAGCTCAGTGCCATTAATGCACTCTAAATTCACACTATCTCTAATAACGGACTGATACTGTAAGCTGTGTATCCCATCATTCGTCATGTTCAGAAACTCTGTCATGTTCAGAAAAACTGTAACTTAACTTACCAAACATCCAAAACAATGTCCTAAATGCACTTTTTGTATGTGTGTAGTACTGTGTGTGTACATATGATGATACTGTATTTTACCAGCTGAGAACTCACGAAGAGCTTATAAATGTGTAAAGGAATCAAAACAGTGGTAGGAATTCCTCTGTTGCACACATACAAGTTCTGCTTCAAGGAGACGCAGTTCCAATGCCTGTACTGAACTGTAATGGGCAACATTGTGACTAGCATTGTGTTCTTTTTAGGGTTGCATCTTGTGACATCACATCCTGTTTTGGTTTGTTTAGAATCTGAACACACCCTTAAAGTGCCAGTGTATTTTAAAAATATAGTGCCAGTGTATTTAAAAAAAAACAAAAACAATAAAATGCTACTTGATTTTTACAACACTTTAAGAGTGTCCTCTTGGGTAATCAAAAGTTCTACACACACTTTGCGGGCTTCTCGCCCACTTGAACACTTGAGTCAAATACTGGAAATATGTCAAGTGGCCACAGACAAGTGGTTAAGTGCAAAGACCACAAGTGTGTGTATTGGGACAGGGTCAACAAAAGGCTGTGAGTTTGGTTGTACATGTTCAAAACATTCATGAAGTGTACTTTGGGTTTAACATCAAACCTCATTGGTCCTCGAATACCACATGACCAAACGTCATGCCGTTTGTGGTTTGCCATTTGATGTAGTCTTTACATGCTTTGACAATGTTTTACAATGTTTTGAATTATATGAGAGTGAATCCTCATATAAAAAATTAGAAAATTTAAATCTGTCAACCAGAATAGGATGAGTAAATGAGAGAATTTTTGGGTGAACTGTTCTTTGAAACAACACGCTCCGAGTGGGATTTTGGCAGACGTCTCCGGCATGCAGGCTAACAAGGACGCAGTCTCTAGTACACCTCTTAAAGGCCAGGGCAGTGAGGTTTACACACACAGCTCTTACTAGCTTGCCTCAATTACACTCACCCCCCTAAACCTCACTCCCATGGGTCACGGCACCAAATATAACTGGTCCTACTCGAACCACTCTGAGCGGGATTCTAACCAACGTCAGACGCAGGCAAGGATGCTAAAAACTGCAGTCTCTAGCGCAGTCGATAGTACACCTCCTGAGGCCAGAGGAGTGAAGCTTACTGTACTCACACAGCTCTTACTAGCTTGCCTCTGTGACAATAGATTTACCTATTAATTTTTTGGAATCCCGTTTTTAAAGGAACCACTCGGGGTAAAGAGCATTTTAGTAATATATATATACTATATAGTAATAACTTAGTAATATATATATATATATATATATATATATCACTTTCTCCACTTAAAAGAACCTTTTGTGCAGTGGAAAGGTTCCATGAATGTTAAAGGTCCTTCATGAAACCATCAATGCCAATAAAGCACCTTTATTTTTAAGTGTTGGTTAAACATTTCATTAGGCAGAAATAAACTTAAAACTTAGAATTTAGATGTACCACCATTGGTACCATGACTAACCCACACCTGTACCCCTAAACCCTATTCCCAACATTAAAAAAGATGCAAGTGGGATAGTTCATCCTGAATGTTAGGGCCTATTTTCTGTACACCTAGCACACATCAACACGCTATAGCGTTCATCTGGTTTGGCTGTTCTAAACAAACATGTGTTAACAAGCTGCCAACACATTACAGGCATCAAGCACATGACCTAAAGCTGAAGACAAACAACATTTCTTCCCATCTCACTCTTGTTTTCTGGGTAAGCGTCGCCGCAGAGGAGTGAACGATCCTTGATGATGGCTCTACATGTGTGGAGCACTGGTTAATTGATTGTTAACAGCCCACGTACTGTGAGCTATGACTGTTATATGAGAGAAGGTGACTCACGGCGAGCCCTCGCGAGACAAAGAAAAGAGGAAGAACACAGTTTTGTGGAAGCAAGGAATAGAGCTGGGATGAGTCATCACTGTGTCCTGCATCTATTTACAGTCACTCAAACGGCCTACTGATAGACAACACTTTACAATATTAAAAGAGATGTCTGTTTTTTTATAAAAGATCACACCTTTCTGAGTGTGGCTTTCAGTTCATTCACACCATCAATGAATGAAAAGGAGTAGATGAGGATGATCTTTCAGGGAGAGAAAAAACACCAAAAGAGAAGTGGATTAAGTATGCTGACATTGATTTATTGGGGTTGTTTAGAGAAGAGCATTTAAATACATTGACATAATGAGACAATAAGACTGTAGACAATTAAGGTGTTGTGTACAGTAAATCCCATTTAGACTCTCACATTCTATTTAACTGCAGCTGATAAAAGAGTAAGATAGAAGAGAAAAATATTACCTGATACCTTACATTGCAGAATATCTGATAAAAAAAGATGTCAGGGATCCAGAAATAGAGACATTAAGAGTAGGTTTGTGCCGGATTGTGCATATTACTATGACAGACTGGCGTTTTCTACAGTGTTTGCAAGGCAGCACTGTATTGCTATTCCTCAAACATTGTGGTTATGGCTTTTTCTAAACTCCTAAACTCTAAACCTCTTCCTAAATTAACATAACATCAGACTCCATTCCAACTTGTGCTCAAAAACATTAGCATTCCACATGACATAACATCTGTATTTGCATATTGAATTGTGATTGGTCTTTTCTTAAACCATTTTTTACACTTTAAAAAGTGCACACTAGGCACAGAAGATGCTTTAAATATGTATCTTTTTGTATTTAATATATAGAGACTACCATTAAAAAATGTGGGGTTGTGAGATTTTTTTATGTTTTTGAAAGAAGCCTCGCCAAGCTTGCTTTTATTTGATCAAAAATACAGTAAAAGCAGTAACACTGTAAAGTATTAAAATTTAAAAGAACCGTTTCCTATTTGAATTATTTTAAAATGTAATTTATTGCTATGATGGCAAAGCTGAATTTTCAGTATCATAACTCAATGTCACATGATCCCTCAATAATCATTCAAAATGCTGTTTTGCTGCTCATGAAACATTCCATATTATTATCAGTGTTGAAAAAAGTTGTGCTGAAACCACGATTTTAAGGATTTTTTGATGAATATAGTAAGGTCAAAAGAACCACATTTGTTTTAAAGAATCTTTTGTAACATTATAAATGTCTTTACTATACTACTATAACTTTTGATCAACTT
Source organism: Leuciscus leuciscus (assembly GCF_965113295.1). Taxonomy (NCBI): domain Eukaryota; kingdom Metazoa; phylum Chordata; class Actinopteri; order Cypriniformes; family Leuciscidae; genus Leuciscus; species Leuciscus leuciscus. Next base: position 12,803,108 of record NC_138736.1, on the reverse strand, counting down.
AATGCATAATCGCTGAATAAAAGTATTCATTTCTTTAAAACAAAAATATTTTTACTCAAAAGCTTTCTTTTGCTGCCTTGCAACTACTTAGTGGCTGTTCATTTGATCAATACTGTAATGTAGAAAAATACAAAACTTGTTTCGACGACAATTATACAAGGACAACAGATGGCACAGGTTTGCTCCACTAATAATTAATAATGTAAGGCTCTTATCACACAATTATCAAACACAAATAAAACACTCCCAAATTTCTCATTGAAATAAACAAGGAGCTTTTGCTGATTGTTTTGACAGCACTCTTGAACGGGCATTGTCAAAAAGCTCTTTTATGAGCACTTCTGAACTTTATCGTCCCTAGCAAGAGGAGATACTACTCCTTCACCAGAGGCCGGACTGGGAGGCTTCATTACAGGGTCTGCTGGGCTTCTCATTGCACTCAGGACTTTGGTCCCCCCCTTCCGTTCTCCTCTTGAGTCTTCCTTTTTTGTGGGAGTTGTGGAGAAGTTAGACGTCAGGATTCCACCTGCCATCAGAACCCCGCCCAGAGTGAGAAGCCCCGTCCCGACCAGAACACATATGTGTAGCGAGTGATTGTGACGCATGGCCTGGCGGTCCACGAACAGCAGTTCGCCTTCCCCGAAAGCCTCAATGCGAGTGGGGATGGCATAGCCCACTGTCATGATCACCAGCCCCACTGTCAGGAGTACCACACCAACCGCAAGTGTGACCTAAGAGTGAACAAAAGAGTGTTCTTCATTCTCTTGCACTATATGTCGGTTCTATTGACCCTACGACAGCGGTTACTTAACCACAGCCACAGCTTTTCAAGGGCGAGTAATCTATCTATGTCCGTCAAACAAAACAACCACGATACCACGAAATGAAGTAAATCATAGTTTATCATCACACGAAAATCAGAAAGCATCAGGTTGTTATGTTGAAACACTAAATATAATGGTAGAAGACAAGAAAACAATGAAACACAAGGGGAAATCTACCCAAGTGTCAAGAAGTCTGACAGTTGACATGGCAGAAACTTTGACTAACTTTAATTGACATTGACACAGAATAATGTGTAATGGACAATTTACAGATGTAAACAGAGTAAATATTGTCTTTTTTTTGGTGTGTTTTCCTTCAAATAAAATCAACTTTGGCTGCATGTACTCATCAGAGCTGTTGAAAATCCATTCAGCATGTTTGTTTTTCAAATAAAACCAAATAATCCACACATTAAATGAAATCATTAGTATCTCGGATGAAGCCTATGTGCATTTACTCGAACAGCAGGTAGAAATATGCGGAGGAAATAAACCAATCATCCTGCTCGATTTATCTGACTTTGAAGCACAATGCCATATAAAAATCCTTGTAATCGCCTAAATCTAGCGTTCATGAAAACTGTCCAAACAGGCAAGCTTTATTCGTAAAGTATTTTTATTTTTCTGGGGAGAAACCATCATAGTTTACGGATCATACGGATGTGTAAAATAAGTGAAGGTCAATGTCATAAAAACAAGTCTTATCCAACGTTTATATTTTTCATGATTACTGGCTGATTTCAGGAAACGTAATGAACAAAACTCTATTAAATAGCCACTCTGGATACCTAGAATATAAATTGCATGTCACATAACAACACCTTTTTAGTTTAGTTAAAGGAATTTGTCAAAAAAGGAGCTAATTTGTATGTGTCTGACAGTTTAGTGAAACTTGACAGACTTCAAACCTTGACGGACAAAATAGCAGATGGCAACAAGTCTTCTCAGTGCAGCGATTTGATTGGCTATTTGGGCCATCACTCTGTTGTATCCATCACCCATCACTCATCCCTTATCTGTTGTAAGGTTAATAGACAATTCACAAAGTTTTACTGTCAAAAAAAAAAGATATGATCAATCAGTTATGACAGCATATGTTTTTACATAACTTTTTTTTTTATAAGTTATACAAGATTCAACTCATGTTAAGTCAGTTTAATGTAATTTAAGTTGAAATTACTTAAAAATCCAAGTTGATTGTACTTAAAAATTTAAGGCAGCAACTTTTTTTTACAGTGTTGGTTTAGTTTATAACTTTTGAAAAGACCAGTCAAGACAGAAAAGTGTCTGATGGTTAGTTGATGTGATTGATAGTTTATTTGTGATGCGAATCTGAATGTGATTGATGCACCGCCATTGATGCACATTTTATGGAAATAGATATCTTCAGTGCTTTTGAAACTTTTTGATAACAAAAGCTTTTGAATACCATTTTGATAACAAAAGCATTGAAAAAAATTACCAAGTTTCAAAACAACATAACACATTCTGAAAGACCAGAGGGGGCAAAGTGGAGTCAATCGAATTTGGTTTTGGACTCAAGCAAACAAGCCAATAGTGAAAACAACATTGAGGACTTTGGATCTCTTTTACAGAAAAGTGCAAAACACAACAAAACTTCTCTCTGATACCTTCCAGAAGCCTGAGCTCCACCGCAGCGGTGATCTCTGGTCCTGAAAGTCCTCCTGCTGCTCCCTCATTGAGGCTGTGCACTCCTCGTAGAAGTGGTGTAAATAGGAGCGCACTCCCAAAACACGACAGCCGGAGTCGACCGCGTGACCGGACCCACAAACCTCAGAGCAAGAGGCCATCTCAGACCTGTGATTACAACCACACATCATTACAGACAACAAACAAGACATCCCAAAACACTGAAAAACATTTTTTTTAACCTTCTTAGATTTTGCTTGTCAATGAGCTATTACAGTTTCCAGCATTCATTTTTTTTTTTAAGTCAGCCTTTTCTGGTCTTAGATCAAATATAGGCTACAATAGCTCAAATTGCTACAAAAGCTTAAAGGGATACTTCACCTCTGGAAACATGAATGTGTATTTAAAATAGGTCATTTATGTAGAAGAAATGTGAAACTATTTTTGAATTTGGAGCTTTCTAGACTGAGAAAAGCCAGAAAATGTATTTTTGGCTTATGTGAATGAAAGACAACAACTCCCAGAATGCACTTGCTTTGCTGCCCTAGGAGGCCACTCCCAAGCCACGCCTACCGGTTAGAGAGTGCAGTTGAAAACAAGAAGGTTAGGCTACTAGTGAGACTCCGTGACGAGTTTGCCCGGTATTTCGAGATCGCCCAAAATGTCCGGGATTCGGCTTTTGCGTTCTACAGTCGCCATTCATTATGTTTACTGTGGCGAGCAGGACGAGGCTGAGGGCCACGGGAGAACGGCGCGAGACCGGTGGCGTGCTTACTGAGACGCACCGATCTCGTATCTCTCACGGAGGAGCGGGAATTTTCTTAGCAATGTTAAAACGCACATCATCCGATCACTTGTTTAGCGTTCATGTAAACACTACATTCAGATTCACCAATTGGAATGAATTCAGTTAGATTGAAACAAAAGGTGTGCATGTAAACAATGAATGGCGACTGCAGAAACCAAAAGCTGAACCCCGGACATTTTGGACGATCTCGACGGCCGGACATGTCCGGAAAAAAGAGGATGGTAACCCCTAATACTCAGCTTTCTCCTACTACTCAGCTTTCTCCACAGAGCAAGAGCCTGCTAGCTTAGCTTCCAAAGAAGGACGGCTGATACTATGTGTACATTCTGTGAGTGAGATCCCACCTCCTATGGGCGGGTTGAAAACATGCGGGACAGCCCCTCCTACTGGCTGTAGTCTTTAGCCTCTGGCCAAAAAATCCTCCGATGACGCAAAATTAAGATTTTTGCATCATCGGAGGATTTTTTCCAGACAAAAAATACATAAATCTCTCATCTCAGGGGGATATGAGGGTAGAAAGCATGGTAATTCGAAAATACTACAGGTTTTCTACTAATACAAAGCTTAATGCTAAATCCTGAAGTATCCCTTTAAAGTAAACATGCAAAATAAAAAAATAAAATAAAAAAAGAATCTATGGAATATGGCAGAATTTATTATAAATTATTGATCTTTTCCTGATAAAATCAAGTCCCACCCTATATTTGTACTTGTTGATATATGTCACAATATGAAAGAAAGACATTAGTTATAGTTATTTGCTGATTAATTCTCACACACATTTTTTTCTGAATCTCAGCATTATCCATGCTTACTATAGTTGATGGTGTAGAAATGAAAAACCACCCACTGATGAATTACTCTCTCACAGTCATCAACACGCTCAAGAGCATCATTGAATGTAATTAATAATAGTTCATACACACTCCCATTTGCATACTATAGATCCATAGATTCTAACATAGTATTACCTAATGATATGTTATATTTAACTGTACACTTAACCTTAAATTTTAGCTTAAAAATGCAGTTTAAACAAAGAGTTTATTTGCTTTATAATTAAGCTTATTCATATTCTGAATACTCAGGAGGCAGTGTAAATGGTTCATTAGCTAAAACTGAATATCAAAATAATGAACAGAGAGGCTTAAAAAGAGAATTATGCAAATTAGTTCATAAATCATTTGCAGATTAGTCGTTCATATGCAAGGCATGGCGCACGTTGTGGTGGGGCAATTAATACACCCTCAAAGAAAGCAGTCTACTATGTACAAGTTATTTATCCATATAAACATAGGCTATATATGTTATAAGAGTTACACACGTTTCGGTATATATTAAAGATTATTCAATTGAGTTGGACTGAGGAGGTAACCATAGCAACAACAGCAGACCCCAAAGATCATTATCAGACAATTATATCAGAGAACATAAAATCATTCTTCGATCATAAAGAGGATTCACATATCAAAACCGTGAAAAGTCTAAGCTGACTAAACCGCACGAGAGGAATGTGTTTTATGAGTGTTTAACCTATTCCATAAATCGACTCCCTTTAAAATAAAGTCCTTTATTTAGCTTTATTATTTGCACACTAGCTAACCGGTTTGTGCATTCAGTGAATCTAGGCATATTATAAATGTTTACATTATCCCATCTATGACAAGTGCTGATGAGAATGACTCATTATACTGCATATGTTTATGACCATAATTGTGCAGCAAATCAATCATACGACGTGATCTGCTTCCGTGACATTCAGAACACTAAAGATATTTTCTTATCTATATCTGCACGATCAAATCCAGTGTCTTATGAGCAAACGTTTATGCAAATAGGATTGTACAGAATCGTTACGTTTACTGCGATTAAATCAGGCGAATCCAGAGATGCTGAAATATTGGAGACAGACAGCAATAAACATGTCAATAAACGCCAAGTCAATAAAGAGGATTTAACGAGTTAGCGTAATTATATAAATCACAATGGCAACAGTACATTAACATGCTACAGGCAACGGATATTGCTCATACGTCGCTATTAAAATTCATTTAAATGACACACTCATATTGTATACTATTCGTGTTCATAATGTTGTCTATGATATGCGCCAAGCAAAACGAGAGACTAACCTATCTGTGCAAATGTATCATTATTTTGAAATGTAAAATAGGTCAAATAAATTTGGCTACTACCGAATGTTCAGTAATCGATCCTTGTTGCTTGTTTTCGTGTCTTCATCAGCCAAAGTTTGCATTTGCTGGAGCGCGCACAATGCGCATGCGCTTATGATCTCCACAGCATTTACACTGTATCTTTCCCGTTTTATTTACAATTGCGACTATACGTAAAGAAGATATTAATAATAACAATAATGAGTACTTGATGAAGTCACCTTTTAGACAGGTCGCCTTCCAACCTGCACAACCACAGAGAACAATTAGTCAATTTCAAGGTGAACTTCAGGAAACTATGTTCTAATGAATACAACAAAAAAAATCAGAGTTCTTGATGCTTCCAAATAAATTTTGTGAATGTAAACATATTTAAACATAATTAAAAAGAGATATATTTGGGCATTTTGGCCATCAATCATTAATCAATGGTTAATCAGTCAATCAATGTTGATTATATTGTATAATGAGAAATCTGTAAAGCTGAAATCATATAGCATAGGCTACAGTGTGAATTTAATATCCTGTAGATATTCTTTTTTTTTTTTTAACCATAAAATCAGTTTGAACATTGGCTTTTATTTTCATGCAAAATGATACCACATACAGTCTTAGTAGAATACTAAATTACACTCGTGTTTGGTGAATTTAACTTTCACTTGGCAAAGTATCAATGTGTATGTGTGTTTGTCAGAATGCAAAACATATAGCGTGGTGACAGTATGTGCCTATTTAATGTGAATTACAGAATATGTCAATAACACACATTCACATTAAAAGTTATTTAAGCCTAAAGCTATGAATGATTAAAGGAACAGTCCACCGTTTTTTTAAATAGGGCTTATTCACCTTCTTTCCTACATTTAGATAGGTGGGCAAATGCATTTTTGTCTCAGTGCATGCATTGTTTTAGTTTGACAGGGTTGGCGCTAGCTTAGCTTAGCATAATGAATGGAATCCTTTGTTGCCAGCTAGCATGTCCTGAGTAAAAGTGATATAAAAAATAAAAAACCCCCACCTAATTACTTCTTGTAGCCTGCGTATTCACAACAAGTAAAAATAGCGATGCAGATTAACACTAGGCGATTTCCTATGCAGATTTTGACTTGGGACTATATTAGGGGGAAGCACAGGCGAAGCACTGCTACTTGGGCGCAGAGATATCACGCCCAAGTAGCAGGCTTCGCCTGTGCTTCCCCCTAATATAGTCCTTAATATATAAGTCAATATCTGCCTAGGAAATCGCCTAGTGTTAATCTGCATCGCTATTTGTGCTTGTTGTGAATACGCAGGCCACAAGAAGTAATTAGGTAGGGTTTTTTTTTTTATATATCACTTTTATTCAGGACATGCTAGCTGGCAACAAAGGATTCCATTCATTATGCTAAGCTAAGCTCACGCCGACCCTGTCAAACTAAAACAATGCATGCACTGAGACAAAAATGCATTTGCCCACCTATCTAAATGTGGGAAAGAAGGTGAATAAGCCCTATTTCAAAAAACGGTGGAGTGTTCCTTTAAGAAAATAAAATAGCTTTTTGCTCCCTGCCTTTAACTTTGAGAACCATATAGAAAGAAAGAGATGTGATAAACATTCCTCAAAGTTTTAAGTGCTCTCAGAGCATTTGTTAGCTACGTTGCAACACCATAAGCCATGTTCAAGGTTGTACATCTATTATGAGGCTCTGAGTGATGGAAATTACATTTTTGTAGAAATTCCACAAACTCATCAAGTAGTTCTATGCCTGCACATTAGAGCTAACCTTTGGATATGTTTTGTGGTTTTGAATGCTTAGAAAAGTGGATGTCCTCACATGACAGGTTATGGTCATGTTAACACGCACTCTTCCTTCTTCAGTCCAAAAGTGTTATTTCCAAGGTTACCCAAGCAGATAAAAAGAGGCATTCAGTATTTTAAAAGGGGCTTACATGCAGAGAGACATTTTCCGTGTGGATTTAAATATTTCCTTACCAGTGTGACAAAAGGTCACAAAATATATAAAAAGAAAAAGAAAAATATGTCTTTGTACCAATCACGTACAATTCAAGGACTTACCAAGCATTCTTCCTGTTTTGCTTGTTTGTCTGGTTGTACAAAGCAAATGATTGGTTATAAAATAAAACAGCTTGTAGGCTCCAACAAGGTAGAGAACACAAGAATCGTGTTAGAATTCCTGTGGTACCTTTGAGAGATAGTTGGACCTGTCCATGGTGCTGAAGCTCCAGAATGACAGCTGTCTATTTATAATGAACTACATTTAACTTAAATTCTTTTCACTAGATGCATTGATGAAGAAAAACACGATGCAGTCATTTTGCAGTCTTTCTTCACCAACTGTCTCATACCTGGCTTTTTCCATAAACATAGGATGTGAATATTTAAAGTGCGGGGGCGAGCAGCAGTCCTAGAGCGCGCAGATAATGTGCTCATTATGTCGGTGAGGCGGCGATGCATAAACGCTATCAATGGCAATGCCATCGTTTCCCTCTCACCCGTGATATACGATGCGCTAACACGGCTGGCGTCGTGTGGAGAAGCCAACTGAGTTCAAAAAGTCAAGAGACGAGTCTCCTGATGTAGCGGGACCCAGACGGTTCGCCTGCGTGCCAAAATGGAGATGTTACATCATCTTAATGGTCAAACAATGGGGCGTTGCGATGAATAAAACATGTCATCTCAACCTAAGCCTTGCCTGTTTCATGGGGGCTGAGGTAAACCCCGCGTCCAAGTCTGCAATAGTATGCAAAAGCTATATGTCAAATGGATGTCAGACTACGAAGTGGTCATGATACAGTTAGTGAACAGTCCTCTGTGCAACCAGAGGAATATTTGCTATTATATGAGGCAACTGGAGCTGAGAAGCCATCAGAATTTAGAAGTTAAAAAATAAAAATGGTGGAGACAGCTCTTTTTTAAATGTAAGAGCGCTGCAAAAAAATATTTCATAAAATGGATTTATCATGAATGTCAAAGTATTAACCTAAGATGTTAATTAAATATGCGTAGTGTGATAATTGTTTAACACATTTGCAAACTTGACATTATTACTGCTTCATTCTACTTTCTGAAGTCAGGTCAGAAATCATCAATTGTGATTATTATTACAATTAAGAGTATAATATAGTAGAGATATGAATATGAATAGTTTGCATTTGTGTTGTATATCTTACTACAGAGTTTACTCTAGAGTATACTCCTCAGCACTGTGGCCTTTATCTTGCTCCCTGTGGCACCATTTACTGTAAAACTGCTTTGGAACAGTGTTTGCATTATGTAAATCGGTATGCAAATGTTTTTAATTTTTTCTTTTTTTTTCTTTTCAGGGTTACATCTAACACTAGTAAACTGTCATACTACACTGAAAAAAAGATACACTGGACACTTATTACAAAGTAATATTTTAAACATGATCATTTATTTTGCCTTTTGTATAATGTCAGCAAAAACATAAATTACTTTATTTTGGAAATGTTAATATAATATAATTTTTTCTCAGTGTATAAATACATATTTGCACAGTACATGATAATATCTGCCTTTATATTTTAGGAAGGGGGTCCATCACAAGGGAAAAACCATATCTGGGGGTCTTTGGCAGTAAAACAAACAAACAAACAAACAAACAAACAAACAAACAAACAAACAAACAAGCATTTTGTGTGTGTGTGTGTGTGTGTGTATGTGTGTGTGTGTGTGTGTGGTTAAATTGTATAATAATACAATTATAAAAAGGGAATAATTTCTGTGGTCACTGTTAGTATGTAATTTGGGTGTCTGCTTTGTGTTATTCAATATGGAAGTTTGGTCTGCACATTTAGTTTTTACCATAAATAAATAAGTAGGAAAAACAGTATGATTCAAGCTTATTGCCAAGATAATGTTGTTTTCATTCAGTCTTGAGAGTTTATATTCACTCATCCTTCACCATTTTTGTCATCTCTGGTTACATAAGCATATTGTTTTCTCTCTTTTTCTGTCTCTCTTCCGGACACTGTGGCCTACATTTCACTCATGGACATTTGTGTCTGAGAGATACTGCTTGTACAGCGAAAGTCCCAAATCGCCTAAACGCTAGATGGCGCTATCATCCCAGACAGCTCATGACAGAGCAGCTCTCGTCTTTGTTTTGTCCACGAGACACACACTTAGTCATCTAGAAGTGCCTGCTGGTGCAGTGTTACGTTTTGGACAACTTCTGACACGTTTCTTGTGGAATGTACAGTATGTGAACAAATGCTGTTTGTTGATTATTTTTGTTTGTTACTCTACCACAAACATTCTTTCCACTTTCCCAGGACTATTTAATTCCTAAAAAACAGTCTTCTTAGACTTTACCAGTCAAATGTTTGCTGTGCCACATTAACAGTCCAGATGCGTAAAAAATCCCTTCACCAATAAAGGGCACATTTATAGGTTTCAATCCACAGAGGTAAACATGTCATACATGCCTATGAATCCAGTGTTGGCACCGCGGACAGCTCGCATCCTCTGTACAGCCCTGCCCGTACCCCCTGCCATCTGTCCCAGTGTCCTACACACGCTGCTCTCTCTGCACACAGCCCCAGGGCAGGCGCGGGGGGTGCCGCGGCACAGCAGCCCCGACATCTGCTGCTTCCGTGGGCTGGGTGGATGCGGAGGCCCCCTGGGTCCCAGGGAAAAGCGGCAGAGGCCGAGCAGCCACACTGTCCTGCAGGGTACTATTGTCTCTCCACCACATCATGGTGGTGTCAGCGATCACCATTCACGCTCCTCTGGGTGAAGCGTGGAAGGCGTTTTGTGCCATTTGCCTTGGTCGTTGTGCTGTAAGGTCAATTTGACCTGAATTAATATAAATATTTTGTGTGACAGTTGGCATACAGATGCAATGGGTGAGTTGCAGGGTCGGAAATTAACGGGGGAACAAAAATGCTTCCCAAATTCAAGTTGAGGGGCAAAAACTGCCCTTGCACAATTAAACTAAATCTAATAAGTCACCTTTATTTCTATAGCTCTATATACAATACAGATTGTTTTAACCCTTAAACACATTCTCTGGGTCTTTATCAACCTGGGATGTCATTCACTACCCTCCCCTTCATTACATTTTTTTTCCAAATTTTATTTTTTTTTTCATTGAAGTTAGACATCAACCTTCTTAATGTTCCTCAATCTATTCATTATCAACAATATAACAAGAAAATTTTTATAAAAGAACATCTGTTAAAAAAAAAAAAAAAAAAGGCAAATATGTATAGGGTCGCTAGTGACCCGAGGTATGTAATTGTGTAAGTATATGTTTTTTTTGTTGTTGTTTTTTCTGCATTCATCTTTATTATGTAGGGTGGCATTGTCTGATACACAATGATGATGTGATGTTTCACTCATAATTACTGTGTCACGTTTTATGTTTGTTTTCATTCATGTCTGTGTTTCTAGTCTTGTGTTTTGTTGTCAGTGTGTTAATTGGTTCTGTCATCCTCAGTTTCCATTGCCTGTTTGTCACCATAGTAACAGATTGATTTGAGTTTCAGTTCAGGTGTGTCTCCTTAATTAGTCTTGTTAGTTCATCTTGTTTGCAGTGTATTTAAGCACTCTGTTTCAGTCTGTTCCTTGTCTTGCATTATTTAATTTCTTTGTGATGTGTGGTTGTAAGTTTACTTGTTTAAATATTGGATTAAAGTCCGTTCCAGTGTGCGAAATCTCCGAGTCCGTTCCAGTGTGCGAAATCTCCGAGTCCGTTCCAGTGTGCGAAATCTCTGAGTCCGTTCCAGTGTGCGAAATCCCCGAGTCCGTTCCAGTGTGCGAAATCCCCGAGTCCGTTCCAGTGTGCGAAATCCCCGAGTCCGTTCCAGTGTGCGAAATCCCCGAGTCCGTTCCAGTGTGCGAAATCCCAGAGTCCGTTCCAGTGGGCGAAATCCCTGAGTCCGCTCAAGTGTGCGAAATCCCTGAGTCCGCTCCAGTGTGTGAAATCCCAGAGTCCATTCCAGTGTGCGAAATCCCCGAGTCCGAGTCCGTTCAAGTGAGGGGAATTCCAGAGGCCTTTCCAGTCTTTGAGTCAGTGCCTGACAATGCAGCGTTGACCATTATGGTCATGGCCAATTTGTGTGTGTGGGCTGCACACACGACTGCTCCAGCCCCAGCCCCTGACCAGAGTCCAGAAACGACTCCAGCCCATGAGCCCATTCCTGAGCCCTCTCCTGTCCATAAACCTATAGCTCCTCCCATAGTGGCCGATTCTGGCTTCCTCGGCAACGCCACGAGGGCTGGCGCCTCCCTGGTCCCCATAGTTGCCGGAGCCGCCCTGGAGGGGTCCTGTTCTAAGCCACGCCCTCGGCAGCCTCTAGGACTCTCCCATGGATGTGATATGGCACGAGAACGCTCCTTCTGTGAGGGACACGTTTTTATAAAACACGTTTTATGTTTGTTTTCATTCATGTCTGTATTTCTAGTCTTGTGTTTTTCTGTCAGTGTGTTAATTGATTCTTTCATCCTCAGTTTCCCCTGCCTGTTTGTCACCATAGTTACATATTGATTTGAGTTTCAATTCAGGTATGCCTCGTTAATTAGTCTCATTAGTTCCTCTTGTTAGCTGTGTATTTAAGCCCTCTGTTTCAGTCTGTTCCTTGTCTTGCATTATTTCAGTTCTCTGTGATATGTGGTTTTAAATTTTCTTGTTTAAGTATTGGATTAAAGTCTCCTATAGCATTTAATTCATCGTGCACTTGTTTACAGCCACCTAATCCGTGACAAAATGCTAGCCTGAAGAACAGAAATTACTGAATATTATCTCCTCTGCCTCCGGCAAGATGGCCGTCCTCTGGAGCGGTATGTGGAGGAGTTTTTAGAGTTCTCCACCTGGTGAGTTGGAGCAACACCATACTTAATGCCTGCTTTCAGAGGGGACTGGATGATGAAGTAATTCGGTTCCTGTCTTCTGGTCATTTTGATACACCATTAGTCGATTCCATTAATTTCATCCTTTAGCTAAATGGTTCTGATTTCTTGATGGAAAAAGTTAAAGAGAACCATTACAACCCTCATCCAATCCCATCCAAAAGCGTTTGGGCACTCCAACTCACCTGAAGCCTGCAACCAAACCCTCCACATCCCTTAACATCGGGACCATCGGCTCCAGAGTTCATTCCAGCCCGAGAATCCTCCACATTCTCCCGGTTGAAGACCATACTGAACCCAGCTCAAAAAGAGGAGGCGAAGAAGGAAGAAATCATCCCTTCAAAATTCTACTGAAATCCCAGAGTCCGTTCCAGTGTGTGAAATCCCAGAGTCCATTCTAGTGTGGGAAATCCAAGAGTCCGTTCCAGTGTGTGAAATTCAGAGGTGTTTACGAAAATCAGAGGTGTTTCGATTAGTCATCAACGCTGAAAATGGATTCTGCGCTCTGGTGAATTCTCTCATCATATACAACAAACTGCAGATATGATGTAAGTAAGAGATTAATTTTGCATTATAGACATCTTCAGTGATTATAATGGGAGTTTTTCCAAGAGTGCATAACTCACACTAAGTCATGGGCCACTTCAGTGTTATTTGTTCGCTTTCTGTTTATAATTTATTCCCAGTTTGAATAAAGGCCCCTTTACACCAAGGATGGGTGGATGCCTAAAAAGTTTGGTTCTTACTAATAAAATAACAAACAGTTTACACAGATACAATTAATAAGGTGATTACAAAAATGCCCCAGAAATCAATGGAAAAGTCCATTCCAGACCCTAGTCGTGTGATTTACTGTTACTGTTTTGCTGTTTCTTTTCACAACCAAACGCTTGTAATTCTTCATTATGCCTAAGAATTCTTGTGAGAATTGCTATTCTTTTGTGGTATGCATGTACAAGAAGCTCTTAAAAAGATGCAGCATTGTGAAAGAATACCCATTTGTGATGAGCCTACCTATGAATAATGAATATTAGAAGTACTTTGATACTCTAACAATGTAAAAGGAAAAGAATCAAACTCTCAAGGTCTTGTTTTTCTTCCTCGACACTGCGCTGGAAGCCAGGGCATCACTCTCACTCTCTCTCTCCCTCCCCATGTCTCCCTTTTTCATTTTCCTCCCTGAGAAGCAGGGTGCACGGCATAGCATCCTCTTTTATCTCAGGAGCAATCAATAATGTATGGGACTCCCGGGCTCTCTATGGAGAGGAGCTCCAGCGTTGCTGCCGCCCTGCCGTACCACTCGGCACTGACAGCCCCGCTCAGCACCCCGTCTGCCAGCCCCGGCCCGGGCCTCCAATTAAACACGATACTTAGAGAATCCGGCAGCTTGTGTACAAGGGGAGCACATCTCGGAGAAGACCCCCTCCATCTCCCCCTAACCTCTGGAGACCCCCTAACCAACTCGCCCACACCGTATTGATCTTCACGCAGATGTTAAAGACTATTGAGGTCATCATTCATATTTTATCATTCCCAAGAAAAATGTCAAAACGTGTGGCAAAAAAACAACTTTGTGTCAGATGTAATGGGCTCGGCTGCAACAGCGTGGGATGCTGGGATGCCGAGGCTTTATGTCAATGTGGCGAAAACTTATGCAGCAAAATGTAGCTTGGTTCTTGACCATGTGAATCCACAGTAGGTCATTAAGCTCAGTAACGCATCTCTGCAAGAGTCTGTCGAAACAATCTTTATTGTATAAAGCTCTGTATTAATAAATCTGATGTGACTTGACAACAAAGATGCATTCACCAAGAGGTTAACATTGGCCGTTCTGCAGATGTGATATTGATGAGTGTGCTCCAGCAGATGTGGGTTTTGGCGGCTCTCTGCTGAGGCCCGGGCCCTGTTGTGGTCACCGCGTGAGCCGCTGAGAGCCGGTAATGACAAACACTGACGCTGCTGAATGCATCAGCCTATAATAAAACATTCAGAGAGTCCCACTGTGCTGCAGGCCCATTGACCAGGGCTAATTGGAGGTGCTTATTCAAGGCACTTTCCCACCGATAAATATTTAAATGCACTTAAACTTCTACCTGATGTGGTCTTCATACCCAATGCACTGCTAAAATTATTTCTTACTCAGAACCTTTTTCCAGTAAAAATATATAAACAAGATACATTTACTTGCAAAATATATTAATGAAAACAGTTTTTTTTAGTTCTCATTTTCAGCATTAATCTAGAAAATAAATAAAAGCCAATTGGGTAGATTGGGAGGTGGAAGATAATTAAAGACAAAGTTTTCTTTTGTTACCATTAGTTAAACACTATGAACTAACAATGAACAATAGTTCTACAGCATTTATTAATCTTAGTTAATGTTTAAAGCACTTAATTAATGTAATTTTCTCATTTTCCGTGACCTAATCTAACGTTATAACTATTTACAGCTGATACGTTGTTAACAAAGCATTATTTAACTCTTTTCATATGAGCCAATTAAACAATATGACTTTGTTAATTACAGTGGCAATGAATGAACTCACTATTTGTATATAGTCTTTCTGTGCTTAATAAAACATAATTTTGTGGCCAAAATATAGAAATAATTTGTCATTTTTATCCTTTTGTTCAGTATATTTATTTGCTTGGTTAGTGCCTTGTGGATTTTGAATATTTTGCTGTTGTAACACACACACACACACACACACACACACACACACACACACACACACACACACACACACACACACACACACACAGAAGTTTTAGTGCCATGTTAAAAAAATCTGGCACGAGAGGTAACATTATGAAGATAAAATCATAATATTTATATTAATTAGATTTATATTCATAATAGGCAATTTATCAGAATAAAGTAATACAGTTTTGAGAATAAAACCATAATATTACAAGCAAATTTGTTTTAGTAGCAACATTAAGCATTTTTCACATTTAGAAGAATTTACTTTTCTTATGACTTTATTGTCATAATATTATGATTTTAATCTCATATCAATGACTTTGTCATAATATTGCTACTTAAATTTGGTAGTATTTGGATTTTGATCTCATAATGCTACAATTATATTTTTTTTCCACAATTTCCATACGTTATTTGAGAAGGTTCGCTAATCTTAATCTATTATGAGTTTTATTTTCTAAACTTTGACTTCATTTTCATAAAAGGCCAATAATGAGATTATTTTTTTAAACGTTATATCTTCATTCCTCAAATCATCCTTTTCTTTTTTAACATGGCACTAAAACACTGTCATACTTATGCATTTTTGTGTTTCAGTTGAACTCAAGAATGGAAAAAATTAATTAAGAATTAAGAAAGACATTTTTTGTAGTGCATGCTTAGGCCTGCTACTCCAAGGGTTAACATGCCACACAAAGACATTTAGTGGAAAGAATATCTTTCACTCTCCCCCATGATTCTTCAGGGATGTCTTACCTACAGTACATGTCTCTGACACTGACCCTCCCTGTGATGACCGTGATGACCATGTCCTCCTCGTCTGGAGGATACACTACATCTCAGTGTTGGCAGAATGATGACAGCGTGTCTAATCTAACCCAGTGTGGATGCGAGCAGGACGGGCCTTATCCAACACACAGGCCTTGAGTTTCCAGCCTCTGTGGGAACGATGTGATAAAGTGGCATGATATTCCCTGCAGGAGACGCCACGAGTGGGAAAAAAAGAGCAGTGAGGTCTGCGTCAACATTGGCCATTAGCGTCCCACAAATCAGCTGGGTTAACGGGGGGAAATAGCTTTCAGACTCTCCCCTCTGGAGGAGCGACAGAGAAAGGGCCCTGATAGTCCTGCACAGCTAGCCATTCATAGACCCCCAATTTATGGGCGACCCTAGAACAGGGCATCTTTGTGCGGAGGCCTTAACTGTACCGAACGCAGCTGCATAAATTACACTTTTATTGGGCACCTTGCCCGTTCCTCTCCATAACCTCAGCTAAACTTTTTCCATTTTTGGGAGAGCATGTAGCGATTGGACTTTCTCTCCCTCTTGGCCTCTCCTCACTGTAAAACCGAACAGTGAAATGAACTAAATAAACTGAGTTCATTTTAAGAGTTCAAGAAAAAAAGTTAAGTAATCTCAATTACTGATTATTTTAACCTGAACTTAAACTGAATGGGTTGCAACAGATTTCTAGTTCCCAGCATGCTTTATAAGGAGAATGTTGAAATTAATTGTTTGTTTGTTTGTGTCTGTGTGTGTGTGTGTGTGTGTGTGTGTGTGTGTGTGTGTGTGTGTGTGTGTGTGTGCATGTTTTTCAATCTCATGGGGACTTGTGTCACCGTAGGGACCTAAATTGAGGTCCCCATGAGGAAACAAGCTTATAAATCATACAGCATGATTTTTTTTAATTTTTTTTTTATGTAACAATTCTGAAGGTTTTCTGTGATGGGTAGGTTTAGGGGTAGGGTTAGTGTAAAGGGATAGGATATACAGTTTGTACAGTATAAAAACCATTACGTCTATAGAGAGTCCCCACAAAGATAATCGTGTGTGTGTGTGTGTGTGTGTGTGTGTGTGTGTGTGTGTGTGTGGTTTTGCACTATATTAATATATGGAAAGATGTGTTCATGTTTAATGTTCTGTTATGTTGGGATTTATAGTGGTTTCAGTCATGTTGCAGTTATAAGGAGTACAGCCTGTGGTTAGGAATACCTTAATCAAAACCTTAAGCCTATAAATGCTGCTTAACTATATACTTGCAAGTGTTTAGATAGTCTCTTTGCTAGTTACATTAGCACATGCAAGTGTACTGCAGTTAACCGCAAAATATTTGTTTTCCAATATAATAAAATGGTATGTGTTAGTTATGGGAATATCAGATAATTTTACTGACTTGGATCTCTGAATCTCGTTCAGCAAAATGAACAAATCTTTATTCAAATCATTTCGTTCATTTGAGCAGAATTAAATTAAAGGTTACATTTCAAATAGCCAGATTCCCTCAACATGTCTACTAACTCAAATTTTTATCATATTCCAAAAAAAAAAAATATATATATATATATATATATATATATATATATATATATATATATATATATATATATATTTTAGCCAATGACAAATGATGAGCAACTGATCCGAGTTATACCTTGTCACGTGAAGGCCACATAGGCTGTGAGTCTGTACAGGAAACAGAAATGATTAGTTCACCTCCCAAGTCTTCCTGTTTGAGATGTTCTTTCTTTTGTCAAGTGACAGATTCAATCAGCTCAATCAAATTCAAAATGATTAATTCACCTCTAGTCTCTCCTCCAGTTTGAGTCGCTTTTGTTCATTTGTCATGTGACCGCTAATCTCTGTATGTAATGTTGCATTTATTTAGGAATCATCATATCAAAAGACATGTAATAAATAAAAAATTCTGTCATTCTCTAGATGGCGCAGGCTGATAGGTCCTTAACTCGTATTTGTTAGCGATCACATCGTTATCTTCATAGCGCAGCTGATTGGTTGCTGTGGCACCAGCAGCCAATGAGCTCATTGCTCAACATTCAAATACCGGTAGTGTTGCTGTTAGCAGTCTGTAGCATGCTTTCAGAAACCATCCACCTTCCCCAGCTTCACCTGTATAGATCTGCTATGGGGTTATTTCATGTATCCAATATGTGCAGGAGCAGCATGTCTTACTTGCTCACAGCAATGTCTGTGAATGTATTGGCTGTAAGTCTCTGTACTTGCTCTGGAGTAGCAGCAATAATCAACAGCAGCAGCATAGCAGATCTAAAACGAGGATCAATATCAGCGTGGTGTTTTCGAGATGCCGAGAGCTCCATGTCCGTGACAAACTTCGACTTGACAGAGACGCGCAAATGTAGAGATGAGCAAATGTACATAAAACTAATCAATGTTATATAGCTCAACATGATGAAATGTTAGAATATGATCAGTATGTTTTTCTAATCTAGCTTACTGCTAGTATCATACAGACAAACTAACACATAGAATAACATTATAACTTTCAACACACTCAAATGCAGTTTAGTGTGATAGTGTAGACCAAGTAAAACAGTGCTGCGTTACCTCACAAGTTTCATTCGTCTAATAAACTGACCTGTGTGAGTATTAATTCAGCACTTGCGGGTAAGTTAGTTCGGTAGAATGAAATGTCCTTATTCCTTTATATCCGCGGGACTCCCGTGTGGCGCTGATAATCTGTCTCTTATTAGCAATCGCGCCCTGCTTCATTCCACAGTCATGTTAAAAGCATCAATGTATTCACTCATCCATAAACATTATTAGATCCTTCGGCATGACGACAAGTTCCATAATTCCGCTTATGCGTCATCAACATACGCCTTTGTTATTGTAAGAGGTTAGCGACCCCTAGCGGCGAAAGAAAATGACATATTGTAGCTTTAATTTATAGCATCAAATAAACATGAAAGAACATAAGAAGGTTTTAACCACGGAAAGACGTCAGTACACTCTGTTTTTCAAGTTTAAATCCTCCAACGTTAATCTACTAACTCTCCTGACTGCTTTGTCGGACAAAAATGGTGGATGGCGGATTATGATTGGTCAGATCGCCCGTCAATCAAACTCCCTGCGAAGGGTCAATTGAATATGATAATATTGTACTATATTGATAAAAATAAATGAAAAAGAGAAACAAATTATATTCATAATTCGTTGTTATCAACACCATGATGTGGATTCAATATTACATTAAGTACTGGGGTTTGTGAAGGACAGGGGGTTTGTGAGTTTAATCAAAAGCTAATAATTAAATAAATCCTAAAAATTTAAAATTAATATATATATTTTTTAAATCACACAAAAAAATTAAAAATATCACTCAAAGTTAAATGACTGAGTGATAATTCAAATACTAATTCAAATGTTCATCAGGAGTAGACTGGGTAAACCCAGCCTGATCTGCTGGCGATTTGATTTCGCCCTGCAGCTCAGGCTGGAAACCTGTACATTTGTTTCTCCTGCTTCTGTTACAAATTTGCGGGAACCAATCACAAACTGGCTTATCCACCTGGCGCGCTATTGGTGGGTTTAATCCAATGACGTGTTCAGTTTTCCATTTAGTTATATTATGTCTGGTCTGTGTGTGCAATTTACAAAACTAGTGACTTTCTGAATGTTAATAAGATTTATTTAGAAAGAAAACATTTAAAACATGACAAAGAAGAATTAGGGAGAATCAATAAATTATGAATGATTTAATGCCATTGTGTAATCATGTAATCAATAAAAAAGTAACTAGTCTGAATACTAGTGTTTTAAAATGCAATATAATCTAATTGCAAGAACTTCATTTTTGGAATCTGATTATGTAATCCAGATTGGAGTCAATATTTCAATTAAATTGCATTCTTTTGTAGTGCAAAATTAAGGTTTACTTAATATTTGAGTTCTGCAAACTTATTAGGGCTTACAGTGCTCCAATGACATTCTTGGTAAGTCATCAGTGGAAATCAAACATCATGAGCTATATGTTCATGCATATAACTACCATGGTGACTCATTAAATGTCAGAGTTCCACATATTGGCTTCTTTTTATATCAATCCATATTTCCTGCTGAAAGATGGTCTGTTGAGTTAATTATCTTGCTCCGTTTCCATACATAGAGTGTGAAATGTAGTGATAAGACGCAGAGTTCTGTGCTTCAGTAATGAGCTTTACTATGAGTAATGGACATAGGCTACAGGACTGGATATTGTCAATGACAAGACTCCAGCGCTCTCTTAATTACCTGCACATCCATGCCTGGTGTAACATGGGTCCATCTCCCTACTGAGCTGAAGGATCTGTCAACCCAACATAAAGGATCCCTGACAAACCGGCGGCCCCAGTGCGGATAATTCTGCTGGTCATAGCTGTTAGGTTGACCTTTTTGCTTCGCTAACGTCCCTGAGCTGAGATTTTCAGAAACTTCATCTCGTATGCAGGGAGAACAAAAATGTGGCGCATCAATGAAACATTACATGAAATACAGAGGAGGCGTCTCTCATGATGGTGTGAATTCACTGCAGTTCCTGCACCTGTCTGCATGTAATGAGGAGGCTTTGGGTCTTAATGAAATTTAGCATTGCTCTCGCTGGAATTAAAACAGCTGCTGCAATCTGCAGAGATGGAGGTGGGCTGACAACACCTCCATTGGCGCTAATTAGACCAGCCAAGGAGAGGAAACTCACAGAGCATATATTAGAAAGGACCATTTTGCCAAGAAA
This sequence comes from Leuciscus leuciscus, assembly GCF_965113295.1. NCBI lineage: Eukaryota > Metazoa > Chordata > Actinopteri > Cypriniformes > Leuciscidae > Leuciscus > Leuciscus leuciscus. The sequence goes on along the minus strand of NC_138736.1, from coordinate 12,782,547 downwards.
CGTTCAATATTTCCATACTGGCAGTGCAAAACAATTAGCGATATTCAGCATGAAATGTAACATAAGGCGAAAAAAGTTCTGTGAAGAATTTCCTCACATTTAGTTGGAGCTCTTTAAGCTGCTTGTTAATGCAAAGCAAGGATTATGCATCCTTTTATTAATACAAATGATGCTTGGATTTTAAAGTGTCAGATTGTCAAAGCATTTTCCTGCTGTGCGCAAGATGTGGAACATGTCTGGGCAAAGTTCCCGCTCCTTTCTTCACTGTTTTCCCCATTATCACTATTGTTTTCTAACAGACAAAAGAAGAAAAATGGAAGAGGGAGAAAGAAAGAGGAAGGAAGATGCAGAGAGTGTTTTGATCTCAATGTGTTTCAGAACAGAAAGATTCAAGCTGAGCGCTGCCACACAGAGACGCTCACCTCACAAGACATATAAAGTGACTGCAGTGCTTAGAAGATTTTACTCTCAGTCCTTTGTGGTGTTGGTGCAGCTGTGCCAAGATATTCTTTTAAGATATACTGTATATGTGTAACGAATGTCCACTGAAGGCAAGTTGAAGTGAGAACCCATGTGCAGTTCATGGACTAAACAAACTCACCAACAGCAGGTTACAAAGATAAAGCTAGACAAGGAACAATGGTAACACGAGGGCTATTTATACAAAAAGACTAACAAGAAAGACATGACCACAATGAACCAATAAACCAAAAACAAAACATAACAGAAAAACACATGACCTGAACAACCAATCAGAACATGACTCATGAACAGGGAAAGCTCGTGAAAAGATCACATGAGGGCAAGGGAAACACATTACAAGTAACCAAGACACATGATTGTGGCAATACAAAATGTAAGAAATTAAAACCTAAATGTGATACCAAACCCAAAACCAAACGTGAGTCCAGGAGGGTGGAGGTCCAGGCCCATGAAAAGGAACTGGACCTGGATCATGGCATGGTGGCAGGCCTGGACCGTGGAGCAGTGCCGAGTCTGGACCATGGAGCAATGGCGGATCTAGACCGTGGAGCAGTGCCAGGCTGGGACCTTGGAGCAGTGGCGGGCTTGGATCGTGGAGCAGTGGCGGGCCTGGATCGTGGAGCAATGGCGGGCCTGGATCGTGGAGCAGTGGCGGGCCAGGGCAGGCAGAGGTTTCAGAGATGGCCTTCTTGGCCGTGACAGTGTGTGCAGCCCAAACACACAGGATGACGGTTACCATCACAGGCAGCACCGTGGACAGAGGGATAATTTGAACTTGGGACCACTGAATTTGGAAGTGTTGCCGCATGGGCCACGGTCATCAGACAACATTGAGAGACGCACAAAATTATTATAATAATTTTTTTTACATTTTTGAAAGAAGTATTGTATGCTCACCAAGGATGCATTTATTTGATGAAAATACAGTAAAAAATAGTAGTATTATGAAATATTACAATAGCAAGATGAATAGAAAGTTCATTTTCATCTTAGAAATCATTTGAATTTTCCTATTCCTTTTAAACCTGCACTTCTATAGAGGCAAACATTGTATTCTGGCTATCTATCAACATCTGTGATTGAAACTTAAAACTGCAAATTACATGCGGTGGAATATTTTTACATTTTTACTTTTGCGTATCTGATGGTTTATGGTGTACCCAAGGCTCTCTGTGATCACCATATCGAAGGAGGTCTTACTTATAACACCAAGATTACTGTTAGTAAGACTTACATCTGCATCCTACAAGACTTACATCTGAAGAAATAAGTTGTCTGTGTATATATGGAGCATAATACTGTAGTTGCTGGAATTTTTTTTCTATCTTACAGAAAGTGCATACACACAAATAAGAATGATGGAAACCTGGATTTTTGATATGAACCTGACAGTGACACATTTTAATCATTATTGTAAGTTACACAGGGTATTTTTATTTTATTTTTTTACCAACATTAAATTTAATGGAACTAGCTGTTCTACTGTAGCTATGTGTCTATACTACCAAGTTTGCCATTACTTCATTGACACCCAACACCATTGGTTCTTTATTGTAATGCCATGATTTGCTTAAAAAGTGAGATTTATTTATTGATTTTTTAGATTTGATCACCAAACAGAAGCGTAGGACATCCTCCCTTATGTCTGCTTTTGAAAGAAAAAGGTAATATGGGGTTTGAAACGACATGAGGACTTGTAAACAACGACAGAATCCTCTTTCGGCTTGAACTATCCCTGTGTTTTGTTATGTTGGAATTCATAAAACATGACATGCATTTCCACCTAACATCATCTAAGTGTTAAACTAATAAAAACTAACAGTGATCCAAACATTACCTTCAAATGTGAGCCATTCCCGTGTCTGATTGCCTAATATATGCAAGATTAATATTAATGCTTGACTGCTCCATCACAACAATGTCTGAGTCAAAAATTCACTTAGAATAATAAAATCCAGGGGTAACTGGTTACAAACTTGGCAGCACGTGCTGGCTTATGTCGACTCTCTGTGCTGAGGTGGCAGTGATTCAGATGTAATGGGTCCTGTGTTTATTTAAATGGTTTTTCCATCACGGGCTGTAAAGTGAAGGAGCAGGACACTGCAGCAGTAAACAGGCTTGCGACTGCACTGATTTATAGCCCATTAGGAGCAGAGAGGCACTTTACTGCTCTAAGCTAATCTGAGCTCCACTGGCACTTCTGCTCAGCACGTTTGTGTGAGTCTGTGTGAATACATGTGTGAGTGCTCAAACGGTTAACATTACACCAGACTGAGGTAATGGCCTACCTTTTGCCATGTTCGCTTGTTGCATGTAAACGCTCGCACAGAGGCCAAGAGGTTATTGCATTAAACCTCCTTGAGCAAACAAAGAAGCCAACCCAGACACTGAAACGCTGTCCAGCAGAAAGGATATCACATCCCATTATCTTTTTAAAGGTAATTTTATTAGTGCAAACAATGTCATTCTATTCTAGTTTATTACTTTTCCCAGCAGAAATAAAACTAGGGGTCATCTGAGGCAGCTTCAGGAAAAAACACCTTGGGAATGGCTTCCCTCCTAACTGTGAGGTGCCCACAGCACTTAACATTAGCCATCAGTTCCTCAGTGACTGCTTGACATCGCTCTAATTACATCCACACACATGCTATGCAAACAAAAGTCACCCATCAACCCCTCCCATCGTGCATCTGACCTGCTGCTGTCATTTCAAAGGTTTTTAAACCAGCGATGGTCCATTTCTTCATACGTAAGCTCCGCTCTTAAGCTGTTTAAATGGGCGGTTGTAAGCCTTGGGGAGAGTGGTCAATCCTCCCACATTGGCCCCTCTACCACCTCCTCTCCCTTGGGGGGGCGATTAACATTTCCATCTAGAAAGCACATCCATCCAGATAACCTTTTCATACAGGATCAACATGATTGTAAAGTGGCCATAAGTCATGCCACTTATCATAGGTTTAAAAGAGCAGCGTTGTCATCAGAGAGGCCTATCATAATCGCTCTGGACTAAATAATTCATCATGGGTCACACTGGGGTTAAGTGGAAATCACCCGAAGGGTAAGAGGTTCAACGTCTCACGTAATGTGTGCATTGTGTACATGACAAAAACATCTATTTGTACATTAAAGTGCTTCGCCAGTGGTTATATTCTTTACCTGGGCCTGTGATATGACTATATGTTTTTGTACCCAAGCTGTGGCCAGTGCCCTTGAAAAGACCAATCAAAAGACACCTGTAAGTTGTCTATAGATTACAAGAAAAATATACTGAATGAGAGTAATATTATGTAATTGGTCTTAACAGTAATATTTCACTAATGACAACTCTCTGAATAGTTTTAGCATGTTTGGCAGAGTCTGGATTTACAACCTTCTAATGATACGCAGCTCATATATGCGGCTCTGTAAGTTACCGAAGCTACATATATAAAAACCTGCAACACACATTGAGTGCAGAGTGGCTCTCTCACACTGTATGTCATGAGAGACATCTAGTTGTCTAATCCGGTTACAATCACACAGCAGGGCTTGAAAATGAGGTTGAGTCCTGGAAATGTATATCTGTGGGTTTGGTTACAGAATGCTCTTGTCATTCCAGTAAATAACCAAACTCTGTGTGAAGTGAACATAATAGTATCAAGGACTCAAATACAGGACTGATAACCGTAGTCTGTGTGAACTGAGTTAAAACCATTCAACAGTGTTGAGTCTTCGAGCAACACATAGGCTGTGTTCGAAATCGCGTACTCTCTGAGTAGGTAAGCAAATACTTTAAAACGTATTAAAAAGTATTTTCTAAATTGTATGAATGTAATCTGGGCGGATTACATCCACCTTGTTGTCATTGTCATGTGATTTGCAACATCAGTTGCATTTGCTTCACAGCCATTCATAGCTCCTCCCCCATGGCCTCATGGGATAGTAAAGTGTCCTGTGGATGAGCCTTTCGGAATCCCGCCAGTAGTAGTAGGTTATTCAGGTATTTTTTGAATACTGTGAATTCTGACATACTCTTGTCTTTACACATATTGTAAAGGTTTGGGCATAACGTGAAATAAACCAATAAGAGCATCTCCTCACATTCCCTTAAAGAGCAGGCGCGCTTGTTCCATGGCGGATTATAACGGCGGATTTGCCAGGCGCACTCCAGGAGCGGTTCACAGCCGAGGAGACCGACGTTCTCGTCAGGGCCGTAAAAGACAGAGAAGTGACATTGTATGGGGATGGGAGAAACCCACCAAAATTAGCTTCGGTTGAACAGGCATATAATAATTTGGGTAAATGTGTAAGCTAGATTTATGCCTATTTATTCACATCTTCATGGATACCACAATGATTTCCCTCGTCTGGAATATTTTTCCTTGTAATTATGTGTGGTTTTCAAAAATGTCAACTGCTGCATCTGTGTAGATGAGAGAAGCAAAGTGTATGCGCGTTGTGCACACGCTACATTATGGCCAAGCATGCGCCCTTAAAATAGCATCTGAACGCGCCACTGAAAACGTGACACTGACTTTAGACTAGGTTTTTCCTGGTCTGTGGCGGAATTGTTTTCTGAAACTGCAAAACAGCACCAGAGAACGTTTGCGCCGGAACACGCCTCCTCTTTTCGCTGAACCGCCCCCGGGAGCACAAGTTCCTTCCCTAATTTACCGACGTGCGTCTGTGGAGGGAAAAGTCCACTGTGCGTTGGGTGCAAAATAGGAATGTTACATGCGTCGGTGTACAAAGTCAGTTGCGCTAGGTGCAAGATAGGGCCCATAGGTTTTGTAATACTGTTATGGTACAGTAAGTCTGGTATGATAGTGCTGTTTCCGAATTAACAGTTCCTGACTGAATCAGTGTTCTGAACAAATCAGTTGAATGAAGGAATCAATCAATCAATGACTCAATCATAAAGAGTCCCTCGTCGCCACCTTGCATAACCATTTAACCTGCAGAAAGAGTCACTGAAAAATCCCCATCAATAATGCACAGACTGACAGTCTGTATGAAAATAAACACAAACAAGTGGAGGGATACAAACAGTGAAAAGTCCCAGTGCTGCTTGTCTGTGTTCACAGCGTTCCAGACCAGAGTTTGTGAGCGCAACGTTTCCCAGCACCGTATTATCAAAGTCAATCCCTGATCGCTTGGAGTGGAGTTTCTCTTACTAGTAAATAGGGAGCGTAACATGTCTTTCCAGTCTTTCTCTCTTATTATAGTCAATTCAGACAGCAAGCTCTGCTAAAATATTTCTATAGTGCTGTAGATTCAGTAGCAGTTCAGGAATCACTGTCAGAGTATTTTAGTACAGTGCTCATGAACATCTGAATGAACATCTAATTATCCGCCACAGCAAAAGGTTCTAGTGAAGATTATGAAACGTGAAATCAATTGATGTACAAGTGGGCTAAAATGTGCTTGATTGTCCGATTGCTACAAATCCAAAGCGTTGTAATTAAATCCATTTATGCTCCTTTGTGATCTTGCTGTCACCAGATCGGTCCGATTTCACATGCTTCCAATTTTCATGATACTGTATTAACACCAGTGCAGTACAGTAGGTTAAGCGTGACCTTCGTGGATCAATAAAACAAGTTATTGGTATGAAACCAGTGAACTTGAGTTCTGAAGATCAAGCCATTGAGAGTAATGCAATCCGGTCATATGAATGTATCATAAATCACTTGCATGTACACATCTCCTGATGGGCACAGTAGCGGCATGCAAAAAAAAAAAAAGGTAAGTTGCTTTGGCTGGTTTAACGCTCAATACCCTTTCCTCTCGGCTCAATCTGTCACTCCTGCTCCCAAGACAAAGCGCCACAAACTCTCCCCACACCATTTTACAAGCCACTGGACCACTACAGATAAGACTAGGTGGAATATGAGACAGAGCGGCCTGCCATAAAGACAAACACACAGGGAGATGGACTGCAGGAGAGTCGTGGGGACAATAACACGCTGAGAGGAGCATTCAAAGGTCACAATAAAATATTGAGTGATTCAAGCATGTAACGGATTCTGATTCCATAAGACTGAAAGTGAGATTGCATTATTGCTGCGTGAAAACATATTGGTGGTGAACTGGCAGAGGATACATTGCGTTTGAGGGGGAAAAAAAAATTATGCGCAGACAGGGGTATCATTAGACAGCTTCAAGTGAATGTTCAACACACAACCCCCTCGCACACGCACATCAGTGGTTGAAAAGACAGAGAAGATTCATTTGCGCTGAATAAATAAACAGTTTCCATGTGAATGAACTTTAGCATATCCTGAAACATTTATGCGTATAAAATCCAATACGGCGGATAAAACCCCCCAACGTCATTCCTCATCAGACCATCATGCATCCATTCTGAGGAACCCAATGCGGACAACCCTGTAATTTTGCAGAGGTCTTGATCAGGCATGTACAGTTTGGGATGGGAATCTCAGGGAATTTAACAATTCTGGTTCCTTGACGATTCCATTAGCGATTCTTTTAGTACTTCTAAAGAAACTAAAACCCTACCACCACCCAAAGAATTGGTATCAACAATACCATTGATTTGTTTAGTATTTATAATATTGTTATTGGTAACATATATAATTTTTTTTTTTTGCTTTAGTCTTCTCTATATTTGTGCCTGATTTCCTGTCCTAACTATTTTTGGAAATACTTTAAAGAAAAAAAGTATCAAAAGAAAAACTGAAAAGAAAAAGCTTTTCTATCCTCATAATACACAATGAAATGTGTAACTTAGTCATTCTTACAAAACAGCATTTCTTGTCAAAGGCAAGTCTGGGTCAACCACCACAATGCTTGTAAACAAAGCAAAAAATACCCATAATTGACTGCTGGTGGGTTATAAGTTCCCAAACCAATAACTCTTAAAGTTCAAGACTCATTCATGACTCACTGGTCCATTAAAATAACTGGCTCATTCATAAGTGTCCTTCATTTGTGAATCAGACTACACTGGTCTTACTGCATTTCGTTGTTGCGTACAGCCAGTGAGTAATGCAATTCAGTAACTGAATGCAGTAGAAAGATGTTTTGATGTGAAATATTTTGTATTATTTTAACAGTGGCCAGTTTTCTCTCCCCATACATTCAATTCAATTCAATTCAATTCAATTCAATTCAATTCAATTCAATTCAATTCAATTCAAAAAAATTATATATAGGCCTATATATATATATATATATATACATATATATATATATATATATATATATATATATATATATATATATATATATATATATATGTATATATATATATATATATGTATATGTATATGTATATATATATATATATATATATATATATATATATATATATATATACATACATATATATTGGCTGCTTGTTCAAATTGCTTCATTAAATGAGCTTAAGCAACACAATTGCTGTACATTTTGTCCAAACTTAATTTGATTGTGTTCAATCTGCTTAAATATATGTAAAATGTAAGTTTACTTAATCCGTTTGTGTTGGATACATGAATGATTTGTGTTGCATTAACTGAAACTGGGCAGTGCTTGTTAGTTCCAAGCATGCTTTGCATATAGCTGAATTAAGAGAGAATAAATATTGAAATTAAGTGTTATTTTATGTGTTTTTGAGAAAATGAGGAAAGGAGAAGACTTGATTGTGTGTAATTGTGTTTAATGTTAATTAATTATTAGAACCAATTAAATTACAGTGGGTTACCATTGTGGAGAAGAGTGGAGCATTTGGTTAGGATGTGGACTGATTCAAATAAAGTTAATTACTGTGGCTGAAGGAGAATATAAATCTCAGCATTTAATATGTTGATATTAAGTGCTATTATGAACTAATAGCTATAGCTATAGTCTAGAAACTCAATTGAGAAATCATGTAATTCCAACACACTTTTTTTCCAGTGCAGTTTTAAATAAACTAAAACATGTTCACTAAACTTAACCAGTTTAAGTTACAGGGAATCAATTCCACTAATTTGGTTGTACATTACTATTTCACATAGATTACCATTCAGTTGTGTTGTCACAACGCAAGGAGCTTACATAGATTAAAAAAGTTCAATTAATGTAAATAAAAAATAATATGCTTGTGTGGAACCACTGTCCATAATTGAATTAAGTTAGTTTAAAGAGTAATTTTTTGAGTGCAGACCGCATGATTTCTTTAGCCTTGCTGCTGTAGATTCAGTGCCATCATAACACTGTCTCACTATGTGGTGCAGGTAACATTGTTTGAGTGTATTATGGCGTTTCCTCCATGTTGTACACAGATGTTCATAAACAAAATGGCCATGCCATGAAAATCATTCAGTATTTTCATTCAGAACCAGTTCTGAGTTGCCAACCCTTATAGCAAAAATATATTATATATATATATATATATATATATATATATATATATATATATATATATATATATATATATATATATATATATTTGTCTTGTCTTGGTCCAGTACAAACATGCAGTTTGGGGGGTAATGCATTACAAGTAAAGTGAGTTATGTAATCAGATTACTTTTTTTCAAACAAGTAATGCAAGTTACTTTGTTTTCCCATTTATTGACTGACAGCTCTCCTGTCCCCATGTTGAGAGAAATCAGGAGTAAGGTGCAGAGGCGTTGTGTGTGCGCTGTTTAAACATGATGGTTATTGTACTAAAAGAGAGCATGTATTTACTCGTCTCACTTGCACAAAAACATATTTAGTTTTCTTCAAAAATGAATAAAAAAAGAAATGGTTAAATTACAACAATATACTTTATGAATTTATTCTCACTTTATTACCCAATGTCTTTACTGCTGACCTACGATGATCCAATTCAAGCATACTAATAAGCAAAAATGACTATAGATAAACCTCATATTTGTGTTTCATTTCATTTTCTTTTATTGCTAAAGTAATAGTGCTGAACTTCTATGTCCTATTCTTCAGCAATCCAGAATAGCAGCACATCTGAACGGTTTGTTTTCATTTCCTTCAGCCTGAGGCTTTTATTTTATTTTATTAAAAAACAAACTAGCAAGCCCAGCCCAGATGCGAAAAAGTAACGTTACACATTATTTTCCATAAAAAGCAACTAACACAATATATTTTTTTAAAGGAGTAAAACAATATTGTAATGTATTACTTTTAGAAATTAAGTCTTGATATAAATTAAGTGACTTTATGCTTAAAACAAGAAAAACAAATCTGCAAACGGGGTAAGAAAAATAGGGAAAACTTTTTTTTTTTCTCACCCGACTGGCAGATATTTTTGTCTTGTTTTAAGCGTCACTTAAAAGTCAGTTCATTTTGATGCACTTTTTATCTCTTGTCATTTTACTTCTCAAGTAATTGTATCTTGATTTAAGAATGTTTAGATACTGTATTTGAGGAAGAAAATATTTTTTTTCAGTGACAGCATTGCATTTTTTTTTTTTTTTTTTTTTTGTAGACTTTGTGTTTCTCTGTGTTTTGCCCTGAATCTGATTGTGAATTCTGTGTAGAAAACGGCTGTGAATGTGGACACTTGCTAGGAGACGTTCAGAGAGAGTGTGTGTGCGAGGTGTGTATAGGGTGTCTGGTTGGCCTGCAGATGAGGACATAAAGCCTGGTGCAGTAAGGGGCCAGCTGAAGGCAGATAGGGGGGCCGCCTCAACTATTCAGCCCTACACTTAACAAGCTCTCACCAGGCACAAGGCCAGTCCACGAGAGGAGGGCCTTCAGCTGCTGTGTGTGTGTGTGTGTTTGTGTGTACATACGTGTGTCTGAGGCTCAAACGTAGACGCCTGCAATAGACCGAATCCTTTTGGCAAAAATGTGGGCAAAAGCCCTGCGGCGTGGGAATGATACACAATTGTCTGCACAGTCCTTTTCTTGATATTTTCCACCCTGATTGCTTTTACCTCGCCCCAATCACAATCACACACTACCCAGGAAACGCCGCGGGACGCACGTTGATTTATTACGTACATACATCTTGAAAAAATGTCTTAAACGTTAATGATGCATTCAGTGGTGGAGAGTAATCGTGAATGCCCTTGAGTGTCGGCTACTAATACGTCACCGCGGAGTGACTTATTGTGCTTGCAGATGTGCACGGACAGGCAAGAGCACACGCCAAATTGAGTCAACGGCCTGATTGAATTTGAAAGCTTGTTAGAGCGTATTAAGTGGAAGATAAAGTACAATAAAAACAAGCACAATTCAATTAAGGATTGTTGCAGTATAACAGGCATTTATGCCAATTCAAAGAACCAATAAACGAGGCCTCTTGTATGACATTTTCAATGAGGGGAAGAGAATCGTGATCTATTTTCCAAAAGGCACTAATGACTAAAGAATAGTGTCCTGTTGAAACAATCCTTGACGGCATTGCATCAAATGTCTTCTAGCTGTTCTGCTAATATAAAGCCTAGACATCATATATCACCTAAAGCTTGTTTGTTCAGTCGGGAACAAAAACGTTTGGGTTATTGCTCATTGTGGTCTGGGATTCATTTAATTCTGGCATGATGGAAGCACAAGTATTTTGTATATTCAGACTTCTATAAGTGCCCACTGGATTACTGTGCAGTGAATAGAGGGACAGCTGCAATCAAGCTTACACAAAACTCAGCTTATACAACAGACAAAATTCTGATCGGACGAACCACAATCAAATCAGTTTTAAAATGCTGATATACTGCACATTCTAGGGCTATACAAGATGCTTAATGCATTTTCTGGGTGCACTGTGTTCAAGAAATGTGCTTTCTGTGTTATCCATGAAATGAAAAGTGCATTCACTGTTACGCGCACAAAAAAAATTGTGCATGAAATGAAATGCTTACTTTACAGTGCAACTGGCTTTTGTATTTATCTGTGCAAAATGCATTAATGTGTAACTGCATTCGTGTCACGTAAAGGATTCATTCAGTCCATGAAATTAGCTAGGTTACAAGTGGGACCCCATAACATGTCAACCGTAACCAGTCTTGAATTAAACTATAATACTTGGTGGAAGAACTGTTTATAATTATTGAATATTATTATTAAAAATGGTAACTATTTAAACATTTGTGTCTTTAATCACATTAAATATAAACACATTAATATAATATAGCTTTATATTAATTAAAGCTGTTTTACAACATAAACAAATACCTCATAAACCTCATTTGGGGTCATAGATTTTTTTTAAAGGAATTAGTTTTACTCAGCAATTACTGTATATTAAATGAATCAAAAGAGACAGAAAATATTATTTTTTGTTTACATTGTTACAAAAAATACATATAAGAATATAGTTATACATCACTGCCCACTGGCATTCAGTCCCTTAACTGCTGACATTTGCCTACACTGGATGTGAGAGTTGCATTAAAAGCAAATACAACCTATTATAATCATTGAGTCACAGACTTTATAAAGATCCCACCCAGCATCGGAAACAAGTAGATGGTTCTGGGTCGTCCTGGATCGCGTCAGAGGATTATATGTTTGTTCGGAGCATTTGACTGCAGTTTGAAACATAACTAGAAACATAAAATAATAATAATAATAATAATAAAAATAATAAAAATCAACGTCATGACCCCTTTAAACTTTCTATTCATCAAAGAATCCTGAAAAAAAAAAGTATCACGGGTTCCACAAAAATATTAAGCATTAATATTTTCAACATTGATGATAATTAGAAAAGTTTCTTAATCAACATATTAGAATTATTTCTGAAGGATCATTTGTCACTGAATCCTGGAGTAAAGATGTTGAAAATTCAGCTTTGCTAAATCACAGGAATAAATTACAATTAAATATTCACATAGAACAGTTATTTTAAAATGTAATAATATTGCACAATATTACTGTATTTTTGATCAAATAAATGCAGCTTTGGTGCGCATAAGATCAAAACATGAAAAAATCTTACTGACTCCAAACCTTGGAACAGTAGTGTAGATACATAATATATATGTATATGTATATGTATATATATATATATATATATATATATATATATATATATATATATATATATATAAAATATAACACAGTTAGTGAAAAGTGGTCAGATTTATGCAACATTCATCCTGTTCCATGGAAGCTCCTGTCCCAAATGGGGGATCTGATGTTAATTTGTGATCTCTTGGACTGATTCACCATAGGGCGTATCAGTTTTCATTTTTAGGATTCAGGAGGTGCCTGAGAGTGCAGCCAGACCCTTTCCAACTCTTTGATACTTGCTAATCTAAGATTAGAAATTCTAATCAATCGTTGCTGAGAACAAGAACGTGAACTTGCAGATCCAAAAAAAGAACACCGTATCCCTCTGTGCGACCATCTCCCACACTAAATCTCAGCTGAATTCAGACTAAATCACTAAAACCCATTAGAACAGTTTCCCATCAGTAAATGGACAGTGTGCATCTGCATCTCAACCCACCAGCTCTTTGTTTCCCTAGTGGAGCGCAATTCACACTCCCTCCTGCATCAAGTGTCCAATTAAAAAAAAAGAAAAAAAAGTGTGTAAGTTCTGAGTCTGTCAACCATCTGTTAGTCCATCATTAACACCTGACAGAGCCCTGGATCTCACCACATCCGAACATAATTTCGGGGAAGTGTAATTCCTGGCTGGAATATACTGGAAACAATGAGAACGACCATGCATGGGAACAAGCGAAAGACCATCAGCGCGTGGTTGCAAAACACAAGAACGGCCTCACAGGCATTGATACTCTTCCACTCTCAGAAAGCTCTTTGAACATGCAAAGTGCTCCTGTGAATAGCCTGGTATTGTGTGACCGTGTAAATAATACATGGACACAATAATGATGGACGCCCGCAAAATATTTTTACAGCTTTGAAGCCCAGTGAGAATGATAACGGCTAATATAACCCCATTAAACGCCATTTGTGATAAATATACGGTTACCTCCTGTGCCGGTTTAATTCTCAGACATAACACAGACAAAGAGATTTACAGAAACTGCAGCGAGAGGGATCAAATGAATATTTATGTCTGCGCTCGAGGAGAGAAATGGCTGTGATGAAGCTGATTGTGAAGCAAAGGTTGCAGCTGCTACGGCGGGTTCATTGAGATCTAGTGAAGGAGAGCGCGTACGTCCACGCTCTTTATGTTAAAGTTGAATGGAGAGAGGTTTGAATTAGGTAGGAGGAGACCCAGAGAGTTGCCTTGGTAATGACAGGGGGCACTGTTGCAATGCATTTTGGGAGCTTACAGCAGTTTTGAGTGTGTAATCACATCCAAGCGTCAGAACTCATTATCACCATGGCTATGTTGTTGTACCACTAATCAGTTGTGTGCTTGGGAACGTAGAGACTGGTGTTGACTAGTGTTTTGTGATTAAGGGAGGTTTGTTTAGAAGCAGCTTATGTGTCTTTATGAGCGTATGTGTGTGTGTGTGTGAGTGTGTGTGTGTGTGTGTGTGGCTACTTGTATATTCTGATAGCTAACTGGAAATGAGTTTTCTATCTCCTATCTGAAACCAAATACATCCCAGTTCCTGTCAACCATGGAGAATATTCAGCTGGGTGGGCACCAATGTGCACAGTGTGGTTATCTGATTACATAGACTGATTGTGTGTGTGTGTGTGTGTGTGTCTGTCTGTGTGTGTGTGTGTGTGTGTGTGTGTGTGTGTGTGTGTGTCTCTGTGTGTGTGCTAGAAAGGGGGATTAAATGGATCTCTTTTGGCGTTGGAGGGTGAAATGTTAAAGTAAATCACCTCAAAAGCTCTTTAATGTGTATTTCAAAGTTTGCCTGACCAAGAAATGAATCTTCACACTCAAATTTGGAGCTGAACGCGGATGTTTGTGCACCATACATGGCCATTTTCAAAATATCATGCGCACTATGGATTTGGCCTTTTGGGCATGTCGGTCCATACTAAGTATTCTGAGATAAAACTCCACACAATTTGAGCTAAAACTGCATGGTAAATGTGACATATGACACCACAGATAAGCACAGTCAGAGCACAATTCCCAAGAATCTGAATCGCAGTTTAAACGAGAAGCATGCATGAGTTTTTCATAGACTATTATGGTAGTCATTACACCGACAGCTGAACAAATCCACCCTGTGGCCAAATCATTGGATGTTCTCAATTTTCGCCGCTTACTGAAACGTATTCTGCAATGCGCTACAACTTTAAAAGAGAGAAAACCTGTTTATCACACAGCACAGAGGAATTGGGACGTGAGGCATGAGTTCAGTTATAAGCCGGGCTTTTATCTCCATCCATAAGCGCAAATCGTTTTCCTAAAGCTGCTTCTGGGTGCAATTAAGCCCCAAATCTTTCCTCTCAACTCCATACATTTCCACTCTTATCAGATGCGTGTTCGAATAAAGCTGTTTAGCCGATGTTGAACAAGGATGTTCGCACATTAGCAAGATAAAGCTGGAAAGCACTGCTATAATTGTTGCTGTTATGCGTAGTGACAGGGCTGATGGCGTCAAATGCCTTGTCCATCATAACGTTTAGGCTTAAAGTGAGTCTCATTAAAGTAATGTATGAGTGATAACCATCAGCATCTAGTCTAATAAGATGTCATTTCAAAATATTCGGACTGTTCATGACTAATAAAGCTGCCCTATGCTAAATGCTTTGTAAAAACTCAGGTCTTTGAAAATGTTCTCTTTTGAAAGTCTCTGCTGATTATCATTTGCTCTGTAATGTACAGTAAAAGTGCCCCCCCAAAATAATTAGAAGTATTTTACTTTTGAAACACTTGTATGTCATTCTATTTGAGAAAAGATCCCTTTTTCTTAGTTATTTTGCTAAATTTTCGAAATCCACGAATGAAATGTTATGGTTACAGCTGCATCTGTCTGGAACTTTAACTGGAACTGGAACTTTAATTATGTTTTACTTCTAACTAGTAAGTTTTTGCTCAAAACTAACCAAAATGAAAAATAAATTATCGGCTATCGGCCAAAATGAGCTGAAAAATATCTGTTCATTATCCGATGTCGGCAAAAATCCAATATCCAGTTCAATATTTTTATATAATCCAATGAGTATTGTTAATTTAGTGTCCACTCCTAAAGAAATGTATGTTAATACTGAAATAGCACTTACAAAAAGTACCATTGTATTAGTTTTTGTAGATTGTGTCATGCTAATACCGCAGCATGACATTGTGCAGGGTTGTGCACCATTAAGACTTCCATTGAGAATTTCTTTTACATTCCAGTTTAATTCCTTTGATTTGAGAATTGAAGCAAAATTGGGATTCAAATGTAGAATTGAAATGAACTGAAATTAGTGTTTAGTCAAACGAAATTGTTTACTTTTTCATCTGGACATTCCATTCCGTTTTCCAGCTTAAAGTTTCAACTTTCAATTGTATTTACTTAGGACTCATAGTTTTCATATGCTTTTGAGTGATGTCACTGATGATACAACATAGTAAAAAAAATAAACATCCGGTATAGTACAAAAAACAAACATCTGATGACAATATAAGGCTTTGCTTATTGAATAAAACAATTGAAAAATGTATTATTTTGTCCTTTTGAGAGACTAAATGTCCTGCTGTGACCCAGTATGGCGCAGCACTGCTAGCATTAGTTTAGCTGTACGCTGTGTCCGAGAGGAAAGAGGAAGGGCAGAGGGGAAGGTCTGCGATTAAAATATCCCTCATCTTGCACAGGAAGAAGCACCCCAAAACCACAAAGGACCCAGAGCGATAAGAGATACACACACACAGAGCACAGAAGTGCGTCAAACTCACATGTGTTTGTTTGTGTTTGTGTGTGTGTGTGTGTGTGTGTGTGTGTGTGTGTGTGTGTGTGTGTGGACAGATGGGCACTGCAGGGGCCTGACTAAGTGACCAGTGTGGGAAAGTGCAGAGAGAACAGCTAAAAGGGCATTCATGGATGCCCAACCCAAAGAGAGGGAGCACACAGAGGAGGGTGGGTGATGTCATGCTGGACGGAAGAGGCCGGGCACACCTATCCATCCTGAGAGTATTGTTATGAAATGTGAGCAGTGAGTGGGCTGTTATGAGCGCATGGTTTGATAACAGTGCGCTCTGTAATCACAGTGGACACGTCGATTGTGGGAGGCTGAGCCGTATCCCTGTTACTCAGCTCATGGCAACAGCAATTTCCTAATAATGCCAGGTTACACAAGCACCCACAAGGTGAAAACAAGCTATTTAAGGCTGGGTTTGTGAAATGGTTTTGTGTGACCCACCACGTCTTTTTCTTTTTCAGCGGTATTAACATTACCTTGAACTTTGTAACCTAATGATTTGTAAAATTATTAACATGACATACTGATGAGAAAAATGACAACTTGGTTTCGATTGGTAATGTAGTCTGGGTCTTTATTTATTTATTTATTGTTTGTTTGTTTGTTTTATTTATGGTTCCACTTTATTTTGATAGTCCACTTTAGACATTCTACTAACTATAAGTAACTTTGCAACTACATGTCAACTAACTCTCATTAGAGTATTAGTAGGCAGTAGTAGACTGTCAGTAGACTGTTAGGTTATGGTTAGGTGTTAGGGTTTGGGTTAGTAGAATAAGTTGACTTGTAGTTGCCAAGTTAATTATAGTCAGTAGAATATATGTTGGGGACCAACAAAATAAAGTGTTAGAAAATATTAAAGGAATCATATGTAAGAAATGTATTTCAATTAATCATAAAAGGGCCCTGATATGTCACTAGACATTAAGAAATCATGTTCATTTCAAATACTTATATCACTGACAACAGTAGTCCGGCCAGGATATTGTCATTTAAAAGTGAAGTTGCAGCCCTCAACTGATATTGATGTTGTCATGTTGTGTTTTGGCCTGATGCTCCACCCTCCACCTATCTACCAATCACAAAGTCAGTAGTGTTTCGGCATCCGGGATGCCAGCTCTGCTCTAGTTACCACAGCTGCAGCTACAAACGTGTCAGATAAAAAATGTCTAACGTTACGAAACCTAAAAGACCTCGTTATGAATCCGAAATACACTCACCTAAAGGATTATTAGGAACACCATACTAATACTTTGACCCCCTTTCACCTTCAGAACTGCCTTAATTCTACGTGGCATTGATTCAACAATGTGCTGAAAGCATTCTTTAGAAATGTTGGCCCATATTGATAGGATAGCATCTTGCAGTTGATGGAGATTTGTGGGATGCACATCCAGGGCACGAAGCTCCCGTTCGTCCACATCCCAAAGATGCTCTATTGGGTTGAGATCTGGTGACTGTGGGGGCCATTTTAGTACAGTGAACTCATTGTCATAATTTCAAGAAACCAATTTGAAAAGATTCGAGCTTTGTGACATGGTGCATTATCCTGCTGGAAGTAGCCATCAGAGGATGGGTACATGGTGGTCATAAAGGGATGGACATGGTCAGAAACAATGCTCAGGTAGGCCGTGGCATTTAAATGATGCCCAATTGGCACTAAGGGGCCTAAAGTGTGCCAAGAAAACATCCCCCACACCATTACACCACCACCACCAGCCTGCACAGTGGTAACAAGGCATGACGGATCCATGTTCTCATTCTGTTCACGCCAAATTCTGACTCTACCATCTGAATGTCTCAACAGAAATCGAGACTCATCAGACCAGGCAACATTTTTCCGGTCTTCAACTGTCCAATTTTGGTGAGCTCGTGCAAATTGTAGCCTCTTTTTCCTATTTGTAGTGGAGATGAGTGGTACCCGGTGGGGTCTTCTGCTGTTGTAGCCCATCCGCCTCAAGGTTGTGCGTGTTGTGGCTTCACAAATGCTTTGCTGCATACCTCGGTTGTAACGAGTGGTTATTTCAGTCAAAGTTGCTCTTCTATCAGCTTGAATCAGTCGGCCCATTCTCCTCTGACCTCTAGCATCAACAAGGCATTTTCGCCCACAGGACTGCCGCATACTGGATGTTTTTCCCTTTTCACACCATTCTTTGTAAACCATAGAAATGGTTGTGCATGAAAATCCCAGTAACTGAGCAGATTGTGAAATACTCAGACCGGCCCGTCTGGCACCAACAACCATGCCACGCTCAAAATTGCTTAAATCACCTTTCTTTCCCATTCTGACATTCAGTTTGGAGTTCAGGAGATTGTCTTGACCAGGACCACACCCCTAAATGCATTGAAGCAACTGCCATGTGATTGGTTGATTAGATAATTGCATTAATGAGAAATTGAACAGGTGTTCCTAATAATCCTTTAGGTGAGTGTACGTCGTGACAAAGTCCGAAATAAAACAAGGATTTGTATTGTACTGTCACATACGAGCGTACATCTTTACGATTATATTTGGCTAATCGCCATTGCGATACATAATTACTTCGCAAAACATCTCTCATGAAGCATAAACATAATTAACAGAAAAAAAAAACGTACTGTGTAGGACTCGTCACTTGCCATTGGAAGCTCCTTGAAGCAGCCTATGTTCCTGCTGGATCCTGCAGCCTAACTGGCAACCTCGAGTCAGGGGGAGGGAGAGGGGATACACTGCTAATTTGAAAGTGATTGCAGTACCAGTTTTGGCCACAATCTTACATCCGGTTCCTTTAAGCAGACAGTCTACTATACTCTAATGACAGTAAGTTGACATGTAGCTGCAAAGTTACTTATAGTAAGTAGAATGTCTAAAGTGGACTATCGAAATAAAATGTCACCTTATTTATTTATTGTCTGTCCAGGTTAATATCTGTCCAATTTTGTCTGTCTTTTACAAAGTTACAGATCATTTTGTGCTGAAATGCTGAAGAGTTGCATTGGATGCACAGCTTTTGACGCCACTAAAAAATGATATGGGAAGCACTTTCTCCACTTAAAAGTTGATTAGCCCATTTGACTTCCTAACTACTTCATTTACTATCCTAACTACTAGGGGTGTGGCGATAAACTCATGAGACGAGACGAGACGATACATGATATTGGGTTCGTGAGAACGAAACGAGACGATATTTTAAAACTATTAAAATAGCCTGTAAAATAGTATTTTATTCGACTGAAAGTCTAAAAACATAAACACATAAAAAAATGCAGGTGCATTTCACTATAACGATTGTATTGGCAATTGAGTAATCGGTCGATTATTTTGACGATTAATCGAGTAATCAGATAAAACAATTTTGTTATAATAAAAAAAGTCCTAAGTGAACAATTGCCTTTAAAATGACTTAAAATATATAACCTATATATAGCCTATATAATAAAAATGAGGGAATCATATTGGGTTCAAATAAAGTATCAAAAGCAAGTAATAATATGGTTTTATTAAACAACACTGATAATACATAATGTAATATACATAATATAAACATAATCAACTTATGTGCATTATGTATTCTAACAAATGCCTGCAGAGTGCGCAAACGGCCTCGTGTTGTTACACTTTACAGCATGATCCTTGTTTAATATTGGCCAAACAACATTTAATTCAAATGTCTACTTAAGGCCAGATTTACTAAACAGGGCAAATTAGCGTGAGAGCGCAATTTAAAAAAAGTGCAGATGGCAGTGGAAAGTTCTGCGCGTGATCTACTGACGAGGCGCAAATAAAGAAAACAGACGCAGTCAGATCATTTCCATTGTAGACAACACAATCTACCAGTTAGCGTCTGGTTTAAGACATGCTTTTTTGGGGCGGCAAATAATGGCGCAAACACCGGGAAATTGACGAGCGCAGACTTTAGTAAATCACCTTGCGTGATTCATTTAAATACTCTCCACCCATGAATTTTGCAACTGAAAGGAAAATTCCTACAAATGCATATGCAATAAGATCAGCCGCAAAAATAACACTGTCCACGCCTTTTCATCGCTAAGTTTTCACTGCATGCCTTTAGTAAATCCTGACAGTAGTTTTTTAACGCTAAAAGAGGGTTTGCGCTAGCGCAAGCTTTTAGTAAATCTGGCCCTTATTTTTAAATATTTGGCCAATTCTTGACATCTCGATGAACAATAATTTGCATATTTATACATATCAATATATTCTCCTGTGTTGCCGTAGGTTTATAAATGATTAACAGTACATTACAAATCTGGTGAAATGGCACAAGTTGCGTTCCCAGATGAACGAATCAGTTGAATTTGGGGAAACCATTTTAAACATTTGTTGTGTTGAGCTTTTTCAATTACTTGATTTGTTCATTGCAAACAGCTGAAAGTCTGTAAATGTCATCAATAAACCTGATTTGCAATGGGGGTTGAATAATTTCAATTACAACTGTATATGGTTTTAATATCGCAAGACAGCATTTCACCTTGACTAGAAATATCGTCACGTTTTAATATCACAAAATATCGTGGCACAAGATCTCGTCACACCCATATTCACCGCAATATGTATGATTATATGAATAGTTGCATTTTATCATTTGCATTTAGTATTGTTTTTCATGAACACTGTTCTGATTTGTAACAGTTTGTGACCTCTCAGGAAGCATTGTGACATGATAAATTTGTTGTTACAATATTAGTTTTAGCATTTTACTTTATTTATTCTGTCATAATTGTATAGTAATCTAACACTATTCATGATAATAAAAATAATGATAAAATAAAAGTTTCCTTTTCTTTCCTTTAGTTACGTAACCTGTCTCAGAAATTTAGCGCAAAGCTAAACATTTTAGTCCTGTTAGGTACTTAAAAGTCATCACAGCTGCCATAATATTAATAGTTTTCTTATTTTTATTTTTAATTTGTCTGATTTTATGCTGTTTTGTGTTATTTCAGTCTATTCGAGAAAAAAAAAGAAAAAAAAAAGAAAAAAGGAAATTAACTCTTCTCAATTAACTTAGTAGCTTCCTACTTTGATTTGGACCACAACAAGAGAAACAATGCTAGAGGTTAACTGGTGTCCAAATGTGAATTGCCCGGAAATCAATAAATGTGTTCTCACATGCATTAGCATGTTCAAAGTCATTGATATCCTATACAAACAAATAGATAAAACCGGCTAGTTTGGAGGACAAAGGAAGACAGCGAGTCTTTTGGGATTTCATCTGAATTGGTGTTTGCATTTTGATGATGTGCTTTCCATCACAAACACAAACATAAATCGCTTCAAAGAGTGATTCTAATTCAAAGTACGACTGGGGGAACTTTCATCTACTGAAGAACCTCCTCCTACTGAGAAAGAGAGGTAGAGAATGAGTTAATATTCCCGCTTTCAGCGCTGCAATGGTTGAAGCTTCAAAACAAGGGCCAACTTTGCTTACTGCTTAAAAACCAAACATTTCAAAAGACTTGCTTGTTATAAAGGATTTCAAAAAGAACCAGGCCCATTAAAAAAAAAAAAAACACAAAGTTATGTTAGTTACACTTTGAAATATGCTTTATTAAAAAGTCCATTGGCAAAATTTTGGATGACAAGAAACTGTAAATAATACATTTGGAAATTTGAAAAAAGAAATAAATCCTTCCATCGTCCCCTCCAATAAAAATGCATTACATCTGTAAAACAATGTGTTTAATTTTGCAATATTTGTGTTACATTAAAAAATTACGTCCCTGACATATTCATACTGCACCTCCTATCGTTTTTGATGTGTGAAAAACAGCATCTGCCAACACTACTGAAGTCAAGTCACATGGAAATAATTCCATACCAGCTTTCCTGCGGTGCCAAGCAGCGTTGCCATGGTCCCACTCACAGTCTCCCATGTCACCTTCTTATGGAACTAATGAAACATGCGAGAACACGGATGTGCGCTCAGCAAGAAAGTGCTTAATTAATCAAAGACATAATTTTAGGTATGTGTGATTAAATGTTTTTAGACATCTGCTCATGACTGATTTGCAAGTGGCGAACACATCAAACAGACATACTTTTTTTTAATCTGTATGCATGATCACAAATATTTTTCTAAAATGTATTCTTCACAGGTGAGCGCTTACGATTTTCACATTCAAATGCAGACACACTTCAGATACATGCCTAATATCTTCAATTGTACCAATCACACACAGGGAAGCTCTTTGAAAATCCTACCTAGCAATTGTACAAAACTATACATTTAAAACACCTCATTTCCTTCACCATGAAGAAGAGCAATAGTAGAAAATATTAAAGTTGGTTTGCTGTCCACTGCTGGCAGTCCATCACAAACACTGAATCTCTCAAGTCTATTGGCCTCCGGGGGTTTGCTTGTCATGACTCTTCAGAAATAAGCAATCCTGATAGGATTCTTCAGACGGGGAGAATGTGTGTGTGAAATGACCCATTTTCTTCAGGGGCTTCAGGCAGGGCTGATTTCACCCTGTTCAATGAGGTTTCCTGCTTCTCTGTACCAGCTTTCAGACAATTTCACCAAACTCTCAGTTAACAAACAGGTGAATGAAGGTGTGGAAATCAAAGTGAACTTGAGGAGACTGGCTATTTAAGATGCATAAGGGAAGCCGAGGCTCGGTTCATTGGCGAGTTCATCTATCATCTGCTGCTAAATACCTGCTCATGAGGGTTTTACAGATAAAATAAAAATTGTATTACTCAGCTGTGTATTAAAGGTAAAAATACCATCTACACCGCTAATGACAAACTGAATTGCTAGTTCCCAAAAACATAGCATCGTTATCTAAGCAGTACGTAAAAATATTTGTATTGCAAGTCCATTATGTTCACATTTAATTAATCTTTCTCAGATCTTTAACAACTATGAAGGTATGCTTTATGAATTATAGTGCATTTTGATCATTGTAAACCTATTACAATATTTCTGATGATAATAATAACCTGTAAGCAAAAAAATGCTTTTAAAACAGCAGGCTCCACAGCAGGATGGGCCGCCATTTGCATAATAGACTGACACATGATAAGGTTTAATTTGATGGTATGGTGAGAGAAACAGAGAAAATTATGCTTTAAAGAAATGATGGGCGGCTCAGTGGGTAGCACTGTTGCCTCACAACAAGAAGGCCCCTAGTTTCAGGTCCCGGCTGTGCCAGGATGCCTTTATGTGTGGAGTTTGCAACATAATTAGAGAATTTTAGTCTGATTCAGGGGGAATCAGAGTGCCATCTTGACTGCAGACAGGAGGAGCTGGGGATGGAGGAGGGAATTGGCACCTGAGAAACGCGATAGCTGCTGATAATACCGAAGGAGCTTATATGAATACAGTGATAGACGTCATATTCCTATAGGTATCAGCTGAGAGTCAGCTGATGCGAGCTTTAACGTGACCTGCCAGAACTGACGCTACGCTTGATTTTTTTTAACATGCTGCAGATAATCACTTAATGGTTTAATGGTTAAAAAAAATCTGATGACACTCATCTTGAGAGGGTTGCCTCTTATAAATACCTTGGTATCTTGATACAGTAAGTTGACTTTTGGTAAATATACCACTTCTATTTTGGTAAATATACCATGCAACAGAAACATGTCTGTTTTTTATCATTCCGGTTTACAACAGTGTCACCACATGTAACTTATTCTTGTCTTTCAAGTGTATTTGTGAAGCTTTTTTGTTATGCTAAAAAAAAAAAAAAAAAAAAAAAAAAATGCATATGGCGAGAGATGGCCCATGGAATCACCAAGAGTCGAATACGACTGAAATGGTTAATGAATGAATAATAGAGAAATTATATGCTCTTAATAATCATATTGATTTCACAAAGAAGACATGTACTATGAATGAATGAACGAATGAACGAACGAATGAACGAATGAATGAACGAACGAACGAACGAACGAACGAACGAACGAACGAACGAATGAATGAATGAATGAATGAATGAATGAATGAATGAACGAATGAACGAATGAACGAACGAACGAACGAACGAACGAACGAACGAACGAACGAATGAACAAATGAAAGAACTAACAAATGAATAAATAAATAAATAAATACTAATAAGGATATTAAGAACCCTGGTGGAGACGTGATGACCATGTTCATGCCCAGCCAGCCGAGAAACTATTTGTTCTTAAAAATCACACTAATTTCACATAAAGGTATGTACCAACAATCAATCAATCAATTAGTCAATCAATACAATTAAGGCTATTAAGAACCCTGGTGGGGCTTAGTGGGGGTATGTGGGGGATTATGTTTGGTAACACTTCATTTCGATGGTCCACTTTAGACATTCTACTAACTATATATAACTTTGCAACATGTCAACTTTAGAGTATTAATTGACTGTCTGCTTAATATCTGCTATGATCCCCCAACAGACCTTCTACTGAATAAGTAACTTTGCAACTACATGTCAACTTATTCTACTAACCCGAACCCTAACAACTAACCTAACAGTCCACTAACAATGAGTTAATTGACATGTAGTTGCAAAGTTATAGTAGAATGTCTAAAGTGGACAATTGAAATTAAGTGTAAACCTCATGTTTGTATCTAAACATGTTGATGACCTCTATCTGTGCTAGTCTTGTCAGCAGGGATGCCATTACTGACACACTAAACAATAATTTTGTTAATTCCTGACACAATTGAACCAAAAATTCACCTAATGAGGTTATTGTACAAAGAAAAAAAGGGCTGAAATATTTGTGTTTGTGAATTTCAAGGGATCCCAGGTGGCTGTTGTAGTTATGAATGCAGACTGCATGTGGTGAGGATGATTTAAATACTCCAGAAGAATATTCAAAGACTCCACACACACACAAAATGACAAAGTGACAGATGCAGGGAGGTGTGCAGGTTGTGTGAATGCAAATAAAATATTAATTATGAGTGAGAAACATTATGATTTGAAATAACCAGATGTGAATGTGTAGCTTTTTTTTCTGTAGGCATAATTATTTCGGAATTTAATTATATGTCAGTTTCAAAATTACACCATTAGCATAGAAACATAAATTCGCTTTGTTTTCATCCATAACTGCAGTTAAATCGACTCAACATGCCTTTATTTTAAGTTTAAACGTAAGACCTCCTGTTGGTCACAATTACTTTGT